>NW_021620921.1:162522-194239 GCF_004785775.1 Grammomys surdaster | reverse complement strand
CAATGCTAAGAGGAAAACTCACAGCTCTAAGCGTCTACAAAAAGAATCTGGAGGAGCATACACTAGCAGATTGACAGCACATCTGAAAGCTCTAGAACAAAAAGAAGAAAATGCACCCAAGAGGAGTAGATGGCAGGAAATAATCAAACTCAGGGCTGAAATCAACCAAGTAGAAACAAAAAGAACTATACAAACAATCAACAAAACCAAGAGCTGGTTCTTTGAGAAAATAAACACAATAGATAAACCCTCAGCCAGACTAACCAGAGGGCACAGAGACAGTATCCAAATTAATAAAATCAGAACTGAAAAAGGAGACATAACAGAAATCAAGGAGATTCAAAAAATCATCAGATCCTACTACAAAAGCATATACTCAACAGAACTGGAAAAATCTGGATGAAACGAACACTTTTCTAGACATACCAGGTACCAAAGTTAAATCAGGATCAGATAAACCATCTAAACAGTCCCATAACCCCTAAAGAAAGAGCAGCAGTCATTAAAAGTCTCCCTACCAAAGAAAGCCCAGGACCAAATGGTTTTAGTACAGAATTCTATCAGACTTTCCAAGAATACCTAATACCAATTCTCTATAAACTATTCCACAAAATAGAAACAGAAGGAACATTACCCAATTCATTTTATGAAGCTACAATTAAGCTCATACCTAAACCACACAAACACCCATCAAAGAGAACTTCAGACCAATCTTCCTTATGAATATCGATGCAAAAATACTCAATAAAATTCTCTCAAACTGAATCCAAAAACACATCAAAACAATCATCAAGTAAGCTTTATCCCAGGAATGCAGGGATGGTTCAATATACAGAAATCCATCAACATAAACCACTATATAAACAAATTGAAAGAAAAAAACCACATGATCATCTCACTAGATGCTGAGAAAGCATTTGACAAAATTCAACATCCCTTCATGGTAAAAGTCTTGGAAAGATCAGGAATTCAAGGCCCAAACCTAAACATAGTAAAAGCAATATACAGCAAGCCAGTAGCCAACATCAAACTAAATGGAGAGAAACTTGAAGCAATCCTACTAAAATCAGGGACTAGACAAGGCTGCCCACTCTCTCACTGCCTATTCAATATAGTACTGGAAGTCCTAGCCAGAGCAATTAGACAACAAAAGGAAGTCAAAGGGACACAAATAGGAAAAGAAGAAGTCAAAATGCAGATGATATGATAGTATACTTAAGTGACCCCAAAACTTGCACCAGAGAACTCCTAAACCTGATGAACAACTTCAGCAAAATGCCTGGATATAAAATTAACTCAAACAAATCAGTAGCTGTCTCTACTAAAAAGACAAACAGGCTAAGAAAGGAATTAGGGAAATAACACCGTTCACAATAGTCACAAATAATATAAAATGCCTTGGTGTGAATCTACCAAAGCAAGTGAAAGACCTATACAACAAGAACTTCAAGTCCCTGAAGAAAGATCTCTCATGCTCATGGATTGGCAAGATTAATATAGTAAAAATGGCCATTTTGCCAAAAGCAATCTACAAATTCAATGCATTTCCATCAAAATTCCAACTCAATTCTTCATAGAGTTAGAAAAAGAAATTTGCAATTTCATTTAGAATAACAAAAAACCCAGGATAGCTAAAACTATTCTCAACAATAAAAGAACATCTCGGGGCATCACCATCCTAGATCTCAAGCTGTACTACAAAGTAATAGTGATAAAAACTGTATGGTATTGGTACAGAGACAGGCAAGAAGATCAATGGAATAGAATTGAAGACCCAGAAATGAACACCTATGGTCACTTGATCTTTGATAAAGGAGCTAAAACCATCCAGTGAAAAGACAGCATTTTCAACAAATGGTGCTGGTTCAACTGGAGTTCAGCATGTAGAAGAATGGGAATCATCCCATTCTTATCTCCTTGTACAAAGCTCAAGCCCAAGTGGGTCAAAGACCTCCACATAAAACCAGATACACGGAAACTAATAGAAAAGAAAGTGGGGAAGAGCCTCAAGCTCATTTGCACAGGGGAAAAGTTCCTGAACAGAATACCAATGGCTTATGTTTTAAGATCAATAACTGACAAATGGGACCTCATAAAATTGCAAAGCTTCTGTAAAGCAAAGGACACTGTCAACAGGACAAAAGGGCAACCAACAGATTGGGAAAAGATCTTTTTGTTTGTTTGTTTGTTTGTTTGTTTGTTATCCTTTATTAAGAGGTCCCACATTCCTGTGGGACTCCAGCCAAACCAGACAGGTCCCCTAAATATAGAAGGAGGCCTGGAAGGGGAAGGGAATGACTTAGGATCCCACATCTCCCTGGAAACAGAAATCCACCACAGATAGACGGACTGACGGATGGACAAGAGCTGGGGAAGAGGAACCCACCTCACTCTTGGGGGAAAAGATCTTTACCAATCCTAAATCTGATAGAGGGCTAATATCCAATATACACAAAGAACTCAAGAAATTAAACTACAGACAACCAAATAATCCTATTTAAAAGTGGGGTACAGAGCTCAACAGAGAATCTTCAACTGAGGAATATTGAATGGCTGAGAAGCACCTAAAGAAATGTTCTGGCAGTAGTGGTGCACGCCTTTAATCCCAGCACTTGGGAGGCAGAGGCAGGCAGATTTCTGAGTTCGAGGCCAGCCTGGTCTACAGAGTGAGTTCTAGAACAGCCAGGGTTACACAGAGAAACCCTGTCTTGAAAAACCAAAAAAAAAAAAAAAGAAAGAAAGAAAGAAAGAGAGAGAGAGAGAGAGAGAGAAAACAAACCAAACAAACAAACAAAAAGAAATGTTCAACATTTTTAGTCATCAAGAAAAGCAAATCAAATCAACTCTGAGAATGACTGATGTGGCAGATGCTGGTGAGGATGTGGAGAAAGAGGAACACTCCTCCATTGTTAGTGAGATTGTAAGCTGGTACAACCACTCTGGAAAGCAGTCTGGTGGTTATTCAGAAAATTGGACACAGTATTACCTGAGGACCCAGCTATACCACTCCTGGGCATATACCCAAAAGATGCTCCAACATATAACAAGGACACATGCTCCACTATGTTCATAGCAGCCTTATTTATAATAGCCAGAAGCTGAAAAGCACCCAGATGTCCTTCAACAGAGAAATGGATACAGAAAATGTGGTACATTTACACACTGGAGTACTACTCAGCTATTAAAAACAATGAATTCATGAAATTCTTAGGCAAATGGATGGAACTAGAAAATATCATCCTGAGTGAGGTAACCCAATCAAAAAAGAACACACATGGTATGCACTCACTGATAAGTGGATATTAGCCCAAAAGCTCACAATACCCAAGATACAACTCACAGACCACATGAAGCTCATGAAGAAAGAAGACCAAACTGTGGGTGCTTCAGTCCTTCTTAGGAGTAACAAAATACTCACAGGAGCAAATATTAGACTAAGTGTGGAACAGAGACTGGAGGAGGGACCATCTGGGGATTGCCCCACCTGGGGATCCATTCCATGTGCAATCACCAAATTCAAACACTGCTTTGGATGCCAGGAAGTGCATGTTGACAGGACCCTGATATAGCTATCTCCTTAGAGATCTGCCAGAGCCTGATATATACAGAAGGGGATGCTCACAGCTAACCACTGAACTGATCACAGGGTCCCCAGTGGAGGAGTTAAAGAGAGACTAAGACTGAAAGAGCTGAAGGGGCTTGCGGCCCCATGGGGAGAGTGACAATAGCAACCAACCAGAGCTCCCAGGGTCTAAACAGCCAGCCTGGGAACACACATGGAGAGACCCACCGCTCCAGTTGTATATGTAGTGGAGGATGGCCTTGTTGGGCATCAGTGGGAGAGGAGGACCTTGGTCCCATGAAGACTGGATGCCCCAATGTGGGGGAATTGGAGGGAGGGGACGTGGGTGTGGGTGGATGGATGGGGGCACACCCTCATAGAAGCAGGAGGAGGGAAGATGGGATAAGGGGCTTCTGGGAGTGGGGGGTAATCGGGAAAGGAGATAACATCTGAAATGTAGATAAATAAAGCATTTAATAATAATAAAACAGATAATGGAACTGGCTATTGCAGTCAAACATTCGAGACTTCTTGTCAACAATTTAATATTACCCATATTACTGGGATTCCTTATAATTCTCAAGTACAAGGGACTGTGGAAGGGACCCATGGAACTTTAAAACAGTATCTTCATAAAATAAAAAAGGGGGAGGTATATCCTTGCACACCCCAAATTTATTTAAATCATGTTCATGTTCTTTTTTTTTTTTTTTTTTTTTTTTGGTTTTTCGAGACAGGGTTTCTCTGTGTAGTCCTGGCTGTCCTGGAACTCACTCTGTAGACCAGGCTAGCCTTGAACTCTCGAACTCAGAAATCCGCCTCCTCTGCCTCCCAAGTGCTGGGATTAAAGGTGTTCGCCACCACCGCCCAGCTATTTTAAATTATTTTTAAAAATTTCTTGCCAAGGAACTTTCTACTGAGTGTCTATGGCGCTCTCCAACTAGGCATACTTATGCATAGATGAAAGGGAAGGATCCACTTACTGGCATATGGCATGATCCCAATCAGGTACTTAATATGGGGAAGAGGGCATATGCTTGCGTTTTTTCTGCAAGATGCTGAAGGAGAGTGTTGGCTGCCAGTGTGACAGGCATGCTGATGCTGGGACAAAGAACGATGCTAACCTGTGAGCTTGCTGAGTGCCCTGACAATGGTGACTGGGAAGCTGTATTGGACATATGTTCCTGAGCCACTTTTGTTTACCTATATTCCAGATGGGACAAGCTGCCTTGCCTCAAGTTTTTAGACCTTGTGGCACAGAGAATCAAAATGAGAAGTTATAATGACTCTTGTATTTTTCTTAAATGTGACCAGTTATTCAGACTCAATCATGGACTGGTCTACTAGAAATCAATCCAATATTAGAAATAACAGTCTTCATTTGGAAGGCTGGTTTTCGACATTTCAGAGACATATTTGGAAGTTAGCTGCAGTTCTCTATGATGTTTTTAGCAAGAGATAAAGTTGGGACAGGATCTGGATTTTAAACAAGTGTTAGTACATGTGTTAAGATTCTTTTAATTGTCAAGTTAAAATTACTTTTTTTTTCTACAGTATTTAATGTAGGTTGCATTGATTATACACTTTATAATTGTGTTAGTGTGTTAAAACCTGGCATGTCTGTTAAGGAGGTCTATCAACCAGCTTTTGTTTTATTGCCCTGAGTACTACAGAACCTTGGTATTCTGAAAAAAGCTTGCAAGTACTGGAAGAAGTGAGTCAGGCTTTAAGCAGAAGCAAAAGAGTAGTGGGCTTGATTATTGCTGGTGTAACAGCTTTAATTACATTAATTCCTAGTACCATTGCTTCTGCAATTGCTTTGACACAAGAAGTTAAGACAGCTACTTTTGTTAATCACTTAGCAAAAAATGTTACTAATGTGTTGAGTATACAAGAGGATTTAGATAGGCATTTGGAAGAACAGATTGATGCTCTTTATCCTATTCAAATTATTGGGAGGAGGTTCAGAGTTTAAGAGTTAGGAGCCATCTCAAGTGTCATGTCAAATACCATTGAATTTGTGTTACTTCTAAAATTTACAATAATAGTCATTATAATTAGGAAAAAGTTTAAAGACACTTGCAGTATATTTGGCATAATTCTAACATCTCTCTGGATGTTTTAACTTTGTATAGTGAGCTTATGAATTTAAAGAATGCTGCTCTGCTGAGCGTTGATGCAGCAGATGCTGCTGATAAAATTACCCATGGCCTGAGGTCAGTATTTCTATTTTGGTCAAGCTTCAAGAATGGCATATATAGTCAGAGGGTGTTGGGGGGAAGGAAGAATGGCATATATAGCTTGATCATGCTAGCCCTTTTTGTCCTGGCAATACTTTTATTCCTGCCCATCATGTTAAAGCTTGTCTTTAACAACATCAACATGTTGGCAGCCAAAGTAAATGGCTTGAAACTGAACCCCCAGACAATTATTAATTTAACAGGCTGGCAAGCCAAGGACGGGTAAGATTCTGCACAAAGCCTTACCAATCTAAGACATAAATGCATATCAAAAGATAATGCACATTCCACAATGGGTAAGGAAGGCATTCTTCTCAGAATAAGGCTCAGTCTTGTTTATGAAATAAAAAAAAAAAAAGAGGGAGAGGCAGAGAGCTTTGGGGAATGCTCGGCAAGAATCTGACATGGGCCAAGGACAAGGAAGTGGGCTTCAGACAGGAATCTGACATTAGGCTAGGACAAAGAAGTAATTTCAGACAGGAATCTAAATCATAGGCTAGAACAAAGAAGTAGGCTTCAGACATGAAAATTACTTTGGGCTAAGACAAGGAAGTAGGCTCAGACATTTTGGTCATCTTGGTAAGCCCTTAGAAATAGTGATAATGGGAGTGATCATGGAACTTTGTTTATTGCCTTGCTTGTTCCTTGACTACCTGCATCTATTGTATTGCTAGTTCTTCAACCTAGAACTGAGCTTAATACTCCCATGAAATTAAAATGGTATAAAAACAAAAAGGAGGAGGGGGGATGGAATAGTGGGTTTCTGGGGGGGGGGGAATGGAGGAAGGGGATGACATCTGAAATGCAAGTAAATAAAATATTCAATAAAAAAAATAGTTCAAAGTCAGCTTGGGCTACCTAAGGCCCTGTCTTGAAAAAAAAAAAAAAGAAAATAGACCTATAATTAGAATGTATGATAGCAAACCTTATGTTCATTAGTGCTAGCTATAACTAAAATTAACTAGAATAAAATAAAACTTTCTAGTTTTAAGATATTAAAGCAGAAATGTATAGCTTTAAGTTATACATTTAGTTATAACCCAGGGATGATCTTGCCCCCAGGCAGTATTTGGCAGAATACAGACACTTTTATTGAAATGCTGTCTGAAAAGAATCTCAGCCCTCTATTGTCATCAAGGAGCTAGAAAGATACCCCACAATATTCAGAGGAGACCCCTACAACAAGGAATTATCTGGCTCAAGACACCGATAGTACAGATCGGAAGGCACCCTGCACTGATCAGCTAAGGGAGATGCATTCCAAATGCTAGGCGAGGAAAAGGAAATCCAAGTGCACCATAAGGAAATGGAAAACAAAACAAAAACAACAGAAAGGCCAACCATCTCAAGCAAACTTAAACAAAATATAAGCTAATTCTTAAAAAAATATAAAATAAAACAAACCAACCTCTTAAAAGAGTCTATTGGCTGTTACTAGAAAACTTGAGTTTTCAAAGTTTTGTTTTTAATGAAGTTCCTAAGTCTGGAATATTTCTCTATTTTTTGGGTTGCAGATATATGCATGTGAGTGTAATACATGCACCATGCACACTTAGGCATGTACGAGGATACCAGGGGAGGGCGTCAGATGCTCTCCCTGAACCCAAAGCTCTCTGGGTTTGTTTGTTTGGGCAGCCAGCAAGCTCTCTAGCCATCCTCTTGTCTGTTGGAGTCATAGGCACAGAACTAAGCCTGGCTTGTAAATGAGTGCTAAGATCTGAACCGACGCCCCCTCCCCTCCCCCATGCTTGCATAGCAAACACTCAACAGCATCTCTACGGTATCTCTACTACTCTGTTCTGTTGTTCTGTTGCTTTTTTTTTTTTTTAAACCAAGACTTTTTAAAGATTTACACGTGTGGCCGGGCAGTGGTGGCGCACGCCTTTAATCCCAGCACTTGGGAGGCACAGACAGATTTCTGAGTTCAAGGCCAGCCTGGTCTACAGAGTGAGTTCCAGGACAGCCAGGACTACACAGAGAAACCCTGTCTCGAAAAAAAAAAAAAAAGAAGAAGAAGAAGGAGGAGAAGAAGGAGGAGGAAGAGGAAGAGGAGGAGGAGGAGGAGGAAGAGGAGGAGGAGGAGAAGTAAAATCCATCTATTGTCTATAATATATCTTGGCTTCAACAATAAGTACCATCTTAGAGTAAAGGACAGACAACAGTACTATGAACAAATGGGACCAGGAAACAAGCAAGCATCAGAATCCTAACATCTGACAAAAGAGACTTCAAACTAAAACTAACCAGGAGAGATAAAGAGGAATACCTCTTCCTAATCAAGGGAAGAGTTAACCAGGAAGACAATACTATTCAAAACATATGCACCGAACTCTAGGACACCCAATGTCATAAGAAAGAGAGAGAGAGAGAGAGAGAGAGAGAGAGAGAGAGAAATAAAGGGGGAGGGAGAGAGAGAGAGAGATTGATAGATCCTTGATCCAACTAATAAAAAGAAAGAGAGAACCCAAGCTGACAGAGTTAGAAATAAAACAGAGAAACATTACAACAAACACCAAAGAAATTCAGAACAGTATAAGGGAATATTTTCAAAATATGTATTTGATTAAGTTTAAAAACCTAAAAGAAATGGATGAATGTCTAAATTCAGAAAACCACCAAAATTAAACTAAGAATTCAACAACCTAAAAAGATTCACCTACAGCCAATCCTTCTTAAATTATTCAAAAACAACAGGATCAGAAGGAGCACTCCCAAACATTTTCTACAAAACCAGCATTACTCTAATCCCCAAACCAGGTAAAGACACGGGGGAAAAAAAAACCACCAAAACTACAGGCCAATATCCTTGATGATCTTAGACTAAAAGTAAAAATAAAAAAAATAAAAAATAAAAATAAAAAAAACTGCTCAATAAAATGCCCGTGAACAGAATACAGACATATATCAAAAAGATTACACACTACACCATAACCAAGATAGCTTTTTTCCCTGAAATGCAACAACTGTTCAACATATCCAAGTCAATAATCATAATAAACCACATAGACAGCCTTAAAGACAAAAATCATGTGATCATCTCAACAGACACAGATAAGGTTCAGGATGTACAGTCTAGAGAATGGAGGGTTAGAGGGAACATACTCCAATACAGTAAAGCTACAAATGAGAAGCTTATAGACAACAGCATCCGAAATAGAGAAAAGTTTCAAGTATTCTCACTGAAGTCAGGAACAAGATATTGTCATTGTCCCTACCCCTTTTCAGCATCATGTTCAAAGCACTAGTTGGAGCAATAAGGCAAGAGAAGGAAATTAAAGGGATAGAAATAAGGAAAGAAGTCAAACTATCCCTATTTGCAGATTATATAATACTATATACTAGATATCCCCAAATATCTACTAGGGAACTTCTAGACATGATGAAGAAACTCATCAATGTGGAACAATACAGAATCGACTTGCAAAAATCAATAGCTTCTCCATAAACCAACAACAAAACAAACATACAAAGGAACTCATAGACACTCCTATTCACAATAGCCTCAAAGAAAATAAAATACCTAGGAATAAACCTAACCAAGGAAGTGAATGATATCTATGATTAAAACATAAAACTCTGAGCCGAGCAGTGGTGGCGCACGCCTTTAGTCCCAGCACTTGGGAGGCAGAGGCAGGTGGATTTCTGAGTTCGAGGCCAGCCTGGTCTACAGAGTGAGTTCCAGGACAGCCAGGGCTATACAGAGAAACCCTGTCTCGAAAAACTAAAAAAAAAATAAAAATAAAAATAAATAAAACTCTGAAGCGATAAAGACACTAGAAAATGGAAAAACATGCCACATTGGTGGATTGGTAGAATACTGTAAAAATGGCTAGTCTACCAAGAGCTATTTACCAGACTATATGTAATCCCAATCAAAATCTCCATCCCAATTATTCACAAAAGTAGAAAACCTATCCTGAAATTCATACAGAGCCACAAAAACCCCAGAAAGCCAAAACAATACTAAGCAAAAAAGAAGAACATGGGAAGGATTACCATTCTTAGAGTGAAAACAATACAAACAATGTGGAGCTGGCACAAAGGCAGACATGGAGACCAAGAAAACCTATCAAAGACCCAGACTTGAATATATGTAACTTCAGCCATTTAGTATTTTACAAAGATACCAAAAACAAGCTAGAAAAAAAAGAAAGCATCTTCAATAAACGGTGATGAAAAAACTGAATGACTAAATGTAGAATGAAATTAGACCTGTATTTATTACCTTCCACAAATATGAATTCCATATGGAAGGAAGACTTAAACCTGAAGGCTGAAACACTGAAACTGCTAGGAGAAAACAGGAATGTGCACATGATAAAAGTATAGAAAAGGACTTTCTGAATAGGATCCCATTTGCCCAAGAATTAAGGCTAACAATTAACAAGAGAAACTTACAAACTAAAAAGCTCCTACCCAGCTATCAAGAAAATCAACTGGGTGAAGAGGAAGCCCACAGAATGGGAGAGCATCTTTGCTAGCTATACATCTAACTGGTGATTAATATCCAAAATATAGAAAGAACTCATTAAAAAAAACCCTGTCGTGGTAGTAGATTAACTGCTCTGACCCCCCCAGCAATGGCTTCACGGGTTCTTTGCTACAGCTCCAATGCTCTGGATTCTCAAATGAAAGACAGACACACACATACACATACACACACACACACACACACACACACACACACACACACACGGCCTTATATTTAACATGCCTTTATCAGCTCAATGACTAGGCCACTCCCAAACTTCCATGTTGCTAATGCCTCCCCTCCAGTACTCCTGAATTATTACTTTATAAAATCTATATTCCAGATGAAAAGGGGAGGGGGGCTGGGGCTGCTCTTCCCTGGGTTTTACATAGCTGCTGCTCTATCTTCCACAGCTCTCAAGCCTGCATCCTATTCCTCTCCTGGTCTTCTTGCCCAAGAATCCTAAAGTCCCACCTCGGCCTCCCTGCCAAGCCACTGGCCGCAGCAACTTTATTTACCAATCAAAGCCAAGTAGGGGCAGGGTCCCTCAGCATCTTACATGCAGACATGTAGGTTCCTATGTAATTTTGGGAGCCGAATTAACACAAGTAGCATTAGAACCAATCCACTACACCAACCCATCCAAAAATGGACCTGAATAGACAGTTCTCAAAAGAAGAAATGAAAATGGCTAAGAAATATATTAAAAACATGTTCATCATCCTTAGCACTATAGGAAAATGCAAATCAAATCAACTTTTAAGATTTTATCTTACCCCAGTCAAAATGAGGATCAACAAAACGGCAAATGCTGGAGGACCATGGGGAAAGAGCCCTCTCATCCACTGTTGGTGGAACTGCAAGTTGCTGTAGCCACTATGGAAATCAGTGTGGAGAATTCTCAAAAAGTAAATCTACGATATGACCACCTACATCACTCCTTGGCATATGCCCACATCTTACTCCACACATACTTGCTGAACTGTGTGCACTGCTACTCTATTCATAGTAGCAAGAAATGAAGGAGCCTCAGTGTCCTCCAACCGATAAATGGATAATGAAAAGTATGGTGCAGAAATATCATGGACTACAATTACTGTAAAGAAAAATGAAAATGTAAAAATTCAGAGTAGATGAACCTACTAGTCCCTATTGGCAGAAGGGACCAGGTTTTCCCTGACATTCCATGAACAATCTAAGCATGTACAACATATATGTTTATGTCTCTGTGTGTCTCTGTGTGTACATCTCTTGTCTGTCTCTCTGTCTCGCTCACACACACAGTACACATCTTAAAGAAATGTGCATGGGGGCTGGAGAGATGGCTCAGTGGTTAAGAGCACTGACTGCACTTCCAGAGGTCCTGAGATCAAATCCCAGCAACCACATGGTGGCTCACAACCATCTGTAATGAGATCTGATGCCCTCTTCTGGTGTGTCTGAAGACAGCTACAGTGTATTCATATATAATAAATAAATAAATAAATCTTTAAAAAAAAAAAAAAAGAGAAAAAAAAAAAAAGAAATGTGCATGGATCATAGAAGGCACATTATTCCCCCTGCTTTCTGCACCTTCCCTAATTCTTTTCCTGAAAGAGGCTCGCTAACCACTTATTTAAAGACAGCACTGTGGGGGCCCTGGAGAGAGCTCAACAATTAAAACAGACTGTTCTTCCAGAGGACGAGGAGGAGTCAATTCCTAGCACCCACATGGCTGCTCACTAATGTCTCTAAGTCCACTTCCAGGGGACCCAAGACCCTCTTCTGATTACCATTAGCACTGGATGGGCATGGTGCAGATACACCTGCAGATAAAACACCCATAGACATAAAATAATAAAATAAAAAGAACTCTGATGTTTAAAGTCACTTTAGTTAATTTGATAATAACAGATAGGGGAAAAGGTATGCAAGAATAATTTCACGCTGGGTGGTGGTGGCTCACACCTTTAATCCCAGCACTTGGGAGGCAGAGGCAGGCGGATTTCTGAGTTCGAGGCCAGCCTGGTCTACAGAGTGAGTTCCAGGACAGCCAGGGCTACACAGAGAAACCCTGTCTCGAAAAACTAAACTAAACAAAAACAAAGCAAAACAAACAAAAAAGAATAATTTCACTCAGAAATATGACCGTTCTGAGATTAAAGACGTATGTGTATTTTCTCCCTTCTTCGCATAATACAAATTCATGGTACAGATCGAATGTTACACATTAGATTCTATGACTTCCTACTTTGGTAACCTCAGAATACTAGTTCAATCTGTTCCCAACACATACATATGGCTGATCCACCTTAGAGAAGAATTACACTTTACTCAATTCCCATTGAAGAAAAGTTGAGGACAAAACTTAAATCTTGTAGTTTACATTTTGTTCAGCTTTGTTAGTCTAGATTGAAACACCTTTTGGAGGACAGAATTGTAGTAAGTAACTAATAATGTTTGTTGTTAAAGGAACCCACTTCTTCCACAGTACTACCATCAAACACCTCATCATCAGTCAGAAGCCAGGCACTTTTTTGTAAGACAGATCCATAGTTAAGTCTATTACTTAAGCTTAAAATTCTACAAAGCCACCATGAAAACAGAAACAAAAGAGAGAGAAAAAGAAAACAACAACAAAAAAAACCCCGCTGTCAGGATCACAGGAAATAGCCTAAGTGAAAATACTAAGTTAAATTTCTTGTGAATGTTTATCACTGTTACTCTATTTCAAAATAAAAAGCGAGCTGGGCAGTGGTGGCACACGCCTTTAATCCCAGCACTTGGGAGGCAGAGGCAGGTGGATTTCTGAGTTCGAGGCCAGCCTGGTCTACAGAGTGTACCAAGGCTACACAGAGAAACCCTGTCTCGAAAAACAAAACAAAAAAATTTAAAGTAAATAAGTAAATAAAATAAAAAGCGACTGCTTGCTCAAAACAGAGAAAGAACGAGATGATGTTTTTAAGTATACATCTTCTCTATTATCATTGCACCAATACTACTTTTGGAAATATAAAAACTACAAGCTTCAGGGGCGGGGCCTTCTGACCTCAAAATGTCAATTTAACCAATTTAATTTTTCAGAATATTTTCAGTTCTTCAAAAAAAAAAAAAACAGTTATATTGCAAAGTTGCGATGGGTATTATTCCGACTTTGGGTCAAAAAACAGTATTTTAAACAGACGAAACTGCGAGGGAGCTCTGTGATCGCAAAGGTGTGTGCCAGTATGTGTGTGTACTGTTGCGCGAGAAGGCTTACCCAAGAAGGAAGGCTGCGACAGAACCTTGAGCCCGCCTCCCTCCGATAACTGGATCACCTTTACCGTCTCGAACTGAGGTGGCATTACAGATTGTAGTGGTGAAAAGGACGATAAAGGCTCGCCATTGAGAAATGGTCAAAAAGGGAAGGTTGAGAGCCAGGTAACCACGAAGGATGCGTGGCCCCCGGCCCGCGCCCGCCCGCATATCCGGGCGCGACAACAACCGCCCCTCCCGAGACCACTGTGCAGAGTGCGCTCCTGCCCGCCGCCCAGCACAGTCTGCGGGCTCTCTAGCGGCCTCCGCGGGGCCAACCGCAGATACCTGTTGAGGAGCAGCGAGGCAGCGCTGAGGCAGAGCAGCAGGAAGCAGAACAGCGGATACTGACGGCAAATCTCGCGCCCTACGTCCAGCCGCAGCCGCTGCTTCAGCCTCCCGCCGATCGTCCGCACCCAAGACCCCATCTCAGTCCACGCAGCGGAGGACTTGCAGACCTCGGAGGCCGAGGCGGAGGGCATCTCCACCCCCCGGCGGCGGAGCCACATAGCCACCCACCACCCAGCTTCACTGCTAGACGCAGCCGCACAAGGCCCCGCCCCTCGCAACCCTCGTCGCGCGTGCGCAACCACCGCCCCATCACACGCAAGGCCGCCCCAGGGCCGTCGCCACCATCCCGCGGGAGGACCCGGGAATGCTCAGACTGACAGTCTGGCCCGGCCACCCACTTTCCCCATCCGGAAGTCCAGGGAAACCTAGAATGCCGAGACTGGCACAATTACGGAAGAGTGCGGGAAACCTAACTGCACAGCAGCCATGTGCTGCTCCTGGAGCCCTCTGGGAAGTGTAGTCCATACAGCGGACCCCGCCGCCTCACCCCCTCGGATTCTCGTAGCCACGCCTAAGAACAGGGAAGGATGCCTTCAAGTCGCTTTTTAAAAGGGGATCAAGCTGGGGTTATGACAGCCTACCCGTCCACCACCCACCCCGAGAGCGAATGTCTTAGCCTTGTAACCAACAACCTGGAGCTCGAGTCAGCTCGACCCATGATCTTTAACTACAACCCCGGGTAGTTCAACAGTTTGGGAAGCTAGGTAGTCCCTTTTAGAATCTCAGCATTTTAATGTCAGCATTTTGTAGGAGCTAAAACTCAGGCAACATGCGAAGCATTTGAATTTACCCTACAAACATTATCCTTATAGCGTAAGGTGTTCTAGTTTCAACTACAGTTCTAGTTTCAATGTACAGTATAAGCACATTGCTGAGACGAGCAAGATCCTGCTAGGGACTTCGCGATACCAGAGAATTTCATTCTATTCTGACACTGACAAGTTCCATCATGCGACCTGTCTCTTCCCTAGAATCTTTAACCTCCGAGGCAGGGAAACAGAACTCCTTTGTGTATGTGCAGCTTCATTAATATTTTCAAGATTCTGAAAAGGTGGGTCGTCCTTAACGGCTCATTTGCTTTTCAGAATGTACCATCCTTCTCATTACAACTGTTGGAAATTCAAGTATTTTTGGTTCTTAAATTTACGTGTATTCCTAATTTCGTCAGAATCAACTTTTGACACAACTTACGGGCCAAAGAACATTAACTAATTCAAAATACACACTGGTACTATCTTTAGATAGTAGTAACATCTCCACTTGTGAAGTGTGCATCTGCCACCATAAATTATTCTTTACTCATGTGAAGCTTAAAACTTGTTTCAAGGCACACACTTTACATTCACTTTTGTAATTTTACACTGCAATTCCAAAGAGGGCACGGTAACTCCCAACAGGGATAGTCTGAAGTCAGCATGGACATAGGAAAGAAACTATCTCAAGCAAATCAAAGGACCAAGGGTAAAGTACTGTAGACCAGAGGTAGTGTTTACTAAACGAGCAGGGTTTGATACCTGGAACTGCAAAATAGCCCTCCCTTACTGAAACAGACTGGGGCTAATAATGAAATAGAAACCGTATGAAGTGTATGTTGAGTTAATCTTCATGTATCCTATCCTAAAGTGCCTACTGTGAATTTAAACTGGTTAGTCACTTGTCTTGCAAATTGTACTGTTTTAAAATGTTTGCTTCTAAATTATTTTACCAATTTACCATACCTTTTAATCGTTTCTTTTCCAGTTCTGTTCAAATCAGACACCTTTCCAACATCTAATTCCATTGCAGAACTTAAGGAACTAGACAATTTGTCTATATTAGTTTTAGAATGAATTTCTTCAATAACTATTTTTGGCTGTAATGAGGACTTAACTCTGTCTCATACGTTGTAATCAGTGCACAACTCAATACCTTGCCTGATTATTTAAAATCCACAAGAACCCCCACGGCTACAACTTAATCCATGAAAATTAACCTTTATTAATGTTTTTTTTTCAGTGTTACTATTCACTTTACATTCATGTTCATGATGTTTTTCTATTTTATATTAAATAAGTTCCCTAGAGCAGTTATGTGATATCCTCAATCAAACCTGGTTAAGAAATTCTGCTTGGCCAGGCAATGGTGGTACACATCTTTGATCCCATTACTGGAAGGCAGGAGCAAGTATAGATCTCTGAGTTTGAGGTCTTCAGAGTGAGTTCTATAACAATTACAGAGTAAGGTGGAAAGAAAATGCTGTCTTGCCTAATAGTTACTGTGAACTGGATTTAACTGTAAAGATTAAATTGTGTGGACAGCAGTTTGTACAAATACAAAAAAAATGTTTTGGATTTCAAAAACTGAACATTAAAACTAATCCACTGGCCTAGATGAAAATATGAAATCAAACTGAGGTCCAGATTGTTGCACCCCACCACCTGCCCACTTTAAAATTCTAGGCAGTGTATTTTGTTAGTCTCTGACAATGTGAGATGTATACTGTTAAGTATAAAGTATAAAGAGAAACAAGAATTTAGCCCAAAATTGAAACTGAATAGTTTGTGAATGTTTCTTTATAAAGGGAGAAAATATAAAATACACATGCACTAAGTAATAGTAGTGTCCTGAACTATTACCATGGGCTCTGCAAACCCAGTGCAGTAAAACTTTTTAAAGAGTGTCTCATATCCCAGGCTGGTCTTGAACTGGACAATTCACTCTGCCTCAGGCTCAAGTGTTACAATTACATGCATGAGTCATAATGCTCAGCAAATGTATTTTTGAAAAATGATGCATCTGTGTGTACTAGACGTTTTTACAGACTATAATAATCCATCTGAAGGCCCGTAGACATCAAACTTCAGTAGTATGCCCATAATTTTAATGAATATTTATTGAATAGCAAATAAGTGTAAGGCACTGTGCTAGATGTGGTGGAAGATACAATGAGTTTTCTTGAGTTTCTGACCTCCAAAGGCTTACAATCTAGTTAAGGAGACAAATTATACATAGATGTAATGTATAATACAGGGCATATTAGTTTTTAAATTTTTTTTATTTTTTTCCCTAAACAACAATTGGTAAGGGGGCAATTTTTAAGGTGTGAAGATCTGGAAAGGCCTCTGGGAAGATACTTGTACAAACAGCAGTTATCTCTATTTTCACCTAATTTTCAGAATGAAGCACTAGGCAGTTAAAATACCTAATGTTTCCCCTTAACTTACCCCAATTTCCCTCATCTCCTAACTCTATATTATACAGGAATCTGAGGTAGTAAGTCCCAGTTTACACATACTTTTTGAAAGGCAAGTGTCTCCTCTAGAACATTTAGGAATCCTCCTGCCTCAGCCACCTAGGGCTGGGATTGAAGGTGAGACAAAATGCCCAGCTCGTCTACTAGAATCCTGATGCTAAATATAAAGCACATTTTAACAAGCCTAGCTCCACCACCTGCACAGATTGAACACATTAAGAGAAGGCTAATAATAGCAAACTCTAGCCCTAGAAGCCAGACCCACTCTTCAGACACACCACAGGAGATACATTTAAACCTGCCCCCTTCAGTCTATCATTGAAGTATTTAAGATACTCATGTTTTACACCTTTAATCTTAATACCATCTTTCTCCCTACAACCTATCACTATATATCAACATCTTAATATAAAATCTATACAAAAAGGTAATGTTCTCCTTCAAGTCACAGAAAAGGTGTAGATTAATTCACTCATGAGAAAGTGATTTTTTTAGAGGTCTGAGATGTTTAAAAGTTACTTTCAGCCCAGTGGTAGTAGTACACACCTTTACTCCCAGCACTAGAGAAGCAAAGGGAGGCCAGCCTCCTCTACAGAGGAAATTCCAGGACAGCCAGGGCTACACAGAGAAACTGGCAGAGACCCCTTCCCTCAACACAAAAGTTACTTTCCTATTTAACCTTTTTGTGTCTTGAGATAAAACCTCCATTTGGAAGAAACATCCATTAGGAAGAAACCAAGAACTACACACAACCTTAGAGAATCAGTGGCTCAAGTATAGACAACTCTCTGAGTAAAATAAACTACCACTATCAAAAGTCTTTGCTATCTCATGTTAGCACCAGAAAGGTTAACTAGTTCACATTTGTTGACTTATCTCTAACTAGCTTCTAAAATCTGTCATGGAATTAGCTGTGATTAAAAACAAATTTGCCTGGCAATGGAGAGTGGATCAACTCACCTGCTTATGGTACTAGACCGGAAAAGGCACTTATGATCTAATATCATTAGCTTGTTATAGCTTTTAACAATTGTCTACTTTTTAGTTATATCTTAAAACAAGTAAAATACTAACTAAACAGCTACTTTTCAGTGTTTATTGTATTATTTCAAGTGCTTAAATGTCTACTTTAACTTTGCAGTTAAAATTATTTAACACAAAAATACTTAGGTTTTTACAGTTCTAACCCTCTCATTATTTCCTACAACTTTAAGCACTTGAATCAGGTGTGATGGTAGTCTGTAATCCAGGAATTAGGAAGCAAAAGTTGGAGGAATGCCACAGGTCTAAGGACACTCTGGTCTAAATAGTGATTTTTGTTGACCACTTGGCACAGGGTAAGCCCACTGCAGGGGACTTTGCCATAGCACCTATAAACTATCATCAAATTAGGCTTTCTGGTGCACAATTCGCCTAATCGGCTCACAACTGTGGAGCAAAAGCTTTGCCATGAGTCTGAAGACAGGCTGGTAATATGAGCTCCGTTAAGACCTTGGTCATATGTCCCAAAAAAAAAAAAAAAAGAACACTTACAATATTAGTATTATAAATTTGATTCTACCAGTAAAGCTGCAAATAATCTCTTTAAACCACAAGATTGTAAAGGCCTGAATTTTGAGTGAATCAAGTCTCACCGACTACTCTTCAAGGTAACTAGCTTTACTGACTTCCAGGGGCACAGGTAAGTAGTTGTTAGTTCAATTTCTAGTTGTGCAAACACATATATACACACAATCTATATAAAAGACTTTTAGTTATTTCTTGGGGCTAAATAGTTAAAGCTTCCTTAACAATACTTATAGAATCACTGATGGTAGAAGTGAGGGAGCCATTCTGTGGAACTCTAATTTCAGGGTTAAGACCTATATGGCAAAGATCCCAACAAACACGAGGTCCTTCCTCAAGATGTTGAAGGCACAATTTACTTAAAATATTTAATTTTACTTAAATGCATGGCGTCTTGGACAAATTCTAGGGTTTTTTTTCCTTTCCTTAAGCAACTATTTAAAGAAATACATGGAACTGTTATCGTCAAAGTGAATAGGGGTGTAACTAAAACATGAACTGCCAGAAAATATGTTATCAACAATAATTTAAGTTACCTTGAAGATTCAAGTAAAATGCTGTCAACATTTTAAAATTATGGCTTCCTTCTGCTATCTTTACTTTTACAAATTAAGTTTCTAACCCAAAATAGTTAGCATATATCACACATAAAATCTCACTTATTCACTAAAGAAAATGTGAGAACAGAGCTTCTACTCTAATATTTTCTTATATGGTACATGTTTCTGTCTGAACAAAGTAGCTTCAAGTATGGCACAACTTGAGACATAAAAAGTGTTAAGGTAAAGGGCTGGAGATACAGCTCAGCAGTAAAGAGCACTAGGTACTCTAAAGGACCAGGGTTAGATTCCTATCATCTATCTGGAAACTCACAACCCTCTGTAACTCCTGTTGTAGGCCATGTTGTTCTCTTCAGGCCTCCTCAGGCACTGCATACATGTTTGACATACATACATGCAGGAAAAACTCCTATAAACAAAAAATTTTTAATATGCTAAGCAAAAGCATCCAAAAAAAGTTGATGCAATGATGAAAAGACTGGAAAAACAGGAGTCAACATAAAAATTGCAATGGCCATGATAAAGTGCCCACCATTTTATTAGAAAGTGTTATTTATGGTGTCTAAAATGGTGTTTAAAAACTAAATGATAGTTTTTAAAATAAGAAACCTTTGTATTTGTCACTCCAGCCAGATATTTAAGAATATCTGTATGGTTGGGTGTGGTAACATAATGAAGAAAAAAGTACTCTAATATGCAGAAACAACTACTAGATTTACACATAAATCACACAAGTCTTGAAAATAAAAAACAAATAGTATAAAACTAGACATGGAAGCAGTGATATAAGACAGGGAGAATTACGAAGTGCCAATGGGATTTTTCAATCCTGATTTCAGTAACAAGAAAATGCTACAAGCGTTAAAAAGCTTTGACAAATACCCAGTTGTGTATCAGGATGCTGACATCCTGTAAATAGCTATTAAAAACAAGTGAGAAGGGCTGGAGAGATGGCTCAGTGGTTAAGAACACTGACTGTTTTTCCAGAGGTCTTAGATTCAGAACCAAATGGTGGCTCACAACCATCTGTAATGGAATCTGATGCCCTCTTCTGGTGTGCCTGAAGACAATGAGAGTGTACTAATATAAAAAAAGTGAGAGGAAACAACACTTAAACGTACATGATTCTAAATCCAGCAAACTCAGTAGAAATGGGTACAATTATTAAGTATGAGGTGTTTCAGCCGGGCAGTGGTGGTGCACCCCTTTAATCCCAGCACTTGGGAGGCAGAGGCAGGTGTATTTCTGAGTTCGAGGCCAGCCTGGTCTACAGAGTGAGTTCCAGGACAGCCAGGGCTACACAGAGAAACCCTGTAAAGAAAAACCAAAAAAAAAAAAAAAGTATGAGGTGTTTCAATAGACAAAGTTAAGTGAGTTGGGGAAAAAGAAACAAGTTAATTTGGAATTAAAATGTATTTGTTAAAAAAATTCTGAATTACCAATAAAATAAAGTAGGTTGGACCAGATGTACTAGCATACATATTAAATCCCAGCCCTCAAGAGACAGGAGAGCAATTCTCTTCTTGTGAATTCCAGCACAGTCTGGTACAAAGATCCAGACCAGGCAGGGTAATATAGTGAGACTATCTCAAAGAGAAGAAAGAAAGAAATTGAAATGCAGTTCAGTTTCTCAAATTTCCAGATCAGGCTCATTAAATTATCACCACTATATTTATCAAAGTTGAAATGAACATTTACCCTAGATATTAAAATATCTACAAGAGTACTAGTTGGAATTTACATGACTTAAGTCAACTCTCAACTCAAACATTAACACAGCAATTTAAATTTTACAAGTAACAGGGTAATGCTCTGTGGCTTAATAGCCTTCCTTAAAAAACAAGACTCAATATTGGCTTCCTTATTGAAAATCTTTCCCTGATGAAAACAACTAAGCAACATCAACACAAAGTACCTGAACTGTTCTTACTGGTGAGGTAAGACAGAAGGAATAAATAACATTATTCCGTAACAAAAGCATAAAGGAAGGATATTAGGCAAATTTTGATTAAATTACAAGCTATGTCATAGAATATGGAATGCTAGACTATCAATTTCATACTACACTATCTTCAGCAAGAAAATTCATGCTCAAGGTATGATTAAGTATGTAACTATGCATAAATACTTCTAAACAACCTAGTGACTAAGTTTCTACTGATTTAGCAAAAATAAATTTATAATCATTTCATTGAAATCATAACTATCTTACCATCCTATTCCTTGTAAGTTTGTGTGAGAAATTAAGACAGACTAAAATCAGTCACCAAAATGAGAAATATCAGAATATGAGGATACTAGTTCATGATTAGTGTGATTTTCTAAAAGTTGTAACTCAAAAGACCTAGGTCAACTAAAGATTACTTTTCTCTTTAGTTTCCTGACACATGTACACACAGAGACTCAGTTATGTGGAAGGACAAGTACTATTTTCAGCATTAAAAACTAAACTAAGATTTTGATACTTAAAATCATAATTCATCGAAAAACAAAATGAAAGAAAACATAATTCAGTAAAAAAATCAGTATCTAATGTCAATGATCTTCAAGTATCAAAAGCTGCCTAACTGATTCAAAATGTTTTGCTTTTGATGAAAAAAAAAAATTAAAGGGACTAGACTCCTTAATCAGTGTCAGATAGCAGTATAAACAAGCGCATTCCACAAAAGACCAATGAGCACTTATCAAATTGCAAAACTTTGAAATCTGAAAGCTACCTACAAGTAAAAAAAGATGACTAAAAGATGAACAGGAAACACAAAGGTAAGCTATAAAATGTAAAGGAAGAAACAATTCTCAGTGGTTTTCTCAACATTCTGAAACCCTATGCTAAAATGCTATTCTGAACCTTTGGTATAATTTCTAGACATTTCAAAATAATCTACTTAGCTCAGTAAACAGTGTCAAATTGTGTATCAAGACAGTATATATTTAAGCATGCTAGGTACTGATCTTAAATCCAAGTAGCCCAGGTTAACCTCTATCTCCCGGGTATTAGAATTATAGTTTTTATAATTTATTATAAATTATTGTATTTATTATTTTGAGACATTATTTCTGGTGTAGTCCTGGCTGTTCTAGAACTCATTTTGAAGATCAGGCCTGCCTCTGCCTCCCAGGTGGTAGAACTAAAGTGTGAGCTAGCTACCATGCCTGGCTCTACCCAGTACTTTTAATGGTTAATTGTAAATTAACATGACATTTTTTTAATAAATCTAGTATTGTTCCCTGTTATATTCTACTAGATATTTCTGTTAAAATTCAGCATTTATAGTAAACTTCATTGAGAACAAAGTTTTTTCTTAAAACTGAAAAACTGAAGCTCCTACAAACTTTGCATTCAGTGGACAGTACATACAAGTACATTTTCCAAGGGAGGTAATATGCAAGGCCTCTTAGCTGAGAAGAGATGAAACTGAGGTGCCAGATATAAAACCACTTTTAAGGTCTGTATAACCTCAAAGTGAATAAATAATGTGGAAATGTCCGTGACTCCTGTCATTAACTCCTGTGCTTATTTCTCTGCTTGTAATT
Organism: Grammomys surdaster; assembly: GCF_004785775.1. Taxonomy (NCBI): domain Eukaryota; kingdom Metazoa; phylum Chordata; class Mammalia; order Rodentia; family Muridae; genus Grammomys; species Grammomys surdaster. The sequence goes on along the minus strand of NW_021620921.1, from coordinate 171,450 downwards.
TGCAGTTGCCCATCTCAATGGACACATTATAACTGACTTTTTAATCAATATTCCTTTTTCATTAATAATTTTTAAAAGAATCAAATGTAAGAAAAATTGAAGCATGAAAAATAACTAATATAAACTGTATTTCAACACTGGATATCAGGATAAAATTATAGCACTGTAAGAATAATTGATGCTTGGGTACAAAAGTGAATAGCTGAGTGTATCACATTAATTGTACACTTGCAAAAAGTTCAAGGTGGTGACCTCCCAAGAATATGGACCCTGCAAAGGTCTTTATCAGTACTGAGACAAAATTTGTGAATAGCTATTACAGTCTGACTTTGGCAGTGAGTCCCCCTTTTTATAATTTAAAATAACTGATCCATACAATATGTTTAAAACAAATTTATGTCAATATATGCACTAAAAAGGAAAAGTTATTTGATGAAATTCAAAAAGCTACTGTTCCATAAGCGGAAGTTTTTAAATACAAGTCTAACTCTAGTATGATTCCTCCAATGCAAGCTTGAAGAACAGAAAAATTAAGAACAAAGCAAGCAGCTCTCTACATTTGCCTCTAAACTGACTTTTCTAAGCACCTACCTGTCTCTTCATGCTTAAAAGAGGAATCAAATTCTTTTAATAAACTCACAATCTACTCAAAAGAAACATAACGAGTATGGTGGCATTCACCTTTTTAACCCAAGCAATCAGGAGGTAGAGATAGGAAGACCTGGAGGCCATCAGGGTCTATGTACATTCCTGACCAGCCTGACTAAAACAAAAACAGGGAGGGATAGCAGGGTAAAAAAAAAACTTCAAGTATCAAAACCTCAAGACTTGAAGTTAAAAGCAAAGTAAGCCAAAACTGTCTCAAAAGAGGAAAGGAAGTTAAGACTTATTCACGAGTCCTGAAGGAGGTTGGGGAGTCTGAACCAGAATGGCTTACATAAAATCAAACTCACGAAGTGTCTCTAACATTATTAGAAAAAACTCCTACTATCAAACAGAGCAAGCGTAAAATAGATATCTTCCGTCATGAGTGCTTATAGGCCATGAAACATTTCTCAAAGGTTAAAAAGAGCCAAGCATGGTGACACACACCTTTAATCCTACCACTCAGGAGGCAGAAACAGGTAGACCTCATTATGAGGGCAGCCTCATCCACAGAGTTCCAGAGCAGCCAGGGCTACAGAGAACCTTGTCCTGAAAAACAAAAACAACAACAAAAACAGAAAAAGAGATTCAAGTTACCACTAGAATTACAAACGTTGGAAGTGGGCTGGATATAGGAAGACTTTCATTTCATAGCCTGTGGTATTTAACTGCTTTCCATTTAAGTTTTAAGATAATCAACGAGGCTAGGTGTAGAGTGAAGGCTTCATATATGTAGGGTCCTGCATTATTCTACCACAATACCAAAAGAAACAGAATTCAAGTTCAAGTGTCAGCTACAAACACAATGAACATGAACCACCACCTTTCCTCAAAACTAAAAACTTTTTCATGATCTAACCTTAACCTATAAATTGGTAGATGAAAAACCTATTGATGTAGATGTAGCTATTTTTTACCAAGTTAATTCACAAAGTAGTGTAAATACTGTTGAAAATCAGTGATTTCAAAACATTATTTTCTCATTCACCAATTGCTGCATAAAAAAACTTTACAGGGATGACTAAAAAGCCTTCAAAACCTGGTGATATCACTGCTTAATAATAAACAACCATCAAGGATTTTCTGTATCATGCTCTTAAACTGGAACCTACCATGAAGAAAATTCAATATTCTGGATTTCCATGATGTCACTTCTAAGGATAATTTTTTTCGTTTTCTCTCCAATTTGAAATAAAAGAATTATAAACAATGACTTTATACAGCTATTTTAAGATAGAACTAAATCATATATGGATCTGCATCCTTCAAAGACAGTTATTTCTTATTTTTTTATGTCTGACAATTTTAACATGAATCTTCCTAATTTTAGTTTACCAGAATGGCAGCATTGTGTTAGCATTTAAAGAGGTTCTGTATGTCTTTTTCTGAATAATACAGTAAGGTAGCTAGCTGACTACCAACTGAAAAGGGTTTAAGATTGTCTTTAGCTGTTTGCATAGCACCATAACTCAAGATTCCCTGCCCTCAAGGAGCTTCCATTCTAAAAGGAGGGGGGAAAATTAACTAGGTAACATAAGCAAACTGATCGAAAAGCAGTAAGCCACAGAAAACTAAATGATCACAGTATCTTCTCTGTGCACCCTTTCCTTGATGCTCCTAAATTCAAAATGGATTTTCAGAAACTCATTATGTCCACTAGAATTTACTGTAATTTTATAAAAAATAAATGTGAACCCAAGAAGGAGGGTAAAATCTAAAAGAACTGTGCTTGGCCTTAATAATTCTGAAGCACTTCCAAAAAATAAACTTCCTAACATGACTTTTATTATTTCAAGAGAAAAGGGCAAAATAAACTATTTTTTTCCAAAACTACTACACTGTACTACATACACAGACTGTAGAACACAAGTTAAAAGTATCATGTGCCAATCTATACATCTTACCATATTGCTGTTTTTGTTCTCAGAGGCATTCAAAATAAAGAGAACAAGTACTGCATAAGCTTTTCTAATTCTTTATGGCATATTAAGTTAAAGCAATTACAGGTGTAGCGCCTACCTCTTCTAGTTTCTGCCTCAACGAGTAGCTGGAATTTTAAAGATATACCACCAGGTATAGCTGACTCTTCTATAAACAATATAAATACTAATACTCTATAGGTTTTAAATAATGTGCATGCCTTCTGGTTTGGCAAATTTCTCCTTCAAATAGTATATAGTACCTATGTTTCATAAATGACTACTCAGATTTCATTTTCAAGTTAATGTCAGGACTTCTCTGGGATACAATGAGCAATCTGTAACTTTTACATAAATCGAATGTAAATAAACCTTCTAATGTTAATAAACCTTATTTTACTCTGCAATCTGTGGTAATAGCCTGCCTACCAAATCCTTTTGACCCACTTCATCACAAAAGTAAAATGGTCTCTACTCCAAGCTGAAATTTCATCACACTAATCCTTTCAGAAGTTTAAGAAAATTATATGTAACCTTTATAATTACCAAATTAGATACCAAGTTTAAGTTAAAATAAGTCAAATAAGTCACTTAAGTTTGTAAAAACTCACTTGTATAGTGACCCTGTTATCATAACTAAATTTTGTCAGAAATACATCTTAGAAAGCTCTAATATTTGAAGACACTAATCTCCAAATCACTTCCAAAGTGATTTATCTTGACTTTTCAAATTCTTGTTTGTTGACTTGTTTAATATTCTCACTAATCAATACCCATTTGGCTAGTTAGGACAGAAACTAATAACTTTAAATCAAGTAATGAAGTTAAGGTTCTTAAAGTGTTTCAAACCACTCCTATCTCTTCCCTAACCACCTCCAAAAGTAAGTCTAGCCTGAGCTAGGAACCAGAAAACGCTGAATATACTTACAGGTTCTGCACGTGGCCACTAACTCTGCCCTATTGCATGTTAGAGTTCATTCACATAAACTCATTTGTAGTAATCTAAATGCAAATTTTATCAAGAGACCATTTTCTTCTTCCCCTCTCCTGAATTACTTGGTACTTCAATCTCATTTACAAATCTTCAAAGAAATTTTTATTTGCCAGAAATAAAACTGGAGAATAGAAGAACACTACATGGTGAAGCACGTTCCCAAAGAAGCAAATTATCATGGAATTCATAAGTCTATTAGCAAATATATGATCATGTATTTCCAAAATAAAATTAAATGAAGACCAGCCGAAAACATTTATTCTATATATCTCCCAGTCACGTGGATTGGAATTTTTGTCAGAAAATTTGTTTTCACCATTTGCTAGTTACTCTGAATGTATTCTATAGTGCTCTAAAGATTCCAAGTGTCTATTTAAAAGCTGTTGAGTGAAAAATGATGAAATGGAGAACACTCACAATAATTCTTGGACTCCTGGAGATCCTAAGACATGCTACAAAAATAGGTCTTTATTCTTAGGAAAATATAGTCAGAGCTAGCTTCCTTATGCTATACATAAAATCTTAACATCAGAGGCAGTACAGATAGTACAGATAGTTTTGAACTGATCTCCAAACAAGCACAAACCCACTACGTTGGGAAAAAAAACAGGAAATTTGAGGTTTTTGGCGAAAGACAGTACTTCACACATCTAATCCAAATCAAAGAGCCTGCAGACAGCTTTCAGTGAGACAAAAGGAGTGAAATAAATATAAATTCTATGGATAAATAAATGTAAAAGAATTTACATTAATCTAAAAACTAATTTAATTAAATTCTACTTGGGTACAAGCTTTTGTTTCTCGATGTCAGACTTCTAAATGTTTACCAGACTACTGTTAATATTAAAAACTTGGTCTTTGACCCAGAGTAATACTGATTTGCATTTACAAAAGTTTGTCCAACTGAATGCTTCTGGTCCTGAAAAACATTTTAGGTACATTATTGAAGGCAGACTGTGGTGCTAATATGGTTTATGTTTTAAGAACTTTTAAAAAGTGACAGACCCCAAAAGTCCATCTATAAATTGGCTCAGTTTTTTAAAAAATGCCTGTGTGAGCCTTGGTTCATTATTAGCATCTTTAGTGGCATGCCCTACTGAGTGGTAAGATTACTAGTGAATACTACACCATAAAAACATCCCAAGAAGTCTGTTTATGTATTGTTAAAGTAAGTTGTTTATTCATTAACTTTGTACCCACCACTGAATTCCTGTTTATTGTATTTATAAGTGGGGAGAAAACAGTAATGGAGGGTAATATTGGAGTTTTTAGGAACCTGAGCAACCATTTACTCTAGGATTGACTACCGTTTCTTAATGCATGAAGCCCTTCTATATTTTAATTTCTCCCCATCATATAGTGACATAACATTGTGTTTTTGTTGTTTCTGACCAAGTAATTTCAAAAACCTGTACTAAAGATAATTTTCCCATGTAGTTTGTTGTTCATCCTAATACTAAATACATCTTTCCAAATATCTTATATACAATTATATAGCCCAGATCACCCCAATCCGTTTGTGGTATTCCTAATCTATCATGAGAAAACGTGTATACTTTAGTCAGATATGCATCAATCAGTAAAAGTTTAACAGTAATCAATAAAAAGTTTCTCATGGTGTTAAGTGCCATTGTGAATATGTGATTCCTTTTGTGATTCAGTTCTCCATTTATAACGTGATTCAATTTGAATGACTAAAAATCTTGCACAAAAAAACATGCTTGGGAAGAATATAATTACACAATTTTCTCATAAAGTAACTTCCTGAGAACTGATTAACTATTTATGAACACTTTTGATTGCCAAGTAGTCTGCAGAAACAAAACCTTGCATCTGTTTTGGTTAGGTAACTTTTAACAATCAGAATTCTTTAAGGATATATTTTTACCACAAGGAAGGGACTTGACTATTAAAGATCCTTTCCTTGACAATATTTACAAAATTTAACATCTCATCTGTCCATTCTTTGAAGCTGTCAAAGCCAAGAACCCAAAACAAATCACAAATGCAATAACCTACATTATTTAACATTCCCCTTTTTAACATGTTGACATTTTTACTAAAGGATTAGTTATTTTCGCATTTCCATTTCTCATATCCATGACATTCCATATAAATTGCATTATTGCTTTATAGGCCACACAACATTCAAAATTATGTTTATATGCATTGCCTGTTTTTCTTGACTTCTGGTAAAGTGTTTGATACTGATTTTTCTACAGAAATTTAAGTTTGAAAATACCACAGTTAGTATTTCTTCTCAGAACTTAATTGTTCACATCACTAATCACTACATGCATATTTAGCTCTGATTATATTGCTCAAAAACTGCACCCATTATCAGAACAGTGCAAATTATATTTAATTTTAAAAGTAATCATAATGGCTTGAATTCAAAGTCATTAAAATGAACACTGTCAAGTACTTTCACTTGAGTCTACATTTCATTACCACTGTTTACATTACCCTTAAATATAACCATCAATTCTTCACAATTTCCTTTGAATCATAAGGTTTTGTCCCATGTCCCCAAACTAAAAACCCAAGTCTTAAAAACCCAGAGTTCCATACTTTAATGTTTTCTGAAAGAACACATTTGTGAATTCACAAAAGTGTTCATCTTTCAACTTTGACAATGCAGTTAAGTTAAACAAACCTGTTCTAACATCCCAACAAATAAATCCAGGAATTAACTAAAAGACCTTGACAGTGTCCTTTAAAAATGGTATGACAGTTAAGTGCCAATAGGCATGGCAATGACCTCTTAGATAGGATCATTTTATTCCTTGGACATGGGAAGTGCCAGCACCAAGGATTACACTGAGATTTGATTTTGCTGAAGGCTACAATTAACTGACCCACTTTCCACGACCTAGTATGCTCACTATGTTAGAATGAAATGTACATGTTTTGTGTAGCCCTCAAACTTACACTAAGATTTGAGAGATGTACTTTTAAAAAGCACAGGGTAATATATAAAATCAGTGGAAGAAAGTTTCATTAAGCACCAGGAACAAATTTTTGTCACCCCATACTCATTTTGTAGGTAAGTTTCAGTAACCGGCAAGGCACATTTACATATATTCCAATGAATACTTATTGACAAATTTTAAATTACACTCTATGCCCCAGCTATCCCAGTAACTGACATACAACATACTAAAATGGTTTATTAAGGTAACAAAAAAAGAAAGGAAAAAAAAAGCCAATTAATGGGAAACATACAGGCTATTGGCAACCACTATTCTAAAATTATGTAAGTACAAATGAACATACTGAAATGTGTGCAATTCTAAGTTTTTAAACCAGAAGATTTTCTATACTAACACACATTTATATTAATGACACATAAAAAAAATAAAAACTTTATTACAAAAATAAGTTACACTCGCCTCCAGCTTACAGTATAAAACAATTTTATTTGCAGGAATGCAAAATGATTGTTTGCCATGAGCATTTTGAACATATGACATGTCTAATTTTCTTGTTAAATTTGCATTTACTGGGGAACTGGTGTGTATAAAACCTTAATTAGGTATAAGCTCTGATCTTCATCGTGGTGCCTACTGGGTATGTGATATAACTGCAGTATCCCTTTGGGGAAGGGGAGAAGGTATTTCTTTACACCAAGTCCTACTTAAACTATAATTTTACTTTTGACTTTAAGCTATCAACTTAGGACTTGGCAAAAAATTTTTTTTGAGGGTGATTCAATAGAGGATGCTTCACCACTGAACACTCACTGTCATCAAGGTGCTTTAGAAAATTAAAAACATAGCACAAATGATTGTACTCTATTCTACAAGTTATCATGACCTGCATAAGAAATGGAAAGCTGATTCACATTTTTATAGTGATCAGCAGTAACAAATGCACTAATGAAACATACCTTTTACCTAAAAAGCTAAACTACAGCCATATACTAATTTCTATGATTTATGAAAAAACTTCAAAATATCCAAATGTCAGGCTTTGCTGTACAATTGTCAGTTTTAGTCTGACTTTTTATAAAGGGACACTGCAGTATTTAGTACAAGTTCGGATGCACTTTTTTTTTGAACATCTGATGTCTTACAAAAGTAACATCTTGCTAAACTATTATACATCCAAATAACTACAATATCTGAAGAAGCAAGGCTGCTTTTTCAGCCACAAAATACGACAAAAGCAAGGCCTGTTATGATGGTCATGAGGAAGTCTTACAAGCCTCTGAAACTAAAGGCAACTAAGAATGTTACATTTGGTATATTAAAATCTTACCCTCATATCATATTTAACAAGCCTTGCTTTTATCTACAAAGATTTTCTATATACAGTACAGACAGGGTATAGTTCAATCCTCTGCTACTGAGGTAGTTAACCAACCCTTTAAAAAAGGTTCTGAAAAGAACCACTATCTGGAATGCCTGACTAACCAGCTCTGATGATTACACCTGAAACTGCATCTGAACACAATTCAAAAGTGATTACTATAAAAAAAGATATAGACAATCATGATTAACCTTGGTGAGCAGAAATAAAAATTTAAGGGTACCAACAGTGGCATCTGTAATCACTGCAATAAAATTTAAATGCACAAATTCAAGAGAATATTTCAGAATACCACTGCTGAGATCCTTAATTTAAAAAAGAGGGGAAAAATCTACTTAGAGCAGATTTTTTAAAGAGAAGAACTTTATTCTTTATTAAGATACCATGCTAGAAGTTATGAAGGATTTTTGTTGGAACACATTTGGAAAATAGAGTAGCTTTAGTTTAATAACTTGCACTGCAGAGAAAATTGTTAAAGAAATTCATATCAAAGTCCAAGTATTAGTTCAATGTCCCGTATTTGATTCCATGATCTTCATAGGAAGGTCTTCTGCAATAGAATATGCTCCTATACAGCCGAGATATTTAAGGTTGCTTGATTTTCCTTACCATTACTCCACTGCAAGCTTCTGGTGTAATCCCACATAGCAAGTCAGTCTTCATTGTAACAGGTCAGGACCGGCCTCGACCCCTTTTCCCTGCTAGCCAGGTAACAAAAGGAATCAGTTAGATAAATCATTTAAAATTAATTATGTGTACATAAATAATGATAACATTAAAATAAGAAAGCTTTAAACCATAAGTCTTATATAAAATCTATCCAAGCTAGGAGCCTTTTTAAACTGAATCTCCTTTCATTTGGTTTTCTCACTTGCTTTCAGTTAACTTGTGGGATGGGTGAGGGGTATTTGACTAAGGCTTAAGAACCCCAATTTTTTAAAACTGATTTTATTTAGAACTATTTTTTAAAACACTAAAGTAAAGTCTAACAAGTTATACCTTAAGGGATTTGTCCCAATTAACTTGCAACAATTCCCATTTTGAGACATGGAATAACCA
>NW_021620921.1:105022-157522 GCF_004785775.1 Grammomys surdaster | reverse complement strand
ACAGAGTTCCAGGGCTACTCAGAGAAGCCCTGTCTCAAAAAAAAAAAAAAAAAAAAAAAAAAGCTCCTGGAGACTGAACCAAGTCTCTAGGCTTGGTGGTCAACACCTATTCTTTTCACTATCTCCTACTTTTCTTTCCTTTTTTTAAGAAAAAAGATTTTTGTTGTATTTGTACACACACAGGTACCAAAGTGTGTATGAAGGAATGAAGACAGCTTTTTAAGAAAGAGTGAGCTTTCTCTTTTCGTTTCAGGACAATAGAACTCTGGTCAACAGGTTTAATAGCAAGTTCCTTTACCCACACCACTCAGCAATCTTGTGGGCCCCTCCATTATTTCCTTAATACACACATACCTTACTTATTGTGTAGGCCCTCTATAAAAGTGTCTCCAATCAATACAATACATCACACATCTATTTTTAAGACCTTTTTTTTTTCTTTTAATCCTGTGTTATGTATGCACCAATGTCCATGCACACAAGTAACCAGATAAGCATCAGAATGAGCTAGAGTTGTAACATAAGATTATGAGGTATCAGTTATGGATAACAGGAATTCAACTCTGGCCCTCTAAGAGTGCAGCAAACACCCTTAACCACTGAGCCATCTCTGCTTTAGTATTTATTATGATCTATACTCATTTCAATATGTCTATTTTCATATGCAATCTTTAAGTGATGATCTATTTGTGAATGAATCTCTGGCTCTCTCTTTGATACAAAGATTTAATGTTAATCTAATAAAAGTTTTAATATTATACTCTTCAAGAAGAAATTTCACATAGGGATGGTAGCACACACCTTTAATCCCTCTTAGGAGGTAAGCCCTTTAGGTCGTAAATCTCTGTGAGTAATAACTTGAAGAGGGGTCCCCTACATCCTTTTACGAAAAATATTAAGTCATAGATCACTAAGATGCATGGTACTTTCAAGAGAACATTTGCAGTAACATTACTTACTTCCCTTTGATCAAGCATCAGCTATTTGGAAATTGTCACAAATATGGTCACAAACATTTATTTAGATCTGTGCTAATTCTATGTATTACCCAAAGTTCTGGATTGAAATTGTTTTTACAAGGTAGATAGTTCATAGATTTGACACGTTTCAGTACATACCAAAATTACACACATAACACATATATAATTTTCTTTGAATTATAAAATTTTACTCACATTTGATTCTTTGCTGCTTGCCTCTGAGCTTTTCTTTCTTTCCTTTTCTGATCTGGTGGCTTAGCAAAAACAATTTCAATATTTTCTCCCTCCAAGTCTTTACCATTCATTTCTTCCATAGCCTTTAAAAAGTAAGATAATAATCAATGTGAAAGAAGTCCTTTCAAAATAATTAAATTTAAAAATTTTTAAATATTTTATCATTAACACTAAAGCTTCAATTAGATAAAAGATCTCCCTCTTCACTATTTTCACTTTAAAAATGTGGCAAGACCAATAAATATTTGCTTAAATGGGTTTGTTTTTCCAAGACCAGGTTTCTTTGTGTATCCTTGGTCATCCTAGAACTCACTGTTTCTGTAGACTAGGCTGACCTCGAACTCAGAAATACACTCACCTCTGCCTCCCAAGAACTGAGATTAAAGGCATGTACCACTCACTACCAATGGATTTCATACCCTGAACTTTGCCTCCAATTTATAAAGCATACAGACTTTAATACTAAAAAGAGTGGTCTAATTTAGACTCCTATGGAATTTCTATCACTTATTTACCTTGACAGCACCATCTCTCTCATCAAAATGAATGAAAGCATAATCTTTTAGCTTCTTCACTCGTTCCAGTTTCCCAAACTGACTAAACGACTTTTCTAAAATTTCTTCTGTTACAGTGTTGGCAAGGTTGCGTACAAACAGCACTTTTACCTAAAATAAAAAAAAAAAAATCAAATTCCCTAAATATTACCAGAGCTCAATTTCCAAAAGCATCCACCCAATTCTATAAATTAACCTGAATTACAACCACTAGAAGATAAGTTTTGAACTCTGGGTAAATACCAAGGAATGAGACTGTTGGTCAAATCAAAAAGACCTGAAACGGGTACTAACAAGCTATACTTTTTGAAAAGTACTCAGTTATCATTAGTAAGTAAGCTAAGACTAAAGTAAAACTTCACACATATTAGGATTACAACACTTTAATACAAATGTGGGACTACAGAGTAACAGAAACTTAAATGATTCAGCCCCTGAAGAACACTTTCTTACAAAACTAAACATAATTCTATGAAGAGATTTCTCTTCTCACTTTCCATGCACACATATTTCTTAGTGTAGAACTCTAATCACTTAGTAAACTACACTTTTACCATCAAAAAACATCATTTAAAACAATGCACACATTTTTTGGTAGGTTTTCTCTCATGTTCCTCCTACTAACTCCATAAAAATAGTTTAGCTTAACTACCATTACCTTTGCCATGACTTCAGGATCAGGATCTTCAATAGGATCGGCCCATTCAACAGTTCCAACATTTCCCCAGACTTTGACTTTACCACTCATTAGCCTACGCCTTGCCTGGGCAGCTGTTTTGTGATCTTCATATTCAAGAAAGCAAAAGCCTCTGTTTTTTTTCTTGTCATCAGGTTGGTGGTATAGAATGACATCTGTAAGACCCTCTAAAATTAAGCAAACATTGCAGAAAAATAACTAGCAAAAACATTCAACAGCAAAAGCCTTGTTTAAATTAACCAAGATACTATTTAAATAAAAATGAGAAATAATCTTATTTTCTCATCTCAACACTTTGACAAAAGATGATTATTTTGAAAAGAATCAAAGATATGCACTGCCTATAATTTCAACACTCAGGAGGTTAAGACAAGTCATGAGTTTGAAACCAACCAGAACTACATAATCAAAACAAGCTTTCAAAACAAAAAGACCCCAATAATTTTCCAAATCAAACCTGTGCAAGTATTCTGAGCCAACGAAAGTTTTTGTTTTTAAAGATTTATTTATTTTATTTATGTGAGTACATTGTAGCTGTCTTCAGACACACACCAGTAGAAGGCATCAGACCTTATTATAGATGGTTGTGAGCCACCATGTGGTTGCTGGGAATTGAACTCAGGACCTCTGGAAAAGCAGTCGGTGCTTTTAACCACTGAGCCATCTCTCCAGTGCCCAAAAGCAAAGTTTTTTAACTAGCCCCAAGGGCCATTTTAATTCCACTAAATGCATCAGAGGAAAATGAAAAAATAAATTTCATATAATTAAGAAAAATGTCAGCAAATGTTGTCAAACATGGTTAAACTAATTCATTATACATGTGCAAGAACCCAGGTCTTCAGCATACACAAAAACATTACCAATGAACTACAGCCATAGTACTTGGTTTTTATGTTTTTGAATAAAGGTCCCACTATTTTGGCAGGTCTAAAATATATTTAAATAACATCTTTTTCTGCTCTCAACTATCAAGATCATTACTTCAAAGGAAAACAGTAGATATATTGCTACTACCAGTCACTTTTCTGCATTTCTAAAGACTTATCAGAATAACAATCTGAACACTGTAGGTAGACAAACAACTCAAAAAAAATTATACCATATTAACATATCTCTGCATATATGCACTCATTGTAGCACTCATTCCTCCTTAATATCTAATTAGCAACACCTAAGGAACAGAAATAAATATAAGAGATGTGCAACAATTTTACAGATTATAGATTTAAATTCCAGCCATATTCCTAAATCTGATTTTGTCTTCTGTCTAAAATTTTTGACAGGGTCTCTCTCATGCAATTCACTGTGCAACAGAATACAACCATGAACTACCAACTATCTTGCCTCCTCTTTCCATGTACTTGACAGGTGTGCCTGGAACACCACATCTGGCTTTATAGTGTGATGGGAATCAAACCTAAGGCTCTGTCAATGCTCATTGAACACCCTAACCCTGTAGTCCTAAATTAGCTTAAATGCCTGGAAATTATTTCCCTAAACCTCTATGTGTACTTGCTTTATCTTTTTTTCTTTAAATTTGTGTATATACATAGATGTTTTACTTAAATATACATCTGAGTCTGGTGCCTGCAAAGGCCAAAAGACAATGTTGAGAGCCATCCAGTAGGTCCTGGAAATCCAACTCTGGTCCTCTGAAAGAATGACCAGTGCTCTTCACTGCCAAGCCATCTCTCCAACAAAGTGTTCACCTCTCTCAATAATAAGGTTACTTAATTAATAAAGCTGAGGTAAAAATTCTTAGTTAACAACTAATTTTAAGTGTTTTGAATAATACCTGGCACAAAAAAAAGTTTTACTAAAAAATTGTACCTTTTGTCAATTAAATCCAACTTACCTGTCACTTTACTAAATTCTTCAAGAATCTGTTCCTTGGTTTTACTCTTAGGAATAGAGCCCACAAAAAGCCTATTGTTGGCAACTGAGATGCAGACACCAATATGCTTCCCGGAACGAATTTCATGATTATTATACTAAAAGAGAAAAATTATACCACATTTTAAATATATCAATTTTAAAATATTAACTATAAAGATTCTCAATCATATGCCAACAAAACCTTTTTCCCCCAAAAGAAAAACTTTAACAAACCAAGTAGTTCCAGTTTAAAAGTCTACCTTTTCCTTATAATAGCATATAAAAGGTGAATTATTCTCAAAAAAATCAAAAAAAAAAAAAAAAGGAAATTATTAGGGATGCAGAAGAGAAAAAGACACAGGTGGGGTAAAAAGAAACAGGTTTGGACATGATCAAATTACATTTTAGAAATGTATGGAGATGCCACAATGAAATTTTTTTTGTAGAATACCAATAAAATGAGCATTTTACCATAATTCCTATTTCAGAAAGAATGATAATCTGAAATACAAAGATTTCCCTTAAACACCAAACAAGATCATGGTTTTAATACGTTTAGTTTTTTGAATCCTTTAATACTGATTCCATAGTATCTTAACCTCTAAAAATCTTTCTTCCATTCAGGTATTCAAGGAAATTTCATTCAAGATGTTCAAGTTATCCTCCCTACAATGTAACTAAAACATTCCCACATCCTCTAGTAGTAAGTGTCAATAAAGAACACAGAAACAAATAGAACTTAAGTTTAAAGATGAGCTCTTTTTATTCTAAGTTTAACCTTGTTTTTATTCCTCCATTTCATTTTTACCAAATATACAATAATATCAAGGAAAAAACTGCCTTTTCAAAGAGAAAGAAAAAGCAAGCAAGTACAAATCACCCAACTATAAAGCTACAATAAAAGTAAATGTAATGTTCAACTAACCAAACCCTGTAGAACGGTGAGATATGGAAGAGTAGGACAAAATATAATCTTATCAACTAGCTACCAATCTTACTATTTACAAACTTAAAAGTCTTCAAAGTTTCCAGTTTGTCAAGTGGATTTAGGAACTGCATTCAAAATGCCTCAAATTTCTATGTAGCAGATGTGCAGCTTCATGTGGATCCCAAACCACTGGATCAGGGGCTATCTCAAAAGCTGCTGCTTGTATGTGGGAGCCATTATTCCAGCTGGGCTACTTTGTCTAGCCTCAGTGGGAGGGGATGTGCCTAGCCTTGCAGAGACTTAATGTTTGAAAGTGGAGGGATACCCGGTGGGGACCCCACTCGATAGAAGGGGAGGGGGTGCGGGAAAGATTGTGGGAGGGGGAGACCAGTAGGGGTGGCAGTGAACAGAATGTAAAAAAAAAAAGAAATGAAAATGAAAAAATAAATTGCCTCAAATTTTATGCTAATAACAGTGATAATGGCAGCAATAATTACCAATTAACCAATCTCATATACACTTGACCTCAAGATCTACTTAGTTCCCAAATGGCTTCACATATAAAGAACCAGTTAATGGGCCCAAGTGGTGGTATACACCTTGATCCCAGGGCTCAAGAGGCAGAGGCTGTTGCATCTGAATTCAAGGCCAGCCTGGGGATTGGGGGAGGGAGAGCTCTGGGACAGACAAGCCAATACCAGTTCTATTTTTTCAAGACAAATAGTATATATATCAGGTATTACAATTCATATATAAATCATGGTTGACTCATCACCTTGTTTATCTCTAGATAATCAAAATTAAAGTTCATATATTTATCTACAATTCAGACACTTTTTCTACCTTGATGATCAAATTAATTACAAGTTTACATCTAATTCTCCATATTCAAACCAAACACATGACTTTTAAAGTTTCAATTTTTGCCTGTTGAAAAAAGTCTTAGGGCTAGAAAGATGTCTCAGCAGTTAGAACTTGTTGCTCTTCCAGGAGTCAGGTTTCCAGTACCCTACAATGGCTCCAGTTCCAGGGGCTCCAGTGCCCTCATTTGAGTCTGCAGGTGACAGTAAACATACATGGCAGACACACATGGTTCACATATATAGCAGGCAAAACACCCATTGACATAAAACTAGTGTTGAAATTAGTCTCCATTTACTATACTCAGAGATACATCAGATACATCCTAAAACTCCAGGCTAGTTTTCATTTCTCTGAATATCTAATATACAGAGTTTCTCAGACACATAATTTTTGAACCTCTAAAGCCTTAGAAAACAGGGGTGAGAGTACCCTGAAAACAGGGGTGAGAGTACCTTGAAACTCCACTAGCCATGGTCCTCCAATAAATTTTGCTCATATACTCTGTGATCCCCAAGTCCTATGATAGTCAATAAAACCATCCTTTCATGTTGACATCCCCAATCATATTCAACAGAAGTTAACTCTGTCCCCCCAAGAGACACTTGATTATTGTCACAAACTGAAGGGGACAACTAAGAAGCAGGAATATTGCTTCTGGCATATAATGAGTGAAGAATGTCATAGATGCTGGTAAATAAACATCCTACTATTCTAACACAGTACTCCGGAATTTATCAGTTACTTAGTAAGGCTAAATCTTGTCATATACTTTATTTCCTCATTCTTACATTCTTTGAATCTTCCCCGTCAGACCAAAAAGCTCTTATAGACTAAAAAACTGGTTGAATCAAATATTGCAGGGGACTATAAGTTGTAGACTAAATGTCTTATTTTCCAAATAACCAAAATAATCTATGTTGTACTTCAGCATGCAGCTCCCTCCCAGTAGTATAATATATCATCAAACAGTCAGCCTTAGTGGTATTAACTGCTTTTAATTTGGTCATCTAATCTGTAACTGACCAAAACAAAGTTATGACATGCCTTTATTACTCCCAGCATCCCAGAGGCAAGGCAAGTGACAAAAGCAAAACAAAGAGAGAAAAAAGAAAAGACTAACTTCTTGATTAAACCAACGAATTGATTATTATTGAAAGCAAGCAAAATTCTTTAAAGGAACCTAGGTAAGGCAAGACAAAATAAAATTCCATCAAAGTGATAAGCAATTAGAAATTCTAAGGGTTGGGTGTGATAGCCACCCAAACCTTTAATTCCATCACTCCAGAGGAGGCAGAGTAGATCTCTCTGTTGGAATGGGAGGACAACCTGGTCTAGAGTTAGTTTCAGGACAGCTACGTAGAGAGACCTGCATCTAAGGGAAAAAGAAAAAAGAAAAAAAAAAAAAAAAAAAAAAAAACCACTTTATGGGAAGCCATCTATCTGTAAAGTAGCAAATACTTCCAGCATTATAATGCTACTTCTAAATAATGAATATTTCTAGTACCTACAAAAAAAAATTCACATTATGCCTGCATCAACATAGGATAAAAATAAAAGATTTGAAGAATGACAAATTTCTGTGAATAAGATTTATTTTGATTCATTAAATAAAAGTTACTTTTCACCCATATTTGACTGAACTAAAAGCTGAGGGCAGTGATGATACACATCTGTAATTCTAGCACTTGGAAGGCTGAGGCAGGAGACCAGCATGGGCTATACAGTCAGACTACAAAGAAGTGGGGAGGAGACAAGGACAGAGAGCTGAGAGAATACATGCCTCAGTTGCAGCAAACAACCATGAGTCAACAGGAAGAATACATTATGAGTTAAAAGTTAACATGAAACACTGACGCTTTTAGGCAGTTAGGGTTTATCAGTACAGCATGGTGATATGAAAGATGAGCAAAATATTCATATTTAGCAAAATGGGTTCTCATCAAAGTTTTTAAAAATCCAGTAATTGCCAGTGAGATGACCTAGAATAAAATTCTGACCATTAATCAGTGTAGGGAGATGTCTCAGGAGGGTAAAGTGCTTGCCACCCCAACATAAGGCCCAGAGTTCCCATACCCAGAACCCATGTAAAGTCAACTCAGTAGCACTGTAGTATCAGCATATCTACATAGATAGGAGGCAGAGACAGAACAATCCCTGGGAAATCCTGGGACAGCTAGTCTGGCATACATAACTGCAAACAACAAAGATACCCTAATCTCAATAAGGTTGAAGAGGACTGACCAACACCTAAGGTTGTACTTTTACCAGCACCTCCGTAAGCACCTTAACACATGAGCACCTGCAAGCTATGCATGCAGGCAAGTAGACAGGCACCATACAAACTGTCTAAAGAGCACCTGTGCACTCTCTCACTCACACATAAGACAAAACTCTCAATGACCACCTGCATATAGTCTCTCACACAAATTTAATGTCTAACTTGAATTGATTCAGAAGTAGTTATTCAGTCTTACTCTCCTCAGCAAATCCACATACAAGTCTATTTATTTTAAAACATTTAATTAGAAACTTCCAAGTCTATTTATTTTAAAACATTTAATTAGAAACTTTTCTATGTTGAGGCAAAAACTATCTCCTTAAAAATTCTACAGTGAAATGTGTTTCCGTACTCAAGTGACAACTCTTCATATGTCTACATGTGATGCTCAGGACTTGTTCTTTGACTAACCATTCTTTCCCAATTATGGCAAGCAAAACTACCTACCTCTAAGAAGTCAGCACTTTCAAGTATCACTTCAAAGTGTCATCTACAATATAACATTAGTAAATACAGACTGAGATTGAGACTACTGATTAATCCATCCACAGACACTACATTTTTACTATAGTCTGTTTGTTACCTTAGCAGCTAAGTTTAAGGCTTACCTTACTTGACAGCCACAACACATTACTTATATTAGCTATACAAGGATTGTTCTATACCTTGAGAACTCTCTCTTCCTAGGGTACAAAATATTTCAGACCCTCATCTTCTGATCCAAACTACAATCTTTTTTTTTTTTCAAAACCTTTGACCTCGCCGGGAGGTGGTGGCGCACGCCTTTAATCCCAGCACTTGGGAGGCAGAGGCAGGCGGATTTCTGAGTTCGAGGCCAGCCTGGTCTATAGAGTGAGTTCCAGGACAGCCAGGGCTACACAGAGAAACCCTGTCTCGAAAAACCAAAAAAAAACAAAACAACCTTTGACCTCTTTTCTATTGTTGTATTCCCTCATTTGGCCTTGTTCTTTTCATTCAAACAGTTTCCATTACTCAACCATTCACGTCATGCTCCCCATCCCAAGGCTCAAAACTTTAATAATTTGCAAGAGGTTTGCAATTTTATAAGCAACCACCTTCTATCACTTGTTACATAGTTTTATCTTCCACTTATTTCCACAAAATACTGTTGCAACTAGCCATGTTTCTGTCATTGTGCTACTCAATCTTTCTCAAGCCTCATCTACCAACCCTAACCCAAGGAACTATCCTTTAACCCTTCTACTTTATCTTTCTCCCCATTTGCTTGCACTTCAGTTGTAGATAACCTCTCCTGTCCAAATAAGTCAGCAATTTATCTGTAGTATAAATTGTCATGCTAATATTTACTCTCACATACAGAGTATAAGACTTAAAAACACATGTGACATGAAGACAGAAAGGGAACTATTTACAGGAAGGAAGTAGACCAGCAAGGGGAAAATGAGAGGCAGTGAGAATAAACAAAGTACTGTGCTATATGTGCTAAAATTTAATGAAAACTGTATACTCAAAATAATTTAGTAAATTTTTAACTATTCTCTAAGTTGATGGTAAAATATTTCACTCTATTTTACCAGCAGCATTTATTAAAATGGCTATATACACATGATGACAGTACACACTCATCCGTGTACTTTATGTATGCATGTTTGTGTTTGGAACAGGATCCTATAACATAACACAAATTAGCCTCAAACTCTTAGAAAGATCCTTGGCCTCCTGCATGCTTCAATTACGCACCACCAGACACAACACAAATGTAAAGTTAGAGATTTGAGTGTCTAAAAGGAGGCTGAGGTTAAAACCCTCTCCCAAAAAGTCAATACTAATAATACTAATACAATACTAATAATAATACTATTTCAAGTTCCATCCCCAACCCTATTTCCTGGATTTTTTGACAATCCAAAATACTGTACTCCTAAGTATCTCATAGAGGCATAGAAGTAAAAGTATCATCACCCATTAATCTACTTCTAAGCCCTACAACTGAACATTGTGCCACATTTAAAATTATTTCAAGTAGATACTAGAAAATCATCCCAAGCTATTCACAAATTAAAATTCTGGTATTAAAAAAATTATAAGCCGGGGAGTGGTGGCGTACGCCTTTAATCCCAGCACTTGGGAGGCAGAGGCAGGTGGATTTCTGAGTTCGAAGCCAGCCTGGTCTACAGAGTGAGTTAGTTCCAGGACAGCCAGGGCTACACAGAGAAACCCTGTCTCGAAAAACAAAAAAAAACAAAAAAAAAAACAAAACAAAAAAAACAAAACAAAACAAAAAAAAAAGACAAAAACTCTAAGATCTCAGTCACAACTGGGACCTATATCAATAAAGGGCAGAAAGTCAAAAAACGACAGATGAATGAATGGCCAAGATCAAAAGGCTCACTAGCCCCCATTCCTAAATGAGCATATATGGGTACTTAATGGCTTCTAGGGTAAGGGAACTCAAGCTTCCTTTAAGGGTATGATATGGCCCTGGGTAGGTTTACCATACTCCAGTAGATGGCCCTCTCACCCAGAAGTATATGGACAGCACAAACTAGACCCAATGAACTTTTTTTTTTTTGGTTTTTCAAGACAGGGTTTCTCTGTATAGTCCTGGCTGTCCTAGAACTGTAGACCAGGCTGGCCTTGAACTCAGAAATCTGCCTGCCTCTGCCTCCTAAGTGCTGGAATTAAAGGCGTGTGCCACGACTGCCCGGAAAAAAAAAATTTAAAAACTGGGCATGACGACACTTGTATTTAATTCCAAATACTCAACGGGCAGAGGCAGACAGTTCAAGGCCAGCCAAAACTACTTAATACCTACTACTTAAAATGATAAAAAAGAACAAAACAGAAATTTAGGGAGAGAAATATAGAGGTAGGAATGGATCTTAATAGAGTTAGGGAAAAGAATGTTAATAGAATCAAAATATATTGTATGACTTTTTCAAACATATATGCTATGTGTATCTATATGTATATGTATACACACACTCTCTCAGTCGCACTTCTAAATACATGTAGGCTTTCAAAATAGGGTTTCTCTGTGTAGCCCTGGCTGTCCTGGAACTTATTCTGTAGACCAGGCTGACCAGGCTGTCCTCAAACTCAAGAGATCCACCTGCTCTTGCCTACCAAGTGCTGGATTTAAGGTGTGTGCCACCATGCATACCCAACTGAAAAACATTTTCAAAAGAAACTTTTGGGGCTGGTGAGATGGCTCAGCGGTTAAGAGCACTGACTGCTCTTCTAGAGGTCATGAGTTCAAATCCCAGCAACCACATGGTGGCTCACAACCATCTGCAATGAGATCTGATGCCCTCATATGGGTGTCTGAAGACAGCGACAGTGTACTTACATATAATAAATAAATAAATAAATCTTAAAAAAAAAAAGAAAACTTTTAAGTTGTTTTGGCCTTGTGACTTTTCTTTCACTAATAAAAATTAACCCAGTTTTATAGATAATCCACAAAAAATGCAAATTTATATGTAGTAATTTGAACTTTTGTTTTGAGACAGGACCTTACTACTACTAAGATGCCTCGCCTCCCATGCACTAGGATTAAAGGACACCACACATACTATACCTAGCTTAAAATAGTTTTCATCCTAGGAAAACAAACCACTGCAAATGTTTCTCAAGATACAATATAGAAGATAAAAATGTCCCAATTTTATCTATGAATAATGCAAAAGAGGCATTTTCTCCATGTTTCTACATAACTAGATTGACATTTCAGTTACATAAAACTTCACCATCATCAGGGTTGTAACTCAAACAGAACCTCAAGATATGACCCAAATCAGGACAATTTCTAGAGTGTGTTCTATTGTATGTTTCTAAAGTATGTTCTATTTAGAAACTCAGAAAGAATATGCTCATTTCCACTAATCAGAAAATATCTAAGGCATTTGAATTTTTATTTGTATATTCCAAACATTTCATTACCTCTAAAATCTAGTTATTTTCATCTTAAAGTAAATCTAAATCCTATGCACAATCACGAATCCCTTATTTAAGGGGATAGGGATATGGCTCATCAATTAAGAGTATCAGCTGCTCTTCCAGAGGTCCAGGATTCAATTCTCAGCACCCACATGATAGCTAATCTTTATCTCTAAGGGCATTGCATGCGTTACACATATATACATGCAGGCAAATTACCTAAATTTTATATACCTAAAATACCTAGTTTTTAAATGGTATGAAAGATGGCGGACACAGGTTCAATACCCAGGTTCCACAGGGTAGCTACCCTGTGCAGTTCTTGGAGATCCAATACCTACTTCTTGCCTCCACCACACCAGCCTCCCACATGGCACACATACATGTAGGCTATATATGTGTGTATGTATGCATGTATACATGGGTACATATATACAAAAGTACATATATATGTGTATATATATACTTATGTGTATGTATATACATATATAAGGACAATATATCCAAGCAATTCCAGTAAATTTATATGCCACCAAAAACATCTTTTAAAAAGCACTGAATTAGCCGGGCGGTGGTGGCGCACGCCTTTAATCCAAGCACTTGGGAGGCAGAGGCAGGTGGATTTCTGAGTTCGAGGCCAGCCTGGTCTACAGAGTGAGTTCCAGGACAGCCAGGGCTATACAGAGAAACCCTGTCTCAAAAAAAAAAAAAAAAAAAAAGGCACTAAATTACAAGTCTATTATCCAGAAGTTAAAACATTATGCCCCACTTAAGAAACTGAATCATAAATAGAAAAACCTAGAAACATGGAAAATTTAAGAATGAGAGTTTGTATACCAATCAAGAAGGCTACATGGTCATCTATGTTAAATTTCTACATTAGGGTTAAAATACATACTGTTAATATTAGTACATGACTCATGTTAAAACTATACATAAGCAAACTACAATAACACAGTTTTGTATTGGACTTGTTAAACCATGGAGTTTTTCTAAACTAAAACATCTCAGCCTATTCATCGGTGCTCAAAATCATGTTAATAGAAGGTTACATGTAGTCATTATCCTTTATCTCTCTCTGGCTTCTTGAATTTAGAAGTGAAGAGTATGAGCAAAAAAGTAGTCTACAGAAATGGAAAGCTGACCTGTTAGTTAAGAGCACTGCTACTTTTTATAGATGAACCAGGTTAAAGACCTTACATGGTGGTTCACAGCTACCTGTAACTCAGGACCAGACACCCTCTTGCAACCTTCCTCTGACACCAGACAAACATACAACCCACATACATACAGACAAATACAGACACAGACAGACACATACAGACACAGACAGACACATACAGACACATACAGACACAGACAGACACAGACAGACACAGACAGACACAGACAGACAAGCACGCACGCACGCACAGCACTTTTTTACCCAAGAAACTGAGTCTGGTATCAGT
Source organism: Grammomys surdaster (assembly GCF_004785775.1). Taxonomy (NCBI): domain Eukaryota; kingdom Metazoa; phylum Chordata; class Mammalia; order Rodentia; family Muridae; genus Grammomys; species Grammomys surdaster. The sequence continues at coordinate 143,740 of NW_021620921.1, read as the reverse complement.
CACTAAAATTCTCTATTAGCTTTTCTTCAGTAAGATGGTTCTTTGTCTTCATTTGTTACTACTCCAACTTTTAAAGGTTTGGGGTTTTCTGGTTGTTATTGTTTGTTTGTTTAGGGGACAGAAAAATGGCTCAGTGGTTATGAGCACCAACTTCTCTTCTAGGTGACCCAAAGTTCAACTCCCAGCACCCACCTGGCAGCTCTCAATCCTCTGTTAACTCCAGTTCCAGGGGATCCGACACCCTCTTCTGGCCTCCACCGGCACCAGGCACACAAGTGGTACAGATTTACATGCAGGAAAAACACCCATACATGTAAAAAAAAAACTTTTTAAGCTACTTTATTGCCACCTAGCAAAAGTGGTGTTATTTTTATACCCCAAGCAAATGAGTTTTTTAATGTGTTGTGTAGACATATATACAGTGGGCATGCAGTCTAGTTGATAATCTTCCTTTATCAATTCTCATCTTTTTTTTTTTTTTTTGAGACTAGATTTCTCAGTGAACTTGTATGGAGCTCACAGACTAGAAATAGCTGGTAAATGAGCTAAAGAAATTCTCCCATCCCCCAAGGCTTAAGTAACACAAGTTTATCACCAAGCCTCCCTTTTACATGGGTGCTGGAGATCTTAACTCAAATCTTCATGCTGGTATAGCAACACTGGGTCACTAAGTTGTCATTCTAGCCCTAGGAAGATAACTACAAGTATTTCTTTCTACAGTCCTTCATTTCACCTCAACTGATCAAAGTAAACTTTTGACAGCTCAAAGGTTGCCAGGCTACCAATAAATGGCTCCCTGCAGAGTTATATCATATTCTCTCTGAGAGAGAAGCATTCTTTTAAGGAGGAAAGCTACGATTTAAAAAAAAAAAAATCTAAATTCCTGAATTCTCTTTAAAGAAGTCTATTTTGTTGAGACATACTTTTCTTAATGTTAATCCTACACATTCAATTATAGAGAACTCCAAAATATATTTTTCTCCTTGAGGTCTATTTAAAAATCAGAAAGACAGGGTATACAAGCTTTTGATTTTGAAACAGTCAGGTGTTCTTGAGAGGTGTAGTCAGAAGGATCAGGAATACACAGCAAGTTCAGGGTTATCCTTGGGCTACAAAAAAACCCTTTAAGAAGTTCTCAACTTTCGAGAATTTCAGGCTATTAGGTTAGATATGCTAAGTCATTAGGCCATGAAACAGTGCAGCAAGTAGTTGTGGCATATGAGGCTACCCATACCCAGTTGGAAAAGAATACAGGTCTAACACTATAAAACCTGGTCAACTATATATGGCTGGGGAGGTCATAGGCAGACCCAAAGACGTTGGCCATCTGCTTACGTTTTGCTAAGTAGACATTTTAAGAGTCTTCTAAATACCTATGGGTTTCTTTAAAAAAAAAGAAAGAAAGAAAGAAAGAAAGAAAGAAAGAAAGAAAGAAAGAAAGAAAGAAAGAAAGAAAGTAAGTAAGTATAGGCATCCAAAGAGACCAGAAGATGGTGCTGGATCCCCTAGAGCTGGAGTTGCAGGAGATTTTGAGTTTCCCCCATAGGGGTATTGAGAACTAAATTGGGATCCTCCACAAGAACATATGTGTTCTTTATTCTGAAACATCTCTCCAGACCTCATAAACATTTAAGTTTATACCCATAAACTAATGCTGCTCTCAACCTTTGGCACAGAAACATTTCTTATAGCAGAGGATGACACTTAATGCAGAGTACTCCTAACTGGTCAAACTGCTGGGAATAAGTGACTATTGATACCTTGGTTCTAAACTGGACATAGTATTGCCTCTCCAAGGCTTGGGAGAAGCAGTACAGAATTGGGAGAAGACTGTCAGAGTTGGAAATTAAGAGGAGTGTTATGAAGCATGGACTTTTGGAAATGACATATCCCTTGCAATCATAGATACATAAGAGCTAAGGCTACATGTACAAGACAGGGCCCTTTAACATGCCATCAAGGATGAGGGAAGACTCAGGAGGTCCCACTCTTCCCTGAGGAACATTTGAAAGTTAACAGCTATAGGGAAAAGGGACGTCATTTTCTTCAGTGGTGTAATCACCTAAGTTGTCCAGAAAATAACCCCCTGCTCATGCTTACACTAGGTAGGTGAGAAGGCGTCAGTGAGAAAGAAGGGTATGAAACAGGGAAAAGTGGGTGTGGGTTAACTATGAATACATCTTGTATACAGGTACTGTCAAAACTAAAAAAATGACTGTAAATCCCAAATTTCAAAAATAAGAATAAATAAAAAGCATAGTGGTGTAGGCCTTTAGTCACAGCACTGCAGAGGCAGGTGGATCTCTGTGAGTTCCAGGGCAGATAGCTACACAGTAAGACCCAGTATCCAAAACAAAAAACAAAAACCTCAGAAAACTGAAGGGCTTCTAATTCAAATATCCTGTTTTATCCTCTTTAAGAACTTTTCAGGAGCAATCAACCTGAAGATTTTAAATTTGTTTAGATTCCATAAAACAGATAAGCCAAATTTAACAAATATCTGTCATAGTGAGTTATCCACAGAAACGATACAGCCAGGTCTGTGGAGGAAGAGGCAGGAAGATCTCTGGGAATGTGAAGCCACTCTGGCCTATAACAAGTGCAAGTAGGCTAGAGCTACATAACAAAAAAGTAACACATTCCTTAAGTTTTAACTAAACCTTGGATCTTAAACTTTTTTTATAATTCTTAATTACATCACTTCCCCCTTCCCTTTCCTTCCTGCAAATTCCTCTGGTGTACACTCGCTTGCTCTCAAGTTAATAGCTTCTATTTTATTTAATTACTGTTGATGTTGTAGTGTGTTTGCTTACTCATGTGTATTCCTATTGGGTTTCTCACCACACCAGGCTGGCCTCAATGACAATCCTCAAGCCTCAATATAGAAATTCACTTGTGAGACACTACATCTTGCTCAATCTTTTTGATTCACAGAATTAAAAGAAAAAAAATTAATCTGTTATATAAACCAGAATTTTGAACATTTTTAAATATTAGAAAATAAGAATTAGGTTCTCACCAAACATCTGGTTGTTTTTAAATCAAACATTCCCACTCACAACAAAATCTTTCATGTTGCTACCTAGAAATGTATTATTTGAATTTTTTTTAATTGTACTGTCTTTATATTTAAGTATATGGGTGTTTGGTCCACATATTTGTACACCACATGCATGCCTGCCTGGTGCCACCAGAAGGGGGCATTAAATTCCCAAGAACTAGAGTTACAGATGGTTTTGAGTTACCTGTGGGTACTCAGAGTTGAATCTGGGGCCTTGGGAAGAGCAGCCAGTGTTTCTAACAGCTGTCTTACTTGTTTATGTATATGGGTGTTTTTGTGAATTTCTGATGAAGGAAAAATGTGGTCCAAGTCTGGGAAAATCTTTGGAAGCCACATCACTTTCACATTCCTTTACATTTACACAGAACTATCCAAAGCCAGATGCATCAACAAGAAATTCTGTACCACCATCTTATAGATTCTGAATCTTATCAAATATCCCTATGTTATATACATAGAAAAATAAAAGGCACCTCAAAAACCTCCAGATAAGACACATAAGAAAAACCTGACATTAAGCATAGATAAAATGGAAAAAAAAAACTTACCAGTTTAACAGCCTCTTGTGCTGCTTCTTTTGTACAAAAAGTGACAAACGCATAACCTCTGTTGAGACCAGTAAGCGGATCCATCATTAAACGAAGATCCCAAATAGGTCCAGCTTTCTCAAATAATGGAACAAGCTCATCCTCAAACAGATCTCTGGGGATCTTCCCCACAAATATCTGAAAATTAAATATGAATTCACAATCATAAAGGATTCTTTAGAAAACTAGATAGCTCCATTTTTTTTTTTACTACAAATGGTACAAGTTTAAAGTTACTTTACCTCAGTGCCAACAGAAGGCTGCTGGCCTGAATAAACGGAATCTGGAGGTGGTCCTCCATACTTCCTCTGACCTGTAGTCACATCAAGTGTGTAGCCTGTTCTTTCCAAAAGTGCCTTGAAAAATTCAAAATGTTATTAATGCTTTGTTCATAAAATACACACAGTAATTAAGTCAACCTCATGCAAATATTTCCAATTATCTTAGCAACATTCCTCCATACAAATGTTTAAGATCTGTTTTAGAATTCTCCCTTTTTGTATACCTATCAAAATTTCAGAATCCTGTCAATCAATTTTTATTGGTTGATAAAGTACTGAGCAATAAAAATTAAAATCAATCGATCAGGAATCTCCAAGATATATATCCACTCTGCTAAGAAAAACCTCATTAAAAGCAGGCATCGGCTTTAATCCCAGCACTAAGGAGGCAGAGGCCAGTGGATCTCTCTGAGTTTGAGGCCAGCCTGGTAGACAGAGACAGAGTTCCACCGGACAGTCAGGACTACAAGGAGAAACCCTGTCTCAAAACAACAAAACACACACACACACACACACACACACACACACACACACACAGAGAGAGAGAGAGAGAGAGAGAGAGAGAGAGAGAGAGAGAGAGAGAAAGAGAAAGAAACACATCACTAAAAATGCAACAATTTGATTACTACCACCCAATTCTGGATTCCTTACCTAATCAACTCTTAGACCCCACCCCAAGACACACAATACCATTTATGGGCATTGTCACCTCCAAAGATAACACTCCACTCCTAAAATCATGCCTATAAACTTCAAGGCTATATGAAAAGCTTTTCTATTATTTGCTGTCAAAGTGTTGTGTGTCATAAGCAGCATGCTTCATTCAGAAAAAAATAGTCAAAATGATTTTGAAAAGCAGTAAGAAACTACAACCATGTAACTTTTAGATTTATCTCCCTTAACTTGTTAAAACTAATATAATTCATTTTACTCAGGGGTTTTTCTTCATTAAAAAGTGACAAAAGGGGCATATGTAACCTGTTTAACCATGTAACATGTAAGCCCAAAAGTCCCCTTCACTATTCTATCAACTATTAAAGTTCTCTAAGTAACAAAACTATTGTATCAACTAGATGACAATTCAAAATAAAAAGACCATACGACAAAACTTATCAAAATGTTAAGTGATTGGAGAATGAGTCACCTCAATTCCCCAAAATTTACTTTTTTTTTACTCAAACAGCATTATATATGAAATTATGGGAGGGACTAAATATAGGGTGTTTGCTTCATGCAACCTATCCCCACCACACACACACACACACACACACACACAAAACAACCAACTTTTAGACAGAGTTTCACAAAAATCTGTATGATCTAAATAGCTTTTTCATTACATTCAGTTTTACTCCTTAAAGGTATAATACTTTGAAGGGCTGGAAAATAGCTCAGTGGTTAAGAGCATTTAGGCCCTAAGTTCAAATCTAAGCACCACCTCTTTTCAAAAATGTTTAACTCTCCAATCGAGTTGGCATAATTGCAATAGAGATTATATACCCCATTTTTTTTTTCTGGTTTTTTGAGACAGGGTTTCTCTGTATAGTCCTGGCTGTCCTGGAACTCACTCTGTAGACCAGGCTGGCCTCCAACTCAGAAATCCGCCTGCCTCTGTCTCCCAAGTGCTGGGATTAAAGGCGTGCACCACCACCGCCTGGCCTATAAACCCCATTTTTGTTAGGAAACTAAACTCAACTCATTCACAACTGTGTGTGAAAACTGCTGACATATAACTTCATACTCCAATCTTGTCCACATGATCTAGGCTTCCTTTTCCAATACAGGTGAAATACCACACATTTATGCCCTTCTTAGCAACTGGTTTCCTTAAACCATAGCTCTTGCCTCAAGAAGTAGTGTTACTAAAGAATACCAACTAAAAACAAACCATACTCTTTGAACTACACCTAATTCACCAAGAACACTACCTAAATATGAGGTCATTTAATTTTCTATATGATCTTAAAGCCAATCAACCTGCAACAAAATAAACTTTCACTCCCAACCAATTATCTTTGCTTACCAAAGTTGGTTTTAGAAATAACTACTCTTAATAACCCAATAAAAGAAACAATACTAAAATTCTAAATTCATTGGGACCCTAGCCTCCAAAAAAGAAAAAGGTAGTCAGCTTTTTGTTTATCAGCAATCTGTAAGTAAACATTTAGACTTAACCATGAATTTCTTTAAATTTTTCTTACAATTTGGAAATGACAGCAGAGGTTGGAGCAGTAGTGGTTCAAAATTCAATGGTTTTTGAAAAACCAAAAACAAATCTGGACACAGTACTTTTCAAATCCTAGTCATTAGAAGACAATAACCTTAGAAAAATATATATATACATACATCCCCAGGCTACTCTTCAGGAATATTTAGCAAAGCTAATAAACAACTGAGGACTTAAAACTACAAAAGGTTTTAGGGACATACCTTAATCTTTGCCTCATCTGGTCCTTTACTAGAGTCTGCTACTTTGGTCCCTTGTTTCTCTCTCTGCCTGTAAGTCTTCATGACTCCACATAAAAAGGCACTTTTGTTCTGTAAAGAAATTTTCCATTCATATTTAACATTATTATGTCTATGTCTAGTAAATTTAAATGAACACATCAAAAATATTCTTTTTAATTCTTTCTACACTGACATTAAATTAACATTACCTGAACATGAGAGAGATCACTGTCTTTAAACTGCTGAAGCACTGCCAATGCGCCGTCTTCATTGAACTCTTTTAAAGCTTCGATAGCTCTTTCATCTAAATCACTATGTGCAACTAGCCCTGGAGAAGAAAAAATTTATTGAGTTATCACCTTTTAAATTTTCTAATTTATTTCTTCAGAGAGTCCTGTATTGGCCAATACAGGTACATATATGACAATGATTCTACCCTCCTTAACCTCCCTTTATCTACATAATGAAAACATACTTTAGCCATAGTCCTCTCAACCACACATAAAGGAGTCAACATATTTTACATCCTGTTTTGTGTCCAAGTAGTCCTGAACACTGCAGTATTTCTACAGTAAATATATAAACCTACAAATCCTAAAGTCAACCAACAAAACACAAAGCATAACAACTGAACCTCTCCTCAATGTCAAGTACCACTAGAAAAAGGAACCACCAAACCAAGAAAGACAAGAGAACTAGCCTACAGTTACCAAGTTATTAAACAAGAATCCTGCTATAAAAATACCTCAAAAAGTCACATGGGCTGCTCTCAACATTTAGCAGCTGTTGCTACTATCATATACTTATCCATCAGGCCAGACAGCCTTCCCCTAGGGAGGTCTATTCCCCCATTTCATCCCTCCCTCTACACTTTAACCTCTAGCTCAAACCTAAATTAAACCAGCTATCAGAACAAGGCAAAGCTCCAGTTCCCACGTTTATTGGAAACCACAAAAAGTTGCTATTTTAGCTCAAAGCCAGAAATCCAATAGAAAAATTTCATAATGTAATTTTGCAAGTGTTAGTTCTTACCTGCAACGTAAATTTCATCTAGTTTTTCAGCAACTTTCTGTGGTAAACCAGCATCAAGCAATGTCTGAAAATTTTCTGAATGGATAACTGCTGAAGTAGTATCCATGGGCTCTTCAGTACCATTTCCATTAACATGTTCTGTAGCCATGTTTCCAGAGATCTGTTCAAACGCAATAAGCAAAATTAAACTAGGATCTTCAAACAGAATAGAGGACAATGACAGTCCCAATCTTTACTTTCCCTACCACTTAACTACAACCAGACAGCCTGAGCCTCCCTTGAAAGAAACCTTAAAGTCACTATCGCCTGACAAGCCAGATTTTGGAGCCCGGGGTACAGAAGGACCAATTCACTATATTCTTCCTGAGCACCACCCCTAACTTCACCTGCTAACACTCACTGAGAAAAACCTTATTACAAATGAAGCCCAATCAGCACAGCGACCGGCCCAGCCTGCCACATGCAGCAATTCCAAAACGGAGAATAAGGTGTATGAAGCAAGCAACGCTGGGCTTGTCTCTCTCCAAGGTAAACCAGAAAGTGCGCTTTTCCCGCCTGCCGCTTATAGATCAGTAACAACAGCCAGCGAAGAACAAAGCGCTCACACAAGCCACCTTCCCACCACCCAATTCCTCCACCCTTCACCCCCACACCCCAAAGCCCGCCCCCGACTCCGCACCCGGAGCGGCAGCCTCGCCACTGCGGCCGCCAGGAGCCCATTAGAAACACGTGCTCTGCGCCTTCAAATGTCCTACAACTTCCTTCAACGGAAACCCACCGAGTACCGAGCCAAGACGGACATCATCGCCTCCCAACATCAACCCGCAGTAGCGGTCCGAGCCCCCCGAACCGTGCAGCCGCACAATCTTGCCCCTCAACACCGAGGCCGCGGCGGCGCCAGGCCACGGGCTCTCCCCGCCCCCCAGCGCCGCCGTCTCCGCCGTGACACATGGCTCTCCGCCTCGGGCGCTCCTGGGCGCCCGCGACCCCCAGCCTCCCGCACCCCTCGGTGCAGGAGCTGCGGCGCCGAGGCCGACAGCCCGCGCCGGGAGGGCGTTCCGCCGCCAAGCACACGCCCGCGGGAGCCGAGCACCGCCCAAGCCCGCCGGCCGGTCGCGGGACAGCACCCGCGCCTCTCCGCCCACTCCCGCGCCGCCGGCCACGACAGCACCAAGTCCGCCGCTGCTCGCAGTCCGCGCGGGCCACGGGGCTGCCGAGGCGCCTCCTCCCGGAGCGCCGCAGACAAAGCCCAGCCGCGGCAGCACATGGAGAGGAGGAAGTGGCGGCGCGACCGCGGCCTACTCTCTGGCAGCCCCGGCCAACGTGCTCTTCTCCCCCTTGGAATCCATTTTCCAGAAAAGCCGGTTTCTCCCCGCGCCGCCCTCCCCCAAGCACCCTCCACAATGTCATGGAGCTCCCCTCCCAGACCCGGGTGCCGGCGGTCGTTACCTCCCCGCGGGGCTGGGGCCGAGAAATCCTGTCCGACCGGGTCGGGTGGCGGGGAACGCGTGCTCGCTGCTCCCTGTGTCCGGCGCGAGTGGAGCTGTTGTAAAATGGCGGCCGAAGCTCACGCCGCTGGCAGCAAACCCGATCCAGTTCCACTCGCCTCCGAGCGCGCTCCCAGTGCGCGCGCGCGCCCCCGCGTGACCCCCCTTCCCTCCCCTCCCTGGCGCGTCCGCTTCTCTCACTCACTCCCTCAGCCCCTGCCCTCCTACAGCTCCTCCTTCTCCCCTTGCCACCTCCGCCGGCCGCTAGCCGCCCTGTCCTCTCGGCCTTCGTCCTTCCTTCCCTGCACCTCCTCCCCCAGCTTCCCCACTCCCGTCCGCGGCCGCTCAGACACGAGTGGCCGCCCTTCTCCTCGCTGGCTCTCTGGCTCACGCCCTCCCTCGCTAGCTCTCTCGGCCCGTCCCCAGTCCCTGCCGAGTCGCTCTTTCTCTCTCCCGCGCTGACGTGACGACGCAGCCGACGCCTCAGGACGCGCGCCCGCGGGCCCCGCCTCTCGCCCCGCCCCTAGCTCCTGGTGTGGGGAAGAGACCCCGCCCTTCCGCCGCGGCGACGGTGAGGGGCTGAGTGAATGAGAGCCCCGCCCTCTGTGCGGACACTCCCTCGCGCTCCGCGGGCGGGGCTGCCGGCTCGGCGTGTCCCACTCGTTCTTTGTCAGGAGACAAGCATCTCCCCACCCCGCCCTCCGGTCCCTCCCCGCCCCCACCGCCCCACCGCCGGCCGCGGCTCCGAGGGTGCCCGGGGCTGGCTGCCCGCTCTGCCCGGGCCGCCGCCGCCGCCGCCCCGCGTCCTGGGCGCTCGGGAAGCTGCAGGCGCACGTGTCCCCCGGGGCGGGGCGAGGCGAGGCAGACAATGGGGCTGCGGGGGAGGGGTGCTGCACGGGGGATGGCGAAGCTCGGGGCCACCGGGTGGCGGGGCTCGAGTTCGGGAGTCACCCCGGGGAGCCCCGGCTTCCGCCGCTGGACAATGGGGCATCCCGCGGCCCGGCGCGCGCCGTCCTCCGCTTCCACGAATACCCTGGGCGGAGGGAGGGGCGCCGCGGGTTCGCGAGGAAATCCCAGTGCCTCCCGCTCGGGGATGACACGGAGGCCAGATTTGGAAGCTTAACCGGCCCGGTGGTGTTGGATTGTGCAATATTCCGTTTCTGTCCCTGGCCTTTTAAGCCGTTAAGTGCTCCTCCTGGCACACTTTGAACAACTTGAAGCAGCACAAAGCTCCGTGATTAGGACAACTGTGAGGAAAATGTGTTTCTTTTCAAGCATCTTGGCAATTAAATGTTATGTGAAGTGACATTTCCTTTGTAACCATTTACTAGGGACAAGAAAGACAAGACAAAGGCGTTTGTATCTCAGGCGATATGGACACTAATTTTATCCAGAGCAACTGTAATAAAGAATAGCATTATCCTTTTTGCCAAAATCAAAAAAAAAAAAAAAAACAGAAAAAAAAACATTTAGAAAACTACTGGTTCTTCCAAATGAGCTTTATGCTATAACAAGCCAGTAGTCCGAGGAAAGTTAGATAAACACTCTTCAAAGTGCCTAGACACATAAAATGGAGCTTTTTTTCTGTTGACAGGTGGACCAAATAGGAAATATTTCTGAATTACTGTCTATCTAAAACCTGTTTAATAAGGTTCTGGCTATCCACTGCCTACATCCCCTACTACCAAACATATCCCTTCTATGGTACTTGATTAATTCAGCAAGAGAGTGTAGTTAATACCCCAAAAATCTAGATAATGATATCAATGAAAAACAACCAAAATGGTAATAGAAAGACCGTAGATTTAACAGGGTAGAAAAAGTTTGACACTTAACAGTTCTTATTTAATGATTCCTGAATACAAGAGCTCCTTTAAAAGATGCCACTCCCTAGGCAATGTCAAGAATTCTCCAACTGAGACCTCTCCTCTCCTACTCTGACCTAAATTCCTTTCATGTTTTCCACCTTCCCTCCCCCCCGACATATTTTAAAAGATGTAATTATCTGTATGTGTGTGTGTCAGCATGTGGCATGTGAGTGCAGGTGCCCACCGGGGCAGTGGATTCCACTGGAGCTAGAGTTACAAGCAGGTAAGAACCTCTAGAATTGTACCCTAGGAACCAAACTTGGGTTGTCTACCAGAGCAATAAGCTCCTTTTTTTTTTTTTTTTTTTTTTTTTTTTTTTTTGGTGTTTCGGGACAGCGTTTCTCTGTGTAGCCCTGGCTGTCGTGGAACTCACTCTGTAGACCAGGCTGACCTCGAACTCAGAAATCCGCCTGTCTCTGCCTCCCAAGTGCTGGGATTAAAGGCATGCGCCACCACTGCCCGGCAGCAATAAGCTCCCTTAACTGCTAAGACACTTCTCCAGCCCCCATACTTTTTTTTTTAAAGTATTTCTGATACTCCTATGTTTCAAAAGAAACTGAGCACCAGATCTTTCCTTTAATCACATCTATAATCCCAGCAGGAGGAAGAGGCTAAATGGCAAGTTCAAGGGCAGCATGCTATCTGAAAAAAAACAAAACAAAAAAAACAAAAAAAAAAAGGACAACATCCCCAGAGTTACCAAGGATGAGACAATCCTCTATTAGCATCCAACAACATTAGGAGTCATCTAGGACATCAAATTCTCCTGCTACCAAATCAGTTAATCAAATCCTGTCAGTTATCTCCTCTCCCAAAGTTCCATATCTGCCTTGCAACTGTGCAAAGCCACCACCCTTTACCCTGTACACTAAAAATAGACCGATCTGATTCATCCACTCTTGATGTTCTGATCCATTCAAGGCCAGCCTAAATCTGCATGTGTGTGAGTGTGTCTCCTGCCCCACCTCCCACCTGTTACAGATAAGATCCTAAGGAACATTTGTAGTTCTGTGGATCATCCTGCTTGATCTGCAACATCCCCAGCCTCCCCGACCCCCAAAAATAAAAACAAAAATTAGACTTGGGAGAAAATCCTAGACTGTCTGAATCTGCTGCCCGCCCCCTTTACAGTTCCATGGAGCTCAGCTGGTTTAGGATGACCTTGACTTTCTCGGGCTCCTACCTCCACCTCCCAAGCATTCCCACTGGCTTTATGTAGCTAAGCAAACACTCATCTGAGCTATATCCCAAGCCAGAGAGCTCAAATCTTTAAGCTCCCCATTTTAGCTACTTAGCCAACCACAGCTGTCTTTTCCTCAATTCTGGCATTTCTAAGGTAGTTCAAACTAAAGAACCTACTCAGAAGTGGTTGGTGTCCTGGGCAGAACTTAATAAAAAACATTCAGCTGTGCCCTCTACTAAACAATTTTTCCCCTTCTTTTAATTTTTAAAACTATTTTATTTTATTTTATTTTATTTTATTTTATTTTATTTTATTTTATTTTATTTTTTAGAAAGAAGGGTGGAATCCATTATTTTCCTGCCCTGGCTGGTGTCCAGGGCAGAACTTAATAAAAAACATCCAGCTCTATTCTTTCCTAAACACCTTTCTTCCTTTTCTTTTTATCTTTCTTTTTATTGTTTTATTTTATTTTACTTTTATTTTTTGATTTTTCAAGACAGGGTTTCTCTGTATAGCCCTGGCTGTCCTGGAACTCACTCTGTAGACCAGGCTGGCCTCGAACTCAGAGATCCACCTGCCTCTGCCTCCCAAGTACTGGGGTTAAAGATGTGCACCACCACTGTCCGGCTTCTTTTAAATGTTTCAACTTTTTTATTTTATTTTTTTGAGGGGAGAGTGGAATCTATTATCTTCCCAGAATGGTCTCAAACTCTTAGGCTCACACAACCCTCCTGTGTCAGCCTCCCAAGTAGCAGGAACTACAAGCTAATACCTTCACACTCAGCTCATTTGACACCTTTCAAAAAGAAACAATAGTGTAATTAATTATTCCCCTTAGGACTCTGGCCCTAGACTTGATACTAATACAGGGAAATCCCAATAGACTAAAACCTGAACTGGACCAGGCATGGTGGGACATCTTTAATATCAGCACTTGGGAGACAGAGGCAGACAGGATCTCAGTGAATTTAGAGTCAGCCATGTTTCAGATCAGGCAGAGGCTACATAGTGAGACACTATACCCCCTCCCCCCAAAAAAAAAACCTGAACAGATGATTTTTAATCTGATTTTATTTGTTTTTATCATGGGTTTTTTTCTTTTTAATTTACTTCTTTATTTATTTATTTTGAGACAGGGTTTCTCTGTGTCATCCTGGCTTGTTCTCGAACTTGCTGTGTAGATCAGGCTAGCCTCTAACTCAGAGATCTGCCTGCCTCTGCCACCCAAGTGCACCACCACCTCCCAGTGGTTTTATGGGATTTTTTTTTCCAAGACAGGATTTCTCTGTGTAGTCCTGACTGTCCTGGAACTCACTCTGTAGACCAGGCTGGCCTCAAATCCACCTGCCTCTGCCTCCCAAGTGCTGGAGTTAAAGTCGTGTGCCACCACTGCCTGGCTGTTTTATGGGAATTAATGTTAAAGCGTGGGTATAAGAAGTACCCAGTAAATATGGGTACTTGTTTCTGTGTGTTAAGTCTCTTCATTATCTAATGCAGACTTTATGCTGCATTACACCAAAGAATGATAGACTGACATTCCAAATCTGCTACTGAATATAACTGTAGACTTTCTCATCTTAGAACTGCTATTTCTTTCTTGTTTAAAATCGTCATTTCCGCTGGGCAGTGGTGGCGCACGCCTTTAACCCCAGCACTTGGGAGGCAGAGGCAGGTGGATTTCTGAGTTCGAGGCCAGCCTGGTCTACAGAGTGAGTTCCAGGACAGCCAGAGATACATAGAGAAACCCTGTCTCGAAAAACCAAAAAAAAAAAAAAATCATTATTATTGTAGGAGAATAGGGACACATAACAAATTAGTATGAAGATCAGAAGAGAACTTTGTGCAGTCAGCGCTCTGGGTTCCAGATCAAGCTCAAGGTGCCAGACTTTTATGGCAAGTATGTTTACCCACTGAGAAAACTTACAAGCCCAGAATTGCTGTTTCCATATCTATTAAAGAGGTGACTTGAAATACAAATTTTAGTATCTTTTGTTTAAAGATTCATTTACTTATGTATGTAAGTACACAGTTGCTGTCTTCAGACACACCAGAAGAGGACATCAAATCCCATGACAGATGATTGGAAGCTATCATGTGGTTGCTGGGAACTGAGCTCAGGACCTCTGGAAGGGCAGTCAGTGAGCCATCTCTCCAGCCCTTAGTGTCTTTCTTTAACCTTAAACTTTAAAAACATTCAAACTCACCAGTTTCACATTATTTAACTATATACAAATGCACCTAAGGTCTTCTCCACTTGAATTTTACCTTGTCTTTATTTTTTTAAAGCGTACTTTCCCCATTTTTTGTGTTTGTTTGTTTGTTTGTTTGTTTCGAGACAGGGTTTCTCTGTGTAGCCCTGGCTGTCCTGGAACTCACTCTGTAGACCAGGCTAGCCTTGAACTCTTGAACTCAGAAATCCGCCTGCATTTGCCTCCCAAGTGCTGAGATTAAAGGTGTGCGCCACCACCACCCGGCTCTAGCTGCTTTTCAAGAGGACCTGGGTTCAATTCACTTATGTGACAGCTAACAACTGTCTGTAACTCCAGTTCCAGGGGATCCAACACCCTTTTCTGGCCTCCACAAGCACTGGAGTGGTGTATACACAGGGAAGAAATCCATACACATAAGATAAAAATAAATAAATGAATATTTTTTCAAAGTTGCCAATCTAAATTGGTTAAGAGCACTTACTGCTCTTACAGAAGAGCCTACACAGCAGCTTACAACATCCAATTCCAGAAAATCCAATGCCCTCTTTGTCCTCTCTGGTCACCAGGCACAAAAAGTGGTACACATGCATTTTCTCGGGCAAAGCATTCAAATCCATAAAAAATAAACCAGTTTATTAAAAAAAAAAAAAAAAACCTGAGGGGCTAGAGAGATTCTATGTCATGAACTGCGTGTTAGGCAAGTAGGATGGTCTAAGTTCACACCTCAGTACACATGAAAAACATGAGGCACATTCCAATTATGCCACCAGGAGGGAGGCAAAGACAGAAGGAGCTCAGAGCTCAGCCAGCCTAATCAAGTCCTAGTGAGAAACCCTGCTTCAAACACAAGGTGGGCAGCCCTGAAAATTGATACCAGTAGTCTACCTCTAGCCACTACAAACACAAACATGTATGCACATATACACACCTGCTTGTTTATACACACACACACACACACACACACACACACACGAGGAAAAACAAAGACTGAGCTCTGATTTTGGATATTATTCCCAGCATGAATGTAGTGAAATTATATTCACTGTCCCTGACAACTTTTTTTTTAAGAGAAGATTTCCTGGTACTCACTAGGTAGATCATGCTGGCCTTGAACTCACAGAGATCTGCCTGCCTCTGCCTCCCAAGTGATGAGATTAAATGTATGCTCTACCATGCCCAGGTGATAATTTGATTTTAGTGTTCACAGATACTATGTATATGAAATATAAACAATATTTGTAATGTAATATAAAACTGTCAATTGTTGACTGTGACGGTTTGAACTTGTTTAGCCCAGGAAGTGGCACTGTTAGGAGGTGTGGCCTTGTTGGACTAGGTGTGGTCCTGTTGGAAGAACTGTGTCAATGTGGACATGGGCTTTAAGACCCTCATCTTAGCTGCCTGGAGACCAGTATTCTGCTAGCAATCTTAAGATGAAGATGTAGCAGGCGGTGGTGGCACACACCTTTAATCCCAGCACTTGGGAGGCAGAGGCAGGTGGATTTCTGAGTTTGAGAGTTCAAGGCTAGCCTGGTCTACAGAGTGAGTTCCAGGACAGCCAGGGCTACACAGAGAAACCCTGTCTCGAAAAAAAAAAAAAAAGTCCTCCAATTTATATTAGGGGTGGAGGTGGGTCTACAACACAATATCCTTCTTTAGACAGAACCGTGAAAACCTGTCGAAGAAGAAGAGGAGAAGGAAGAAAAAAATGACGAGAAAGAAAAGGAGAGGAAAAAGAGGAGGGGGAAGAAAAAGGAGGAGGAGAAGAAAGAACAAGAACAAGAAGAAAAAGAACAAGAGGAACAAGATGAACAGGAGGAAGAGAAAGAAGAAGATGAAGTTGAAGAAGAGAAAGAACTCAGTTTAAAAGTAGGTGAATTATCTGAAGAGATATCCAATGAAGAGATACAGTCAGAAAACAAGTATATGGAAAGCTGTTTGATTTAAATGAGAAATTGCTCCATAGTCTCAAGCATTTGAATACTTGGTCCCTAATTGATGGTGCTGTTTGGGAGACTTAGGAGATGTGGTCTTGTTGGAGGAAGTATATCACTGGAGACAGGCTTTGAGAGTTTAAATTTTCAAGCCATTCTGAGTTTGCACCCTCTTTCAGTTGTTCCTTCCACTATGCATGAGCATACTGCCATGATTTACTGCCATGATGAACTTTTATCTCTCTGGAACAAGAAGGCGAAACAAACTCTTCTTTAAGGTGCCTTGTTCATGGTGTTAATGCACAAAAGTAACAAATACAGACACTAAGAGATTACAAAGTGAAACAATAGTGAGATACTATTAAGTATCTGTTAGTATAGTCACATTCCAGAATACTAACATCACTAGGTGTTAAGAAGAATGAAACACAGGAATTGTCATTGCTCCTAGATGCAAAATGGTACAGACCCTTAACATGATGATTGGGCATCTTATTACAACTAAACAGAATCTGATCATACAAGCCATCATCAAGTATACTCTTTGGTGTTTACTCAAATGATTTTGAAACATGTCTACACAAAAGCCTGCTCCTGGATTTTTATGGCAGCTTTTCTGTAGTTGCCCAAAGTAGAGGCATTCTAGATGATGACCTTCTATAGGTGAAGAAACTGTGACTCATGTAGTTTGGAATATTATTTAGTGCTATAATACAAACTAGCTAGTAAGCTAGTGTGGCTGGAGCCTGTAATTCCAGCACAGGGAAGGCAGAAGCAAGAGAATTGCCTCAAGTTTGGGGCCAGCCGGGTTACAGGGTTACATAGTGAGTTACATTCCAGCCTATCCAGGGTGTGGTGGTGTACGCCTTTAATCTCAGCACTTCAGAGGCAGAGGCAGGTAGATCGATGTGAGTTCAAGGCCACTTTGGTCTACAAAGTGAGTTCCAGGCCAGTCAACGCCATTACACAGAGAAACCCTGTCTCAAAACAAGCAAGCAAGCAAACAAACAAACAAAAATGTTATAAAACAAGGAGATATAGAGAAATGTTACTTAATGAAAAACGCTAATTTGAAAAGATTCTGTGTGGTTCCAACTATGTGGTGTTCTGGAACTAAAAAGATGGTGACTAGAGAGATGGCTCAGCAGTTAAGAGCATTTTTTTATTGTCCTTATACAGGACTTAACCTCTGTTTCTCACACCTGCATGGTAGGGTAGTTCATGACCATCTGTAACTCTACTTCCAGGGGGATCCAATGCCTTTCTTTCTTTCTTTCTTTCTTTCTTTCTTTCTTTCTTTCTTTCTTTTTTTTTTCCTCTGTGGGCACACGCCACCTGGTGCATATTTATACATATAGGCAAAGTACCCATGCACACAGAATTCAATACCTATGTGTTTTTAATGTTAAAAATGATTGGTAGCTCAGCATAGGAGAGAAAAGGAGCAACAGGATCTCATTGGAATACATAGGGATTTGTAAGGTGCTATGCTAGCTAGTTTTTTGTCAACTTGAGACAAGCTAGAGTCATCTTAGAGGAGGACTCCTCAATTGAGAAATTCCTTCCAAAAGATCTGGCTGTAGGCAAATCTGGAGGACATTTTCTTAATTAGTGATTAATTAGTGATTAATGGGTAAGGGGGCAGCCCTTTGTGGGTGGTGCCACTCTTGTGCTGTGCTTCTGAGTGCTGAACAACCCATAAGGAGCAAGCCAGTAAGCAGCACTCCTCCCATCACCTCTCCATCAGCTTTCCTTCCCTGACTGCCTTCGATGATGAAATAACCCCTTTCCTCCTGGAGTTGCTTTTGGTTATGGTGTTTTATCACAGCAATAATAACCCTAACTAAAATAACTGGTAAAAATGCTGTAAAGATTGATGTCAAATTTTACCTAAATCTATAGGGTATAACACACCTAGAGTGAACTATAAACTTTAATAAAAATGTATTAGTGCCGGTTTGCCAATTGTAAAAAAAAAAAGAAAAGTGCCAAATAACATACTGTGTCAATAATAGGAAAAGGGGGTTGTGAGGGGGACAGTGGAAACTTCACACAGCTGTATTCTGTAAAGCTAAAACTACTCTTTGTTCTGGTGTGCTTCTCTGTTGTTGTGATAAAACACCATGATCAAAAACAACTTGGGGGGAGGAAACGATTTATTTGGCTTACAGGAAAGCGTCTATAACCAGGGAGTCACGATAGGGATCCAGTGCAGGAACCCGTAGGCAGGAACTCAAGCAAAGAGCATAAGGAATGCTTCTGGCCTGCTTCCCATGGCTTGCCCAGCTTGCTTAGAAAATCCAGGCCCCCATACCCAGGGAGGGAACTACTACAGTGGTCTGGGCCCTCCCACATCACTCATTAATCAAGTAAATGCCCCACAGCAAGCCTGCAGGCCAATCTGATGGAGGCAATTCCTCAACTGACTGTCTCCCCTTCCCAGGTGACTCTTGTTTCATAATGACAAAAAATAACCAGCACTGCTTTACAGATCAAGTTTATCAAAATTTTAAAGGTGATATCTTCAACATGAACAAAAACACAACTTTACTTTGATCATAGCATTTTCCTTTTTTTTTATTGGATATTTTATTTATTTACATTTCGGATGTCATCGCCTTTCCCCATTTCCCCTAGCATTTTCCCTTTTAAAAATTAAATTACATGTACTTGTATGTGGGTGGATGGGTGGGTGTGCTCATGAGCGTGTGCACACATGCCACTGTACACATGTGGAGATGGAGAGCCATTTTTCTCTTTCCACTGAGAGGATCCTGAGGCTAGAACTTGGGTCATCCAGTTTGTCTGCCAGTGCCTTCCTTCCCCCACTGAGCCATCTCACCACTGGCATGGTTACAGCTTTTTAATCTCTCTCTAAAAGATCCATAGCTCACTCTCTTTTTAGCTCCTTGATTCTAACGTAGAATTATAAGAAGCCATGGAGTTTATAAAATAACTGCACAGAGAACAAGGTTATATAAACACAGCTCCCTTCAAAATTTGTTTATCAATGCATCCCCAAGTCTATCTGACAGGCGATGAGCAACTTTTGGTTGTTTTGATTTGCAAGATGATCTACTGAAGGAAAAAAGATGCCTATGATAGGATATCTGAAAGCTCCCTTCAAAGATGACTTTACTCAAACACTTCCCTCTCCTAACACGCACACACACATATATAGGGACATATACACACACCTGCTTAGGAAGCCACTAGAACTGTCACATTGTTACTGTAGTACAATTTGCCTAGGACACATGCTCTATGTCTTGCCAACTATAAATAAGGAATGACCGAATGGAAATTATGAGTTGCCTTATCCTTTCCTTTCTTAAAATGTCATTATTTCCAAAATAATGACAGGCCATTGAGGTCTGTAGTCATAGATATTTCTTAAAATGCCATAGATATTTCTCTTTTTCTGCCTTCAAAGCAAGTTCTGGGCCTTCACTGGAAAGCCAGGCAATTTTGTGTTGATTTAGATTACCTTACCTTGTACTCATTTTGAACTTCACTGGACTCCAATGTGTGGTGAGTCCACTAAAATCCTGTACACATGAAATGTCATGGTCACTTTAACGGAATAGGGTGGGATGAAATGGCAGGCACACATATCTTCTACGATCACACACACAGCCTATCATACCAAATGCAGTGAGGTGGTTTGAGTATGCCCAGCCCAGAGAGTGGCACTATTTGGAGGTGTGGC
Organism: Grammomys surdaster; assembly: GCF_004785775.1. Classification (NCBI taxonomy): domain Eukaryota; kingdom Metazoa; phylum Chordata; class Mammalia; order Rodentia; family Muridae; genus Grammomys; species Grammomys surdaster. The sequence goes on along the minus strand of NW_021620921.1, from coordinate 123,940 downwards.
TTTGTTGGAGTAGGTGTGGCCTTGTTGGAGTAGGTTTGTCACTGTGGGCATGGGCTTTAAAACCCTCATCCTAGCTGGATGGAAGCCATCCTTCAGATGAAGATGTAGAACTTTCAGCTCCTCCTCCACCATGCCTGACTGGATGCTGCCATGTTCCTCTCTTGATGATAATGGACTAAACCTCTGAATTGGCCAGCCCCAATTAAATGTTGTCCTTATAAGAGTTGCCTTGGTCATGGCTGGCCTTGAACTCAGAAATCCGCCTGCCTCTGCCTCCCAAGTGCTGGGGTTAAAGGCATGCGACACCACCGCCCGGCCCTTTGTTGTTTCTTTATTGGAGACCCAGTCTTACAAAGCCCTGGCTGGTTTTGAATTCACTGTGTAGCTGAGGATAATCATCTTCCTGCCTCCTCCTACCCAAGTGCTACACTTATAGTTATGCACTACGCTGGGCTCGTACAAGTTTGAAGATGCAATTATGGTGATTATAATGATGTATAACTGTAATTTCAAAACTCAAGAGGCTAAGACAAGTTTAACAGTTGAAGGCCCTCCTTAGTTATATGATGAGTTCAAGGCTAGCCTGAACTAAATAGAAACATTGTCTCAAAAAGAAAGAATACTGGGGCCAGGCAGTGGTGGCACATGCCTTTAATCCCAGCACTTGGGAGGCAGAGACAGGTGGATTTCTGAGTTCGAGGCCAGCCTGGTCTACAGAGTGAGTTCCAGGACAGCGAGGGCTACACAGAGAAACCCTGTCTCATAAAAAAAAAAAGAAAGAAAGAAAGAAAGAAAGAAAGAAAGAAAGAAAGAAAGAAAGAAAGAAAGAAAGAAAGAAAGGAAGAAAGAAAGAGAGAAAGAAAAGAAAGAATACTGGGAATACTAGATTAATTGGAACAGGGAAAAAAGCTGGTGCAGAACATTAAGTTACACCAGCAAAGATGTAGAAGAGTAATCTTCAAAAGAAGCCAAGGATCAGGGAGACAAAGAAAACACAGGAGAGGATTATGTTACACACACCAAAGGAAAAAACATTCAAGAAGGAGGACGTGATCAACATGGTTGTCTTATTTAGGGTTATTATTACTGTGATAAAACAACACATTTAAAAGGAACTCCAAGGCAGAAGGGTTCATTTGGCTTACATATCCTGCGGAAAACCAAACCAGGAACTCAAATCGGGCAGACCCTAGAGGCAAAAGCTGATGCAGAGGCGATGGAACTCAAGAGTCCATTGGATTTGGGGATAATGAGGTCATCTATTTAGAGCCAAAAGAGTAATTCAGTGGAGTGGTTGAAGTGGAATTTTCTGGTTGTGTTATGTGATGCAGACTCCCATGATATTTTGCTGAAGCAGACTGCCATGATGTTCTGCTGAGGCAAGACCAGTGAGAGGACACATGCTGTTTGGACAGAGTAGACGTAGGACTCAAGAGACAGTGACCAGGGCTTGCATAGCTAGCTGGCCAACTCTTTGTTTTGTTTTTCGAGACAGGGTTTCTCTGTATAGCCTTGGCTGTCCTGGAACTCACTCTGTAGACCAGGCTGGCCTCAAACTCAGAAATCCACTGGCAAAACTCTTTATTGGCCTGTCGTCTTAGTTGATCTTCACTTTGTTGAGAGAGGCATAGCAGAAAACTCCTGGCATTCTAGCTGCTCATGGTCACTCCCTCTGACTTGTGTGGATTTGGCAGAGGCCTGGCGGTTTCTGCTGGATCATGCCACTGTTGCTGATTTGTGTTTGGTGGCAAACAGAGATTGAATCACCTCCAAAGAACTACCTCTAAATAGGTCTACATCCCCTTATCATAGTTACCATCTTTTCTCCCCTACCTTTAGACTGTGGGCTAGAAGATGGGTGGAAGTGTTTGAGAATCCTTATTAAGGTAGGTTTTGAAAAATCTAAGCCTACAAGTGGTGCAGGTGGACACTACAATGCGGTAGGTGGAAATTAAGTAGAAGATGAGCATACAAAGACAAACATTGATGACTCTGAAGAAATGTAGCATAGGGCCTGGAGAGGTGTCTTAGTAATTAAGAACACTTCTTGATCTTGAAGAGGTCCCTTGTTCGTTTTCCTGACCCTCGTGGTGGCTCACAACCATTCATAACACCAATTCCCAGGGAATTCAACAATCCTGTCTTTGTGCCTTTGTAGGCTATTGGGCAACAGTTTCCTCCAATATTGAAACATTTCATTCTTCAGGGAAGCTGTTTAAGCAGAAAGGTAAACAACTCTAAATAGCTATAGGAAGTCCCTGAAATTGACCAGATTCACTAGATGTCTCCTTGCCAGAGTAAACAATAAAGGCTGAGAGTCCCTCTGCTGAGCTGCCAAGAAGACTTACACACAAGCTGAACTGTAAAGAAGATAATGAGACCAAACTAGCTGTCTGGAAGAGATTTAAACCTGACTTCCATAGAAAGGACATTCCAACCATGTTGAGCTGCCTGCAAGATAGCTGTGCAGTGTGCTCCAGGTTTCCCAGCTCTGCTGGGTCTTGCTGATGTGTTGAGTCATTTCTGCTCCTGTAAGTAACCCCAATAATCCTCATTGGTTCACCAAGTTGGATTTTGGTGGTATCCATACTTTGGTCTGTCATGGGTTCCAAATCTGGGGTGAGTAGACATGTGTGTTGCATTTTCCCAGGAAAAGTTGTGTCATACAATAGATGCAATACAAATATGCAGGCAAAACACTAATACACATTAACTTAAATAAATCTTTTAAATGAGAGGGGCAAGAGGAAGGAGAGGGAGAACTCAGTGGTTAAGGACATTTGCTTGGGTCCTTTCCCAGAGGACCCAAGTTTGGTTCCCAGCACTCATGTCTGGCAGCTTATCACCTCCTGTAACTCCAGCTCCAGGGAATCTGACACTCTCCTCTGGCCTGAATGGATACACACAAATACACATAGAAATTTTAAGGACGTGTATCTGTTTAAAAAAAAAAAACCAACCCAACAACAAAGCAAACAAACCACCAAAACAAAATGAGGAATGGTCTGTGAGCTAAGAAGAAATCCAAATCATGGAATGTTTTGACATTTCTATAAAGTGATAATTAGTATGGAGAGGAGCTGGATGAGAGGCAGGAGGATTGAATATAGAGAAGAAAGATGGGGTCAGCATCTGTGTAGTTTCCAAGTATAGAGAAACCAGTGACGCTCCATAAACAGGAAACTGATCTTTGCCTTGTTTTACCCTGAATGACTGAAAATAACACAAAGGTATCATCACATAGTTTTGAAGGTAAAATGTCTAGAGACAAGTTTGGTAGATTCCTGCTCCCTTTGAGAAATCTTGGCTCTCCTTTGTTTCTGGAAGTATTTTGGCATTCCATAGCCTGTGGCTACACAACTCCAGACTTTCATTATCACATGGTTTTCTCTGTTTTTTTTTTTTTTTTTGAGTAGTCCTCTGCCTATAAACATAATAGTCATATTGGATTAGAAACTCGCATTATTCTATCATGACCTCATTTTGACTAATTTTACATTGGGAAACACTTCTGTTTCCCAAGAAGACACATTCTATGATACTGAAAGTCAACATTTCAACATCTTTTAGGAAGGAGACATAATTCAGCCCATAATAAATACTGTAAATCCTGAACTAGCACTGAATGAGAGGATGGGCGTGCTACAAAGCATGGGGGGTGGTGGGGAATTTATTCTACTTTAGAGATGGAATAGGATTGCATTTGGTATGCTTTACATCTTAAATGTCCTCTGAACCTCGTTCATCAAAGGCTTAGCTTCTTATGTAATGGTGCTGTTGAGAGATGGTGGAAACCTTGGGGAGTGAGACCTAGTTTGAGGAAACAGGTATTTGAAGTCATACACTTGCAGCATACATTGGGGGGCTTTTCCTTTCTTGGGCTTCTTGGTTCCATGCTCCAAGCTACACTTGTCTGTGCATTACCTTACCACAAACCTCTGAAAACAATGAGACAAATGAATCTTTCTGCCTTGTGAGATCATCAGGAAGTTAAGAAGACTTGAGAACTAGCTTTGTGGAAGAAATGGAGAAATTTTTGGAGACTACTGTAAGCAGAAGTTGATGGGTAATTTTGGTGTGAGCGTCAAGTGCTGGCAGGAATGCATACTGCAAAGAGCATGCTCATAGGGTTTCAGAGGGAAACAAGACCTCCAGTGGGAATCACTGTAGCAAATAACACTTTCCCTCATGCCCTGAGACTTTGTAAAAGGCTAAGTTAAATGTGACAGGCTAATTAAACTCGCAGAGGGAATCTTCTAGGTAGCCCAACATTTGTGCTTTAACAGGGGTATTGCTGGATGCCTTCAGCAATGATTAGAAAGACAGAAACCAGAATAGAATGATTAGAAAAACTTGTAGATTCACCAAGAATAGAATGTATTTAAAGTTGAAAACAAACAGGATGTGGTGATGTATTCTTTTAATCCCAGACAGAAGCAGGGACATCTCTAAAAGTTTGAGACCAACCTGATCTACATGGAGAGGCCAGCCAGGTTGACATTGGGAGACCCTTTTTCAAAAATTAAAAAAAAAAAAAAAAGAATTGAAAACAAGGAGAGTGTGGTGGTTAGTGCTATTGGCACCCCTCAGAGAAGCAAAACAATTTACACTGGAACATTGGGAGAGATTTTAAGAGAAGTTTCAGAACTCAACGAAACCCCACCCTCCATAGACATAAAGGTGTAAAATTGTAAACTCATTTGAAAGACTTAGCTTTGAGAAGGCTTTCTAGGGCGTCCTATTCTCACAGGGTGATTTGGGAAAGTGTTTTCCCATATACTATTGTGCGGTTGAGTTTTGTGTTTGTTTTTATCGACTTGACACAAGCTAGGACTACCTGGGAAGACAAAACATTGACTGAGAAAATGCTTCCCTCACATTGGCCTGCTTTCAAGTCTGTCAGGTATTATAGTCTTACTTCGTCGTGGGCAGTGCCACACCTGGGCAGGTGGCTCTGGGCTGTATGAGAAAGTAGACTTGAGGGCTAACAGGATGGCTCCACTGTTAAGTATGAGAGGCTCACAACCAAAGCATCACAAGAAGGCAGGCTGAGCAAGCCATGGAGAGCAAGCCAGGAAGCCGCATTTCTCTGTGGTCTGTGTTTCAGTTGCTGCCTCCCTGACCCAGCCTTGTTTGAATTCCTGCCGGTTGAGTTTTTTATTTTTATCGACTTGACACAAGCTAGGACCACCTGGGAAGACAAAACATTGACTCTCAAAAAACATTGTCCCTCAATGACAAACTGAGTAAGCCTAATAAACCCTTTCCTCTCCATCTCTTTGGGTCGTAGTCTTGTTTTGTTTTGTTTTGTTTTTTGTTTTTGTTTTTTGAGATTGTTTTGGGATTAAAGGCCTGTACCACCACTCATGGCTGAATTTGCACTTTCGTACAATAACAGAATTGTTGAAATCAGAGAGAAGGAATAACACATTTATTACATATCAACTAGTTATATCATGCTAGGCGGAGTTATGAGCTTGTTGTTATCTTTATTTTAAAGCATCTTTACATCATCCCTTCAGTCTTGGGCTGTCAAGTACAACTGAGGCTGCACCTTCACCAGTGGCCTTCCATGGCCTCTCACAGTGTCGAGCCTCAGTTGCTCTCCATGACCCCTTCATGCCTTCAAATTCTGTAATACCTGAGTGACTCTTACACACTACCAAATTCAGCTGCAGACCAGTATAGCCTTGGCTGTTCTGGAACACAGCTTCTTTGTGCTCTCAGAAAACATTCCCCAGAAGATTTCACCTCAGTGATTCTGGTCTCTTCCTTTTTTTTTTTTTTTTTTGTTTTAAACCACATAATATTTATTGAATAATAAACTCATGGCACACATCACAATTGTGGTTTAGTTTTTTATTTATTATCCATTCTGCAATAAGTTGTTTTCTGCTTTTGAAAAGATGTTTCTTAACACTATATCATCATTTTGGAGTCTGGTAAGCACAGAGTTGAGTTTTGAACATTAGTAAAGATCAGCCATTGGCCCTTAGCTGTTCGGTCTTTCTCTATGCCTACCTCCAAGCTTGATAGACACTTTTATGGGTATCTGGATAACAAAATGGCCACAGTTCTATATCTGACACTAACAGTCTGAAAGGCTCGACGACTCACATACCTCTTCTACTGTCAGCTGAGCCTCACTGCTAAACTCTGAAACAGTATTTGGTATCTAGAACATTCCATCATGCTCATGTTCACAATGAAGCAGGGCTGGGTTACCACCCTTACTTATTTCTCGTCTTGTTTCTGTCTTCACACTGGATCATCACATTTTCCTAACTTCCCAACAGGACTCCTATACCTGCTCACACAATTTTAAAATACCAAAGACAACATTACACTACACTTCAAATGACAAAGACATACAAGGAACACAGAACACTTGTAACAATTTATGTGGTAGGACTGAGCAATTTCTCTATTTTTTACTATATCTTTGTACAACAACAACAACAAAAGGCCAGGCGGTGGTGGTGCATGCCTTTAATCCCAGCACTTTTAATCCCAGCACTGGGGAGGCAGAGACAGGCAGATTTCTAAGTTCGAGAGGTCCACAGAGTGAGTTCCAGGGCAGCCAGAACTACACAGAGAAACCCTGTCTCGATGAGAGAGAGAGAGAGAGAGAGAGAGAGAGAGAGAGAGAGAGAGAGAATTCCTATGAACAACAGGTGAGGAGGTTTCTAGGTAGATCTCTTTAGAAAACAAAGTACGTAAATTACAATAGTTCTCCATAGATTTTACTTGGGCCTAAAGAACTATAAAGAATACAGATAGAAGCCAAATGACTATCTTCACTGGGAATGTAACAAAGAGGGAATTCCTGGCTTGTTCAATTGTGTGTGTGTGTGTGTGTGTGTGTGTGTGTGTTTCTTCCTCTGTAGACCAGGAAAGATTTGTTTTTGCAAATAATGGCTGACTTAGAGCTCAGGTGACAGAACACAGTTTGAAGGGATAATTCAAACAACTGAAAATAAAATACTTTTAGCCTTCTACTTTTTAAAGGACCTGCTACTAAATCATTTCTAAGAATGACAGGTTTTAAAATAAATTCTTATTTTTTCACTGACTGTATATACTCTGTGGAAAAGAATCAAAAGAAAATCCATAATACTTATACACTACAAAATTGTTACACTGAAACTACATTTCCTATTAAAAAAGAAAAACATATTCATCCAGTTGTTAGGAGCCATAATGCCCCATCAGAATAACTTCTAAAATAGAGATTATAGGGCTGGAGAGATGGCTCAGCGGTTAAGAGCACTGACTGCTCTTCCAGAGGTCCTGAGTTCAAATCCCAGCAACCACATGGTGGCTCACAACCATCCATAATGAGATTGGATGCCCTATTCTGGTGTGTCTGAAGACAGCGACAGTGTACTCATAAATAAAATAAATAAATAAATCTTTAAAATAGAGATTATAAACCTTACATTGTATTACATGAGGAAGTGTATGGATTATTAAGACTTCCAACTTTAGCCCGGCAGTCATGGCGCATGCCTTTAATCCCAGCACTTGGGAGGCAGAGGCAGGCGAATTTCTGAGTTCGAGGCCAGCCTGGTCTACAAAGTGAGTTCCAGGACAGCCAAGGCTACACAGAGAAACCCTGTTTCGAAAAACAAAACAAAACAAAACAAAAAACAAAAACAAAAGACTTCCAACTTTAGAACCTAGTTTCTGTTAGACTTTAGGAAACTATAGCCTGATCAGACTGAGAAGTATAAATACAGCGAAATAATTTCAAGTTCAAAGATCACAGATTTTACTACATGCTAACTGCTGCTTAGTTCAGCAGTTGTGGGTTTGAAAGACATTTTCCCAGAACATATATTAAACTTTTCAAACATTGATGAAGTGAGGAGGGTTTCTACAAAGTTAAGGATTAAAGTAATGATAGATTAAAAAAAGCTGAAAAGCTTAACAATGTTTAAAATAAAATCCTATAGCGAGGTGCAGTGGCACACACCTCTAACCCTAGCACCTGGAAGGCTGAGGCAGGGGGAACTCTGTGAGTTCTAGGCCATCCAGGGCTACATAGTGAGACTCTGTCTCTAACGAGAAATCTGGTAACATAAAAGACATAATTGAAAATGTTTAATATTTTACTTTCATCATCATGAAACAGCTTAATTAAAATACTGACTTACTATATTTTCCCTTATTATCACTCTTGATACTCATTTTTAAGATATTATCCTATATTAAATATCAGCTTAGATAGAAATAGTATTCTTATATTGGCACATAGACACCCAAAACTGCATCTGAAATTTTTTTTGTACGGGTGGGGATGTAGCTCAGGGCCTCATAAGCACATGTTCTAACTCTGAGCTATCCCCTAGCCACTGAAAGAACAATGGTAAGTAATCTAGGAGAACCTGAAACACCTAATGCTCACATCTTCTAAGTCACACGTCTGTGACTTAGCCATTTGGTTTGCTTGGTTTTAGAGCACAGGTAGAGTTAGTCCAATATACATTTCTAGGGCTGACTATAGAAAAAAGTCGGTTTTCAAATTTCAGAGTTGCTGTGTTCAGCAACACCTTCATTTTGTTAACAGAAATAGCCTCCTAAATAGTTTCTGTCAAGCCCATTTGTAACACGTTCAAGACAACATATAAAATGCCCAAGTTCTGCTAGGGTAGTGGCAGACACTGTATGGGGCAAATAATAGTCACATCAGATCATGACGCGAGATTTAAATTTTTCATTTAGCTGCCACTTCTCATGCCACTTTCCTAACATAGCAGGACTTCATTCAGAATTTGGACTTTTAAACCAGAAGATTGGGGTCAATCTTTAAAAGCCTCAAATAACTTACTAATTATATAAACAAGCATCTTTTACTGAAGGACTGAAGAATTAAAAAGAAGGCACAGAAGTCCTGAAAAGCCATTTTATAGCACGATAGTCTTTTTGGCTGGGCCTGGTGGCACACAACTGGAATCTCAGCACTTGGAAGGTGGAGGCAGGAGAGCAAGAGTTCAGAGTCATCCTTGGCTACAAAGCCTGAGGCTGACCTGGGCTAATTGAAACCGCACATCAAAAAATAACTCAAAACACAAACAAACAATATTTTTTTATGTTTATGTTCAGAACCCACAATTTCCTTTTTGATGTTAAAAATATCCACTTGTAAAGTCAGGAAGTCCTCACTTGTCATCCTTCCCTTTGGTCTTTCTGTATACCATCTCACAAAAGCTGGCCAGAATCTTGTCTCCCTCTTTCGTCTTTCTTTTTGGTTAAAGGATGCCAGGGCTCTCTTCTCATCAGCACTGTAGATCTGGTTCTCTTTCCGAAGTCGAACGGCCTCCATTCGGTGATGTCTGCTACCGCTCATTACGTATCCGGAACATTCAAATGATGCGATCTCTTCACTAGTTAAGCCAATTTCACCTCTTCTCGGGATACACTTTCCAGCTTTTACATATTCAGCCATAGCTGCACTTTCACCAGGTAACAGAGCGTGGCCATAGTTCAAAGGCTTATCACGTTGGGAGGCAAGTGTTTTGGGAGCCTCTGGGCCGATCAGATCTGACAGTTCTTCTGCCTTTGATCGATCTTTCCAAGGATTCTCTAGAAATTCTTCTTGGGACTCTTTAGAGCTCGAATCACTGGACTCTTTTCTGTTTTTCTTAGACTTCTTTTTCTTGTATTTCTTCCCTCTTCGTTTCTTCTTCTTTTCCTTTTTCTTAGCTTTCTTTGTTCTTCTTTTTGTATCTTCATCACTGGAGTCTGTGTCAGATTCAGAGTGACTGTCGCTATCTTCAGAATACTTTTTATGTTTTCTTTTAGATGACTGTTTCTTTCTCTTTTTCTTGGCTCTTTCTTTTGAATGACTAGATTTCCTTTTCTTCTTCTTATCATCTTCTGAAGTAGATGCTGAAGTAGTGCTTTTCTTTGGGTCTTCATCCTCTACTGGTGTATGTTCATCAGAGTCTGGTTCAGGATTCTATGGAGAAAGTCCCCAAACTTCAGGAGCTCCCAATTCTCCAATCCTCTCTCTTTCACTTGATCTCTTCTGCCCCAGACTCTCCTCCCTTTCCTTGTCCAGCAGGCTAGACCATGGCTTGTCGCCCCTGTAGGGACGCGAGTAGCCGCTATAATAGGCGGACGAGGATGCAGGGGAAAAAGGGGCACTCCGCTGTGCGGAAGGCTGTTCTCGAGAACGCGATCGAGAGCAGGAGCGATAAGATTGGTTTCGAGAGCTTTGGCTGAAGCCACTCAGCGAATGGCTGAGGCCATTCCGGTCACCGAACCGAACCGAGAACAAGAGCGCGAGCGAGACCGGCGACACCGCGGGGAGCGGGAAGATTTGATGGATTTGGGGCTCCTCGACAAACTGCAACATTTTCCCCCAGAGGCCTCCCCCAGAGGCTACGCGAGCCTGACACAGGAGCCATGGTGGTGGGAGCTGAACCCACCAAGGGGCAGGACAGGACAAGGTGGCGCTCTCGCGACCCCCAAAGGGTCTCGGATACCTAGGGTCCTAGAGCATGCAGCGATCAAACCAGAAAAAAAAAGCAAACAAACAAACAACAAGAACAAAATCAACTTGGCAACAGTTCCGGGTACAGCAGTAAACCCCTTCCTTTTTTACTTTATTTTTATTTTTTTTGGTTTTTCGAGACAGGGTTTCTCTGTGTAGCCTTGGCTGTCCTGGAACTCACTCTGTAGACCAGGCTGGCCTCGAACTCAGAAATCCGCCTGCCTCTGCCTCCCAAGTGCTGGGATTAAAGGCCTGCGCTACCATTGCACAGCGCTGGTCTCTTCTTAATCACCGCTAATTTCTTAGCTTCAGCTAACCAGCATCAATTGTCCCAGTAGTCCCTTCTATCTCTGACTCTAAAGCCAAAACCACATGGCCAAAGCTGCCAAGTTCTGCTGCTTTCTGGGGCTGGAACATGTCCCCTGTGTTCTATTACATTATCACTAGTTTTCTGTTTTCCAACTCCTTCACTGCCTAAGCCTGGCTGTCCTGGAACTTGTTCTGTAGAGTGACCTTGAACTCAAAGATCTGCATGGCTCTGTCTCCTTAATGCTGGGATTAAGGCATGTACCACTATGCCTGGATTTAAGCTTTTCTTGGAACTTGGTCTATACCAGACTAGCCTTGAACTCAGAGGTCGGCTTGCCTCTGTCTCCTGGGATTAAAGGTGTGTGCCACCATGCTTGGGCCTAAGCTTAGCTGGGTAGAATCTTACCCCAAGGTCACTACTCTGTTAATCTGTTTATCTTCTTAAACATAGGATTCAGCTCCATTTCACTTCCTGGGGCCCCTTTATTACTTGAACCATACATTTTATATTTTTCCTTTCTCAACTTGCTCCTTTTCAATAAAATGATCTTCATAAGACTAAACCAGAGAACAAAGACTCTGCTGGGCTTTCTTGAGACTTCCTGGGCCAAGCATATTCAAACCACTACAACTCATATACATGAAGGAGAGGAAAAAGAGGAGGAAGAGGAGGAGGAGGAAAGTAGTGATATTATGATTATGTCTGTATATTTTAAGTCTTTACTAAAATAAATCAGTAAAAACAACTTTCTCATCTTCTATCTGGATCTGGTTTCCCATTGGCATACTTGGTATTGCAAAGACCTTTCATTTACAGTTTTCCTATAGAATACGTTGTTTATCAGATATATATATATATGTTTTTCGAGACAGGGTTTCTCTGTGTAGTCCTGGCTGTCCTGGAATTCACTCTGTAGACCAGGCTGGCCTCAAACTCAGAAATCCACCTGCCTCTGCCTCCCAAGTGCTGGGATTAAAGGTGTGCACCACTACTGCCCAGCTGAATCTTTCCACTCCTTTTTTCCTGAGCCCCAAGGGAAAGAATTTAATGAAGATGTCTCAGGACTGAGTGCTTCCTATCACTTCGTAATCTACCTAGGCCAGCAGTCAATATTAGCCATCTTAACGACAACACTCAAGCAGGAGACACCCAAACACATTTGCAATTCTCACCTATGACCTCTAAAGGCTCAGGTACTTTAGATCATGCAATTTAGTCTCTCTTCAAGAATCTGCCGGCCAGGCAGTGGTGGCACATGCCTTTAATCCCAGCACTTGAGAGGCAGAGGCAGGTGGATTTCTGAGTTCGAGGCCAGCCTGGTCTACAGAGTGAGTTCCAGGACAGCTAGGACTACACAGAGAAACCCTGTCTCAAAAAACAAAACAAAACAAAACAAAAAACAAAAAAAAAGTCTCCTCTGAGATTCAAAGCCAATATTTGATGTGATGTTCTCTCTCTTTCTCTTCCTCTCTCTCCCTCCTCTCTCTTACACACACGCAACAAAAACCCAGGTACCTGCCCCTAAAATACAATGATACAGAGTAAGTGAATAAGTATTCTTGTCCCCAAAGAGTGGAATGGAAGCATAGAAATCAGGACTGGAAACGAGAAAGACAAACAGCAAACTCTATAGCTCCATGCCTACCATCTAGGGCACATGATATGATATCCAAAGGGTTTAGGAAGTGTCACCCCTGTGGCCTTGCCATTTTTAGGTCACATGGCCAAGACTTCACTCTTGGGTTGGTACTGCTTGGTACCTGCAGGTTTTGTAGGCAGACATTCTACATTCCTGGTATCTCTAACTTAACATGGTCTCTACTGTAGCTTCAGCTTTATCCTCACAGTTTCACACATCATCTTTTCAAGGGATGCCAACAGGAATCTTTACCATGCAATGCATCATCTGGTTTTTCAAGCCTTCCTATAAAATCTGAGTGGAAGCTTCAATGCCCCCATAACTGTTTCGTTTCATTCATTCATTCATTCATTCATTCATTCATTCATTCATTCATTTTGAGGAGGACTAAGGCTCAATTAGACAATGCTAGCCTCAAAATCACTGTGTAGCTGGCCTTTAGATCTTCATCCTTCTGCCTTCACACCCCTAGTGCTGGTAATATACATACATACATACATACATACATACATACATACATACATACATACATATATACCACCATGACTGGCTGACCCCATAACTCTTATACTCTATGTACTCAAAAAGTCTGCAATGCTAAGGTCAACTGATAACTAGAACAGTAGCCAGTCACCCTTGGATAATAGCTGCAATGACCTTTGAGTACCTGGATGGCCGAGCATGGAGAAATACTTCCCCAGGTGGCCCTGTGCTATTACGAGCTAAAGGTAGCCAGCAATATCCAGGTGAGAGAGTCAGAATGTTGGAAGTGTCACATTTTCTTCACTAACTCAATCTGTCTGTCACACACAACCAACTATAAAATCTTAGGGCATAAACAAATACAAAGTGTTACCTAGTGGTAAAACAAAACAAAACTTTGTTCACATTTTTCCCAATACAATCCTCTTTCTCATGAGTCATCTTTTCTTCCCAAATTCTCATCAGCAATCTGAGGTTCAGAATTTTCCCTAGGCTCCCCATATAAGCTGTACCTGCAACATTCTAAAAATTTCTCTACTGTCTAAGCTTTTCCAAATGACTCCTATCACTGATTCCAACGGATTCTAAATCACATCATCAAAAATAGACCCTACGTTGGGCGGTAGTGGTGTACACCTTCAATACCTTCACTTGGGAGGCAGAGACAGGTGAGTTCAAGGCCAGTCTGATCTACAGAGCCAGTTCAAGGACAGCCAGGGCTACATGGAGAAACTCTGTCTCAAAAAACCAGAAAAAGAGAATAGACCCTATTATGACCCCACTTCTCTGGTAACAAATTTTCTGTTAACTTTCTGCTATTTGCTGTCTCTATGAGCAAATACCCAAGAGAAATGATTCAAAGAGGAAAGATTTATTTTGGCTCATGGATTCAGTTCACTGTGGCAGAAGGTGTAAAGGACAAATTCCTAAGCTCATGGCAGGCAGGAAGCAGAGAGACATATGCCTGAACTTGTGGCTTCCAGTTTCCCTACTTTACTCAGTCCTGACCTCTAGCCTGCCATAATCAGAGTGTGCATTGTCCCATTAATTAATCCTCTCAATAGATGCTCTTACAGACACATCCAGAGGTGTGCTGAGATGCTCTGCTAGGTACTTCTCAATTGATCAAGTGGAAACATGTTCCATCTTCTGTTAGTGGGACATACTTTGAAAGAGCTCCTGAGTTCTTTTTTTGTTTTGTTTTGTTTTTGTTTTGTTTTGTTTTTGTTTTGTTTTTTTGTTTGTTTGTTTTTCGAGACAGGGTTTCTCTGTATAGCCCGGGCTGTCCTGTAACTCACTCTGTAGACCAGGCTGGCCTTGAACTCAGAAATCCGCCTGCCTCTGCCTCCCAAGTGCTGGAATTAAAGGCATGTGCCACCACCACCCGGCAAGCTCCTGAGTTCTTTTAACAGTCTTGGCAGTTTTGCTTCCTCGGAGTCTCCTAGAGAAAGATTTACCAAGCTCTTTTGTACATTCTTTGCTTCAGTTCTGTAGTCAATCTTTCTCCATTGACTTCTTGTTTCCGCAAACAGCAAAAGGTATTTTATTTAGGAGTCACTCTCTGGGCCCTGGGGGGTTCAGACATTAAATGTGCATGAATCATTTTTCTTTCACAATACTTCCTTTCACTGCAAGTGTTGGATGACCCACAAGGGTCCAGATAATCTGCATATCCTGTTTCCCACTTTCTCCTTGCCATGTACACTGTCTCCAGGGTACCACTGCTGAAGTGGTCCCTGCCCTGATGTGTGTGCATGGTTCAATCCTTTATACTGTAAAAACCTTTGCTTAATTAATCTCTACTTCTTATGGAACTCTTTCCTGTCAACTCCACTTAATAGTGCAATAATTTTCAATTGTGAAATAATTGGCTAGTGGTGTAACTCAGTGGAAGAACATATGGTTAGCAAGCGTCAGAGTCTGTGTTTAATCCCCCAAAGTAACAATAACTATGACCTCTTCAAACCCCAGCAGCCCATATTTTATTTTCGTATCAGTTTTCGTTTGGTAGCACACTTTGTACTCTATTGTGTGGTGTCCTCCCTCCCCTCCTAAACATAAGCTCCCCAGAGATAGGCATTCTTGTCTATTTGGTTTAGTGCCATCTTAGAACAACACCTACACATGCTAAGCATTGAGTACATGCTTATTCAGTGAACAAATGACTTCAAACCATTGTGTATTTTTGAATCATCACAAATCTAACCAATTAAGAAGATTTAATACTTAAAAAAAAAAGCCGATCAGATTTAAACCCACAACGCCCTTCAAGAAAGTAAAACTGATCTTGGTGGAGTCTACCTGTAATCCCAGCCCTTGGGGAGGTGGAGGCAGGAGGATCAGTAGTTCAGCCTCAGTTATACAGAGTTCAGCCAGTGTGATGTACATGAAACCCTGTCTCAGCCCTTCCAATCGGCTCGCCACACACCTCACCCTGCAATAAAGAGCTATATTCTTATATGTCAAAAGGGATCCATAAATTTTAAAACTGTTTTGATGTTTTTAGAGATGTTAAACTCTATACTCTTATTTTTTTAATTTTTTAAAGATAGACAGAGAGAGAGAGAGAGAGAGAGAGAGAGAGAGAGAGAGAGAGGAGCGAGGAGTGGGAGCGAGGTAGTTAGTTCCAGGGCATGTATATTGGATGTATATTGGAGGTCAACACCTCTGTGTGTCCTAGAAATGGAACTCGGGTTGTCAAGCTTGACAACAAGAGTCTTTACCTGTTAAGCCATCTTACTAGCTCTCTGATAAACGTTTTTTTTTTGTTGTTGTTGTTGTTCATTTAAAATTTTTGTTTTTAATTTATTTGTATTTATTTATTTTATTTGTTTTTTCAAACAGGATCTCACTGTGAGTTCTGACTGTCCTAGAACTCACCATGTAGGTCAGTATAGCCTTAATCTCATACAGAGATCCTCCTGCTTTTGTGCCTGAGACTAAAGATGTGCACCACCACACCTGGAACTTATGGGGATTTCTGAGATAGGGTCTCTACATTAGTCCTGGCTGTCCTGGAATTCACTCTACAGACTAGTCTAGCCTAGAACTCACAGAGATCCTTCTGTCTCTGCCTTTCAAGTGCTGGAATTAAAGGCATGCACCACCATGCCTAGCTTATTTTTAAAATTTAAATGCAATATATAAGTAAATTAGCCTCTAATTATTACAATATAAATATAAGCAATAATAAAAATTCAGGCCAAATAACTTTTCTATTTTTATACAAAAGTATGATTCAGAAATTGTCACTGATACCTGGTAAATGTAATTACAAAGTTCTCTGGGTCAGTAATAAAAAAAATGATGTTTGGGACTAGAGAGATAGCTTAGTGAAGGCACTGGCTGTTCTTCCAGAGCCCACATGACCACTCACAACTGCTTGTAACTCCAGTCTCAGGGATCTAACACCCTCTTCTGGACTTTGTAGGCGCTGTATACACTTGCTGTACAGACAAACCAGCAAGCAAATGCCCATCGTTTTAGTTAGTGTTTCCATTACTGTGAAGAGACACCATGACCAAGGCAACCCTTATGAAGGCAAATATTTCATTGGGGCTGGCTTACAGTTTCAGAGGTTCAGAGGCTCACTCCATTATCATTAAGGCAGAAAGCATGGTAGCATCCAAGCAGATATAGGGCTGGAGAAAGAGCTGAGAGGTCTACATCTTGATCAGAAGGCAGCTAGAAGAAGACTGATTTCTAGGCAGCTAGGAGGAGAGCCTCTTAAAGCCCACCCCCACAGTGACACACTTCCTCCAGCAAGGCCACACCTACTCCAACAAGGCTATACTTCCTAATAGTCCCATTCCCTGGGCCAAGCATATTCAAACCGCCACACACATACATATAAAATAAAAATAAATCTTTTTTAAAAATAAGATTTGGGAGGCTGGAGAGTTGGCTTAGCAGTTAAGAGCACTGACTGCTCTTCCAGGGGTCCTGAGTTGAATTCCCAGCAACCACATGGTGGCTCACAACCATCTGTAATGGGATTCGATGCCCTCTTCTGATGTGTGTCTGAAGACAGCTACAGTGTACTCATATAAATAAATAAATAAATAAATAAATAAATAATAAATATTTGGGTACTTCTTTATTCTTATTTCTGAGCGTCATCACTAGTGAAGACTTTTGGACCTGAAGTGGAAACATAAGGGTTCTTTGGAAAGTCAGTTATGTTAGAAGGTGTTTTGCTGGGGCAAAAACATGATGGAATGTTTTCCTAAGTGGACACAGGGGGAGGACTAAAGCAGACTTGTGAAGGAATATTTTGCTGAAGCAGACACAGGACAGAAGATGTTCTGCTAAAGCAAGCATGTGAAAGGACACAGGATGAAGGATTCTTTCCTAATGACATGCATGTATTGGTCTGCCTTACATTGCCTAGTTGAGCAGCATTTGTCTGGACTCCATAGACAGAAATGGACCAAAAAACTTCTGGTGGTGTGCTGCAGTTTCTTGTGGCGTCTGAGGACTCAAGCTGATTGGCAGAGTGATGTGAGCTGAGACAGATACATGTGCTGAGGCAAGGCACATGAAGGAGACACAGTGATGTTTTGGGGGAGTATAAATAGGATTCCAAGACAGTGACAGAGGCTGCGCTAAGCCTGCTTATAGAGCTAGCTGTGTAATGCTTGTGGGTCTAGAGTCTTCTCTGATTTTCTCTTTGTTGAGAGAAGCACAGTCAAGAACTTCTCCTGGTATTCTTCCTGCTGATTCAAGCTGAGGCTAAGTGAGGCCTGACTGTCTCTGCTAGGCAGTGGCACCGCTGCTGATTCATGTTTGCTATTCTAACTCTACCGAACTGGACTGCTGGTGTATCTGTGAAGTGTTTGCAAGTGGATCAAGCTGCCACTGCTGACCTGTGAACTGAACTGCAGATTTCTAGACAAGACATACAGGAGTTGCTCCAAAGAACCTTTCTAAGCAGGTCCACTTCTCCTGTATCCTTTCTTTTCCACGACCTCTAGTGAGTGGTGGGCTAAACGGGAGGTTAAAGCATTTAAGAACCACCATTAAAAATAGGTTTTGAGCCGGGCGGTGGTGGCACACGCCTTTAATCCCAGCACTTGGGAGGCAGAGGCAGGCGGATTTCTGAGTTCAAGGCCAGCCTGGTCTACAGAGTGAGTTCCAGGACAGCCAGAACTACACAGAGAAACCCTGTCTTGAAAAACCAAAAAAAAAAAAAAAAATAGGTTTTGAAAAAAATAAAGTTATATGGTGTTGGAAACCAACTCTTAGCTGAAAGTGGCTATCATCTTTGTAGCCATCTCGAGCCATATATCCTGACAAGAGACTTGTTTTCAACAGCCCACAACAGCTGAACACACTCTGATAAACATCTTGTTACACTGTTTAGTGCCCCCAGTTGCAAGGTGCATGTGGTATCCATAGCTACAAGGCATTTGACATATTGTCTTCAGTTGAGCTTGTCCACGAGGGCAAATCACGTGGTAAAGGGTATAAATACCTAGTACCTTCTAGCGAATACAAGAGACTTAAGGAGATTTGACCAGACTTTGTCTTGTATCCATCTTTTGGATCTCTCGCCCCTCCTCCGTCCCCACTCTCTCTCTTGCTAAACCCTGACCTGCTGACCGGAGCAGCAGAACGGGCTATTACAAAGTAGCAGAACCGGCCGTTACAAAGGAACTGTGGTTACAATAGGGGCCATGATGCACTTTTGGAGGTGTCTTAATATGTGAATGTATCTCAAAAAACAAAAAAAAAAAAAATGTGAATGTGGAGGGAAATATACACAAATTATTCTCCAGCCTCCAGCTTTTCTGATTCCTTTTAAGATTCAGAGAATTTAAATCATTCTATCAGTGCTCACCTTAAATATAAACATCGAATCCCATCTGTCTAGACAAATGTTTCATACAAGCCATTTATCCTTCCCTGTCCACTGAGTTTATAGAGCACATGGCTGTGGCATCGTCTCTCTGTTTTCTTTCGTTCTTTTTTTTTTTTTTTTTTTTTTTG
>NW_021620921.1:80790-104922 GCF_004785775.1 Grammomys surdaster | reverse complement strand
TTTTTTTTTTTTTTTTTTTTTTTGGTTTTTCGAGACAGGGTTTCTGTGTGTACCCCTGGCTGTCCTGGAACTCACTCTGTAGACCAGGCTGGCCTCGAACTCAGAAATCCACCTGCCTCTGCCTCCCAAGTGCTGGGATTAAAGGCGAGCGCCACCACCGCCCGACCTTTTTTTTTTTTTTTTTTTTAATAATTAAAAAAATTTTTTTTTGTCTCTCTGTTTTCAAGGAAAGCATGCTTCTGGGCTAGAGAAAGATAAGCCAGAAATCCAACATAACAGCCTGTGGGCTGCCCTGTATCGTGATTACGGAAGGCCTTATTTTACTTAGCTTTCACTAGCACCTTCTTGTGGCCCACCTAATGTTTACGCACTTGGGGTAATTTTCTAGTACAATTCCATCTGTTGCTCCTGGATCCACCAGCCTGGACCATAAGGCCAATCATTTTAACACTTTTTCCTGTGTCCTCAATATCCTTGAATATGCTTGCTCTGATCCTTCTGGGTGATTCATACCTAAATTCGGTTAAGCTGGTTATCTGTTTTCTGCTCAAAAGCTGATAAGTACAGTGGGAGAAAAATGAAGAAATATGCATTTAACCTCATTCAAACCGGGAGTTTTCTGCGTCGGTTAACATTTTAACACTATGAAGCAAACCTATAACTTGTTCAAGGTCATCTCTGTTTCCCCAAGTTCCATAGTCTCAGATGAAAATCCTTAGTACACTTGTTAAATTCCTCATCTCATTCTTTCCTGAAGGTTACATGGAAAATTCCAAGGCATCCTTTAGCCCACCACCAAGGTAGTTGTTTGTGTAATTCTCATTCTTGTTTTTTACTGTTTCTTTCTCTCTAGGTCTCTTTGTTCCAAATGTAGCACCTGAATCTGACAATAAATTATGTCTGGAATTTGACCTAATTAAACCGGAAATATCCTAATTGAGAAATGCCACAGAGCTCAACTTGTAGATTATTTCTCTTTCCCATAACTCCCCTGGTTATCTTTTGTAGCTTTCTGGCTTTGTCGGTGATATAGTGAGTTATTCTAGTCCTAGCTATTTTAGCGACATGGGAGATTCACTTAAGCTATGAGTTTGAAACTAGTTTATGGAGCATATGAAGTGCATCTAAAAAATAAAAGAAAACAAAAATCTGTGGGAGATTTAGCTCAGGAGTAGAGCATTTGACCAGCATGTGTAAGTGCTGTGTTCATCCTTCATAGTATCAGAAATGAAATAAAATAATCCTATAGTTTTAAATATATCCTCCTTCATATACCAATGACACCAAAATATATTTCTTTCTTTTTTTCTTTCTTTTTTTTTGGGGGGGGGGGTTTCGAGACAGGGTTTCTCTGTATAGCCCGGGCTGTCCTGGAACTCACACTGTAGACTAGACTGGCCTCGAACTCAGAAATCCACCTGCCTCTGCCTCCCAAGTGCTGGGATTAAAGGCATGCCCCACCACTGCCTAGCCCAAATTATATTTCTATAGCTTAGACCTCTCCCCTGAAGTCTAGACTTAAAACTTTTACTGTCTACTCAAAATCTTGATTTGGATATTAC
This sequence comes from Grammomys surdaster, assembly GCF_004785775.1. Classification (NCBI taxonomy): domain Eukaryota; kingdom Metazoa; phylum Chordata; class Mammalia; order Rodentia; family Muridae; genus Grammomys; species Grammomys surdaster. The sequence continues at coordinate 103,360 of NW_021620921.1, read as the reverse complement.
ATGCCATCCCTTACTCAAAGTAAAGCCCCTACCTACACTTTTGGATATGATATATGTACTCATTATCCTGAATATAGTAATAGTATCATGAGTATGTATATACTTGCAGAAAAATTCATAAAAGCTATATATTTTTAAATGTATGACAATGTATATTAATTACATTTTCCATTTAATAAGTTAGAAGACAAGGATTAGTTAAAACTTTTCTGACTTTACCTCATACACTTTATACAGATATATGCTATATATATTTGTATATAACATATATGTGTGTTATTTTTATTTTGGAATGATATCTAGTGATAGTACATATTTATGTAAGCACACTGACATTTTGATACATGTATACAATGTGTGAAGATTATAGATCAGTGGACTGGCTATATCAGTGTTCTGACTAGTTGTTATGTCAACTTGACCCAAACTTGACATTTTGACAAGAGAGAACCTCAAATGAGAAAATTCCCATACCAGTTTGGCCCGTAGGCAAGCCTGTGTTAGCTTGTTTGTTTGACTGATGTGGAAGGGCTCAGCTCACTGTGGGTGGTGCAATCCCTAAGCAGGTAGTTCTGGGTGCTATAAGAAAGCAAACAGCAAGCCATGGGAGCAAGGAAGTCAGTAAGCAGCACCCTCCATGGCCCCTGCGTCCTGCCTCCAGGTTCCTGCCCTGACTCTCTTCAATGATAGACTATGCTGAAGAGCTATACGATGAAATAAACCCTCTTCTCCCCAAGTTGCTTTTGACTGTGGTGTTTATCACAGCAATAGAAACCCTGTCTAAGACAATCAGGGTGATTGGTGTAACTGTCACCTCAGAGAGTCATCATTCCATTGTGCTAAAGGATGCCTTGGAATTTTACACATAACCTTCAGGAAAGACTGAGATGAGGAATTTAACAAGTATACTAAGGATTTTCATCTGAGATTATGAAACTTGGGGAAACAGAGATGACCTTGAACACTCAAAATCTACTATTCTGAAACAGTCAGTTGACTGTTGTCAACTATGGTTATCCTGTTGTGCTCTATTGAACATTAGAAGTTATCCCTTCTAATCCACTGCACCACTTAACTATCCTGTGTCTGTTTCTTCCTTTTGGATTCCTTTAGGGACTTTAGTAACTGTTAGGTCTCAGGCAGTCCATATATCTAGCTCAACCTGGTAAATACAGGGATTTCTGGTAGTTAGATAAAACCTAGCATTCCTCAAGAACTTGTGAAACAGGTACTTCTCTTACCTCTGGCAGAAGGGACTATGGCTTGTCATTTACATAGACCTACAATCCAATATCAAATACCATGTTGGCCTGTAGGCTCCTATAGTCTCTATTCAAAAGTACCCGTTACACACTTCAAAGTCCCCACACTAGCACCCTGGCCCTCTCATCTCCCCAGGCTGCCCTTCTCCTAGATACTCATTTGTCTTCTCTATAAAGGCAACCCGTCATCTCTGTCTCTACTATTCTCTCCCACTCTCTGGACACCCTAGCTCTGGCCGTGTCCAGTCTACTTCTTTCTCTCTCTGCTCTGGACTCCTCCAGATGCATATTTTCTCTCTATCTACAACACTATTCTTTCCCCTAACAGAGAGGCCATTTCAGCAGGTTCTTCGCATGCATACAGTAACTATTATTATACTCTCAACTTCCATCAAGTAAACCTTTTAAGTTCCCCATGTATATAAGACACAGGAAGTTGACATTTAAATTACTGGTGGAGCATGTGCCTACCATGTACTAAGAGCTGGATTAGTTCATTACCACAAAATGAAAAATATAAGTGGTTAGCTAAACAGCAGGACAGTACTTGCCAGAGACTATCAGGTTCATTCCACTTCATATGCCAATCCAATGCCATCATGTTCTACCAAACAGAAGAACTTTAAACTTTTTTATTTTTGGTTTCAGATAGGATCTCATTTAGCTCAGGCTAGCCTTAAACTCAGTAGGACACTGAGGATGACCCTTAACTCCTGATCTTATTGCCTCTACCTTCTTAGTGCTAGGATGATAGGCATGCACGTCTTGACATTTTAACAGCATTCTACTCTGTTGTGTTTGTGGACCACATGTCCTTTAGCCACTCATCTAAGGATATGTAACATGATTCCATCAGGGCTATTGTGGATTCCGCAATAAACACATTGCTACGAATGCTTCTTTCACTTGCTGGGATTGCTAGATACCATAGAAATTCCATTTCTAGGTTGCTGAAGAACATTCATACTTTATACATATCCCTGTCAGCAGCATCTGAGGGTACTCCTCTCTCATTCTTGCTAGCATCTATGTCTCTGTCTTCTGGATAATAACCGATCTGGTCAGGGTGAGATAGCTTTTCAATTTGGCATTCATTTACATGTTAATTAGTAATTGTCTAATCTAGCAATGCTAACTTTTTTCCTATGCTCACAGGCACTCTGTATACCTTCTTTTCTGAATAATCTAATCTTTTTTTTCTTTTAGTGTGTGGTAATGCACATTGGTTGGTTTGGGTATTCCTCAGGTGGAGCCCCTTCTCTTTTGGGAGCTCTTTGTCAGCTTTCCCCAATAAATCTACATTCACTCAGCTCACTCCTTGTCCTGCATTGCTTTATTCTTGAGTATGAGACAATGAACTGAGGTGGCTTTGGTGGCTGTTGATTTTTCTGGAACCCTAGCCTCCAGAGCTAAGCCCACCAAACACCAAGAAAGAGTTCCTTGCACTGGAGGAACCACATCCTTTGGATGAACCAGGAACAAGATTGCATCCGAGAAGGGGACCCACTTCTGTCCTTTTTTTTTTTTTTTCCTTTTTCGAGACAGGGTTTCTCTGTGTAGCCCTGGCTGTCCTGGAACTCATTCTGTAGACCAGGCTAACTCTTGAACTCAGAAATCCGCCTGCCTCTGCCTCCCAAGTGCTGGGATTAAAGGCGTGTGCCACCACTGCCCGGCCCCACTTCTGTCCTAAACTGTACTTTTTTATTTTTATCTTTCAAGATTTGTTTATTTTATATGTGTGAGTACACTGTTGCTGTCTTCAGACACACCAGGAGAGGACATCTGATCCCATTGCAGATGGTTGTGAGCCTCCATGTGGTTGCTGGGAATTGAATTTGGGACTCCACTCAATCAGGCTTGACAGCAAGGCCCTTTACCAGTTGATCTGTTTCTTACTTTGGAGCAGGTGCTCACTAAGTTATCCAGTCTGGGCTTCAGTTTGTTTGTTTGTTTTTTTCTTTTTGAGATCTTGTTTTTCTGTGTGTCTGTGCAACTGTGCACTGTGAGCACAGGTGCCCACAGAAGTCAGAGGTGGGAGATCCCCCTGGGAGTTGGAGTTACAGGTAGTTGTCACCCGCCTGACTACAGATAGAACTGCTGGGACTTGAACTCGAGTCCTGAAGAACAGTAATATTCTCTTTAAAGCGATGTCATCGGGTGGTGGTAGCACACGCCTTTAATCCCAGCACTTGGGAGGCAGAGGCAGGTGGATTTCTGAGTTCGAGGCCAGCCTGGTCTACAGAGTGAGTTCCAGGACAGCCAGGGCTACACAGAGAAACCCTGTCTGTCTCGAAAAACAAAAACAAAAAACAAACAAACAAAAAAAAAATCGATGTCATCTGTCCAGCCCCAGACCTTTAGTTTGTTAGTTTGTGATAAGCCTTTAGGAACACTGTCTGTCACTGTGCCCAATGACAAGTAGCAGCTTTTTAGTTCAGATGAGTGGCTTCATATTTGCAAGTCTTACACTTAAGTCTTTGATTCTTTTTGAGATTTTATTACTCAACCTAAGAGACAGAGTCTGTTGTTTTTTCCCCCTCTGTGGATATTCAGTTTCCTTGATACTGTTTGAGGGGGCTTACTTTTTTTTTTTTTGGTTTTTCGAGACAGGGTCTCTCTGTGTAGTCCTGGCTGCCCTGGAACTCACTCTGTAGACCAGGCTGGCCTCGAACTCAGAAATCCACCTGCCTCTGCCTCCCAAGTGCTGGGATTAAAGGCGTGCGCCACCACTGCCCGGCCTTTTTTTTTTTTTTTAATATACATTCCTGCTGCCTTTGTTGAAAGTCACCAATAAATATGCAGAGTTATTTCTAGGTTTTTATTCTGCCTGATTGGTCAGTGTATCTGTTTCATGCCAGTATTATGGGATTTGGGTGGACAGCTCTGAAGCATGCTTTCAAGGAAGGTATTTTAATGCATCCAGTGTTGTTCTTTTTTTCTAGTGTCTGACTACTCAGGGTCTTTTATGGTTCCACACATATTTTAAGATTGTTTTTCTAGTTTTGTGAAGAATGTTAAAATGAATGTTAAAAAGAATTGCATTAGTTTTCTAAGTTGCTTTGGGCAGCATGAACTTTTTTTTAAAGATATGGTTTCTGTGTGTAGTCCTGGGTATCCTGGAACTTATTCTGAAGACCAACCAATTATCAAAGCTGCCCTTGAATTTGGAATCTGCCTGCCTCTGCCACACAGGTGATGGGATCAAAGTCACGTGTCAGTACTTCCTGACCAGCATGAACATTTTAACAATATTGATTTTTCTATTCATTGGTTGTGAAGGGTTAATAGAATTTTCACTTCTAGCAGACTAACAGTAAAAAGAGCCAGGAGAGCAGCTCGGCTAGTTCTGGGCTTTGTGCTCCAAGGACAAGAACTTGGCTAATCACAAAGGTAGATGATATGGCTGAATAAGACTGAGCCTTGAGAAAAAACCTATACTTCCCCATGATTGTTCCTCGAACCCTGTCATATGCTGAGTAATGGCCTGGCACTTTCCCCATGACTGTTCCCTGAACCCTGGCACTTTCCAGTTACCCCTCCCCACTTCCCCTGGGTTGTGGTTTTTTCCTTTAAATACCCTACTCTCCCCGAGCTGGGGGTTGAGCTCCTCTGCCCCTGTGTGGGTTATGGGGTCTTGGCTTCAGCGGGCTGATTAAAATATACCTCTTGCTGTTACATCAAGATTGGTGTCTTTTTCGGGCAGTGGTGGCGCACGCCTTTAATCCCAGCACTTGAGAGGCAGAGATAGGCGGATTTCTTAGTTCGAGGCCAGCCTAGTCTACAGAGTGAGTTCCAGGACAGCCAGGGCTACACAGAGAAACCCTGTCTCAAAAAACAAAGCAAAACAAAACAACAACAACAACAAAAACCCAAAAAACAAAAAACAAAAAAAGATCGGTATCTCTGAATCTTTTGGGTGACCGTGAGTTCTCGTGGCTTGAGTGGGGGTCTCCCCTCCACGGGGGCCTTTCAGTTGATTCATTCATTCATAGACAGGGTCTCATTATGTACCTCTGGCTGTCCTGGAGCTCACTATGTACATGAAGCTTGCCTCAAGCCCACAGAAACTCACCAGTCCCTGCCTCCCTAGTGCTGGAATTAAACACTGTGTCCAGCCTAATTATGTATTAAATAACAGTTGTGAAATTGGAAATTCTTTTCTTGTTCCCAATTGTCAAGGAAACATTTGTTGCCTTTCCTGAGTTTAGTAAAATATTCTTGTTATTTGCCAGAGATGGTGTTTCTTGTGTTCAGGAGTTTCTTACATTCCAAATTTTTATATTTTATTCATGAAGTGATGCTGAGTTTATCCAGTATTTTTTTGGGGGGGGTTTTCGAGACAGGGTTTCTCTGTGTAGCCCCAGCTGTCCTGGAACTCACTCTGTAGACCAGGCTGGCCTTGAACTCAGAAATCCGCCTGCCTCTGCCTCCCAAGTGCTGGTATTAAAGGCGTGCTGGGTCACCACCGCCCAGCCTATCCAGTATTTTTTTAACCTATTGAGGTAATCATAGTGTTTACCCTTTATTCTGTTGATGTTATCTATTTAGAATTTTGTCTCATGTACTGAACTGTCCTTATACCAGGAGGCGACATCATACTTCCTTATAATTTTTGTGCTCTATAGCTCCAGGGAAAATCTTCTAGTGATTACAGAAATAGTCCCCAAACCATATAGTCTTTCTTTTCGTATTTTTATATTTATTTGTGTGTTCACATGCATACATGCCACGCTGTGAATATGGAGGTCAGAGGGCAACTTGGGTTAGGGGAGCAGGTCTTCAGGATCAAATTCAGGCCATCAGGTTTGGTGGCAAGTGTCTTTACCCACTGAGCCATCTTGTTGGACCCAAAATGTAGTCTTTTTTTTTTTAATTTTTAAGATTTTTATTTATATGAGTACACTGTAGCTGTCCTTAGACACACCAGAATAGGGCATCAGATCCCATTACAGATGGTTGTGAGCCACTATGTAGTTGCTGGGAATTGAACTCAGGATCTCTGGAAGAACAGTCAGTGCTTTTAACTACTGAGTCATTTCTCCAGCCCCCGGAATATAGTCTTAATGTTAAGATTTTCAAATAGTTCTTTTAAAAACTATTTCTTTGCTGGGTGGTGGTGGTGCACGCCTTTAATCCCAGCTCTTGGGAGGCAGAGGCAGGCGGATTTCTGAGTTTGAGGCCAGCCTGGTCTACAGAGTGAGTTCCAGGACAACCAGGGCTACACAGAGAAACCCTGTCTTCTCGAAAAACAAAAACAAAAAAACAACCTATTTCTTTAAAGAGAAGTTTATTTTAGGGAATGGTTTCTGTCTCAGTTAGGGTTTCTACTGCTGTAATAAGACACCATGACCAAAAGGAACTTGGGGAGGAAAAGGGTTTATTTCAGCTTACAGCGCTCAGCCCACACTCCATCGCTCAGGAAAGTCAGGGGAGAACTCAAGGCAGGATTTGAAGCAGAAGCCTTGGAGGAATGGTGCCTACTGGCTTGCTCGGTTTTCTTTTTTCCTAAGAAAGGGTTTCTTTGTGTAGCCCTGGTTGTCCTCAACTCACAGAGAACTGCCTGCCACACAGCTCTCAGCTTGTTATATTACTCAGGCCTACCTCCCCAGGGATGGTGCTGACCCAGTGACCTGAACCCTCTGAGAGCAATTATTAATCAAGAAAACACCCTAGACTTGCCATAGGCCAATCCTATAGAGCCATTTTCTCAATTAAGAATCCTTCTTCCAAGCTGGGAGTAAAGGCAATCATCTTTAATTCCAGCACTCTGGAATCAGAGGCAAGGTGATCTAGGGTTCAAGGCCAGCCTGGCCTACTAAATTCCAGGACAGCTAGAGCTACATGAGACCCTGACTCAACCAAAATGAATAAAATGAATGACTGATCTATCAGCATGTACACCTGCATGGTAGAAGAGGGCATCTGATAAAATTATTGATGATTGTGATCCTCTATGTGGTTGCTGAGAATTGAACTCCGGGCCTCTTGAAGAGCAGTCAGTGCTATTAACTACTAATCCATCTCTGGGATTCCTGGGACATTTTTTTGGGGTGGGGGAGTTCCATCCTCTCAGAGAAGGGGAGGGGTCCTGGGCGGGCAAACTTGGAGGCAGGTATCGATTGGGATGTAAAGCGAATAAAAAGAACACGAGTAATCTCTTCCCAGATGTCTATATTTGTGTCAAGTTAACCAAATCAACTAATGTCAGAGGTCATTTCATGAGTCCATGGTCATTTGAGCTCATTCATGTGGGTTTTTGGCTAGAGAACACATTGGGAAGCTGACACTTTTCCAGTTTCCCAACAGCACCATCAGAGAAGGACCAAGCTCTCTGGGGCTACTGAATTTAAGATTCAATTAGACTAATAATTATCTTCTGGTATTACTATGTCAGACTTAACTACATGGCATTCTAAGACCTGAGCAGTTAAGTAGTCATGAAGCAAGGAATCCAGAACTCTAGAGAATGAGGCTAAAGGTTCTGGTTCTCATACAGAAAAGTTATCCTTTCCCCTTGCCTGTAGGTGGCTCACCACTTTCTAAAAATTCATGATAAATCTGGACTTTATCTGCTCCCTACATATCCAGAGTACAGGGCCCATAGGGCGGATGAGGGCTAAAAGCACTGGTAACATTGGCAGTTTTACAAACTACACTGTAAGGTTGTCTAGATTAGAACTAACCTTTGGGAGGGGATATCCAACTGTAGAGTAAGAAACTGGCAGAAAATAAGCAAATAAGGACTCTAAATTCAGAATAGTGGGTCATGCTTATAAAATTCCACAACTTAAAAACTTGAGTTAGGTTTGCCATGGTTTTGAGGTCAGCTTGGGCTTGTACAATGAGACTGTCTCTAAAAACAAATAAAAATCAGGTAAGGACTCTAATCCCCACTGGAACACTAGAGAAAAACCATGAAAGCAGCCAGAAGCTCCACTATACACTTCAAGTAGCAAGCTTCCAAGGCTTGTTGGTTGGTTCAGAGGACACTTGACTGGGAAACCAAGTGCTGTGCAGATTAAGTTTCTGGCAATAGAACTAATTTTAGAAAGCACCAAATGGTAGATTTGTACCTACTATATTTTAAGATCTGGAATCTTGATACAAGGCAGGGGCAAAAATTCCGGTTGGCTAAAGTTACTCAAACCAGATACATAAATTGTTCTTTCAACTTATGAAACCAGTCTGAAGCAAACAGATGAGTTTCATGTTATAGCCTTGGAACTGTGTAGACCAGGCTGGCCTCTACCAGTTCTCACCAGTGAGCGAACTCTCCACCCACCCTCCAGCACATAGAAGATTCTGAATTATGCCAGGCAGTGGTGTTGCACGCCTTTAATCCCAGCCCTTGGGAGGCAGAGGCCAGCCTGGTCTACATAGTGAGTTCCAGGACAGCCAGGGCTACAGGGCTACCCGGTCTCGAAAAACAAAAACAAACAAACAAGCCCAAAAAACAAGATTCTGAGTTAACATCAGATTTGTTTCCTTCCATCTGGCTTCCTTGATGCTATAGTTTTTCAGTGTAATTCTGTACTTGCTCAATATTCTAATTTTAGTTTTTTCCATACAAGGTTTCTGTGTAGCCCAGGAATTCTGAAGACCAGACTTTTAACTCAAGAGATTCACCTCCCTCTGCCTCCATCCAGGTTAAATGTGTACACCCAGGCTGTTTGAACTGCTGAGCCATCTCTCAACCACCAACTGTTTTTTTTCAGACTTGACTCTCTAGTTAACTCTCAGGTAAGTTCCTTAGCAATTTATCAAGCTAATAAACTCAAGGTGTGGGCTAACATAGAATTAGTCAGCATCTGTAAATTAGGCTAGTTCCTCATGCTTAGTGAAAAATGCCATCCAGTGTGTATTAAAAGGTTTGAGTTAGTAAATTCAATGGAAACTAATTTTAATTTCTACAAAAACCATGCCTTGTTTGGACTGGTCTCTTGTTCAGGTCAATGATGGGGATGGCTCAGTGGTTAAGTGTGCTTACTGCTTTCAAGACCCAAGTTCAGGACCCAGCTCTCTCACAGCAGCAGCACTCCAGCGTCAGATCCGACACCCCCTTCTGGCCCAAAAGGGTAATTGTCATCATACACATACCACCCCCAATCCCTAGCCTATAAAAACACTCCTTCAATGCACAACACATGAACTCATCACACTTTCTTAGCATTCAGTCTTATCTTGTATTCCATTTTTTCCATCCCACTAACACAAATACATCTGAAAACCATACTATGCTTCATTCATGCAGAGTCCCTTAAGCCTAACTGTATATTCCCTGAAGTTGAACTGGTTTGGATGCAAATCTGTTTAATCTTCTGATATAAAGGAATCTCTTGCTGGCATGGTGATACCTGCCTGTAATCTATCTACAGTTTAGGAGGCAGGATTGTCAGAAATTCCTAAGGCCAGCTTAGTCTAACGAGGTCTAGGTATAAACAGGGTCTTCCAAAGTAATCAACCAATGAAGAAAATTTTCACTTGTGATTTCTATTTCTATAAAGTTGTTTTTTGTCTTTCTTGGCATCCTGTACCTGCACTGACATTTTTTCCTCTCTGGGCTCCTTAGCAGACTAGTATTCTAATATATAGAACATGTACACTAATAATTTGGACTATATCAAGTAAATATTAAAAGACCCTTCTGAAGGCAGGAAATAAGCAGAAGGAACTGCAGAAAAGTCAGAGGCTTAAAAACAAAGCATTTCACAACACAGCCTTGCTTTTAACTTTGCCAGCTTGAATAAACAAGTCAATAAGCCTTAAATTCCTCTTAAGACAACACCCTCAATGTGTTTCTGTGTAGCCGTCCTGAAACCTGCTCTGCAAACTGGCCTTGGAATTCAGATCCACCCGCCTCTGATGAGTTGTGTGCCACACCAGCTTTGTTTTGAAATAAGTGACAGCATCTGACCCTATTCTGGGTCTATGAGATTCATCAATTAATGAACCTCTGTGAGTGGGCTCATATGATCTTCCTGCCTTGTAGACTGCTGAGCTGTAGACGCCCCATTTTCCATGGAAATTCAGTTACTCCTGAATAGCCAATGAATCAAGGATGAAATCAAAATGGAAAATCATTTCTTCAAATATAAAAAGGAGACAACAAATAACATACAATACAAAAGCAGTACTAGATAGGATTCAACATACACATAGAAACAAAATAGAAAAGCACAGTATCAAAATGAGAATCTATCATAAAATAGAAATATGGGAGGCAGAGGCAGGCGGATTTCTGAGGCCAGCCTGGTCTACAGAGTGAGTTTCAGGACAGCCAGGGCTATACAGAGAAACCCTATCTCAAAAAACCAAAAAAAATAAAATAAAATAAAATAAAATAAAAATGGAACTAAGGGCCTGCTAAAAATAAGGTCAGTGCTAAAAATAAGCTAGAAACTGACTAGACATTCTTTAACTGCACCCAAACATGGTAGAGAACCCATATTCACAGCCAACTCACCTTCTCAAAGGTAGCAAGGCTTTTTCATCAATGGTATCAGGAAAACTTTAACATGTACAGGGGAAAAGAAACCAAACTAGATTCCTCCTGATAAGTGTGAAAACTCCAGAATAAGCATTTCAAGACCTTTAATATCAAGACGATAAATTAGGTAGAGGGCTGCCTTGACATGCTCTTAACCCAAGCATTTGAGGCAGGAGGGTTGGAGTCCAAGATCAACCCAGTCCAGACAGCCAGGGAGACTGCGAACTCAAAAACAAACATACCAGGTTAAGTGCTGCCACAAGGCAACAGCATACTAGAACAATTTACCCACAACCAGTGACACTACTTTGTAAAAGCCGGCGAAAACTGAAGTCAGGCAGTTTAGTAGCAGACTATTCTAAGGCTAGGCCTTTTATCTCTAAACTGAGGCCAGCTATCTCTATAGTTGAGTACCAGGACAATTTTGAGAATAAAAACGTAAGTCAACACTCAATTACCACAGTCAAACGGAAGCAGGTGCCACAAATTTAGAAGTTAAAGCTGGGAATGATGGCCCAGTTAGCACTTGGGAAGCAGAGGCAGGTGGGAGAAAAGACAAAGCAAACCCTGCCTAAAAATAATGGGGGGGGTGTGTTTGAACAAATGTAATCAAGATATTGTTTAAGCTTCACAGGGAAACCTGACAAAGTGCACAATCATGCTAGTTAGGAGACTGCCCCACCTCACAACTTTTAAAAATCAATTGCCATATAAGTGGAAGAAAACATGTACCAGGGCACTTTGGTTAATCAATCTGCAGACACAAAAAGAACTGAAAAAAATATTTGCAACTGAATGTTTATTGCAGCAAGTAACCACTGTCAGATGAGTAAGGAAATAGCCCATAACTATTTTACAATCACAAAAATGTTGAATTGCTGCTTTACAGCTATGGTTGCTTTCTCTGTTCAGTCTGTATAAGAGTGTCATATACATGGATTGTCACAACAATTCATTTACATACAGCCCACAAGAAATATACAAGGCTCAACTCTGCAGGCCATACCAGATGCTGTCCTGCTCATTAGACAGATAATCAGGGACAGCCAGGGACATGTAGACCCCATCTCAAACATCCCAGTACTAATGCTGTGCACTTTCTTCTTGTCTTTCCCTTTTCTGGATGTTTACCACACCAAGTTCTCATTGCAGCCTTGTCACTGGCCCTAGGGGGAAAACAAAGACACAGGCATTATTACATTACTGCCAACATTAAAACAGAACACAGCAGTCCTTTGTAATGGTCCACCTCAGAAGCCAGATCCGTAATTATGGTTTTTCAACAGGAATTCAGATTCGGGATAGGATCATCACAGACTAGACCAATGACATTATGTTCAGCAAAAACAAAGCAAAGCATCACTTACATGCATTCCTGCTCCAGGATCTTTACAGGTGTCAGGCATCTCAATGGGTCGGCATTCACTGCTGGCAGAAAGTACCATAACATGCTATGAGTAAGAACTGCATAAAAAATAAGACTACTTCACTTAAACACAATGGTCTTATCTCAGAAGCTGTATCTGTCTTCAGGTCATCATCTTCGGGATATACTTCATCACTGTTCAGACCAGTTAGGTCTCAGAATCAATTTGTACACTATGCACTCACTACAGCCATTCCTAATTAATAAGGCAAGAGTAGGAGAAGCTGCAGTGGCTGGCCAGGACTATTTCAGAGTTCATTAACATACAGGAGGCTGATTCTTATTTCACAATGCTAAGTGTTCCGTAACCAGATTAAAAAAATAAGATCTAGGCCTCATACACACCTTTTAAAGCGGTTACGTTTTAACCAAGTCTCTTTTCTTTACGAATTCTCCCGGATGCTTTGGGCTCCCCTTCATCTAATAAAATGAAAAGTAACAAATTTTAAGCACACACTACTTCCTACTGTTCTAAGTCAACAGTATACTTAAAAGCTGCATCGCCCTTACCTTGGTTTCTTCTTGTAACTGCTTTGCAGACGTTACTAACAATGGCGCCATTGTCCCTGTAAATGTGCAAATAATCGAGTGTCTCTTTAGGTGACACCGGTACCCTTCCAAACAGCACAAAACTCCTAGATTATTTTTGCAAACCCTGCTGTGTAAGAATCCACCCACGCTGTGACTTATTAACTAGAGCGCATGCGGCCTTCAGCTAGGCCGCTGAGCCCCAAACTCCCTGCGGCCTAGGCTCCAATCCCGAAATATTGTTTGCTGCTTCGCATCTCTCCGAGGATGTTTATAACGGTAGCCTAAAATCAAGTCTCAGAGGCTGCTCTATATGACCGGAGCCTCCAAATGCTCCTTGCGTCCCCATATTTCACTTGGTCATCCGACTGTGTAAGTAACTCACCTGCCGAACAAAGAGAGCACTCAGGTTCCGTCGTAAAAGAACGAGCCGGGGTCCCCGCAGCTCCTTTTATAGCTCCTTTTGTGCGAAATCGAGGCTGCCCCTCCCTCTTGCACCGATTGGATGTCAGAGCACGTGGGGGCGTGGCTTTTCATGCAGCAACGCGCGGGAGCGTGCGCTCTGGCCCTTTTTTTTTTTTTTTTTTTTTTTTTTTTTTCCTCCAGGCCAATCCGGGGCGTGGCGCGCGCCGCCCGGCTGCCGCGTGCCCGTCCATTTCTGCGCGCGCTCCCGCTGGCTCGCCGCCACCCGTCTCTTCCGAGTCTGGCGGGCTGCTCAGCTCGACGTGGCGTGGGAGTGGCGCCAGAATTCAAACGAACAGCCGCAGTTTGAGGCGAGGTCACCGCCTGCTTCGAGCCTAGTCGGCACGGACGGTCGGCGGCTGGGAGTGGCCTTGACTTGGCGGCGCAGGCGGCTTTACGCGCCGATGTGGCCAGCGCTGCGCTGTGTATCCTGCCAGGCCGCCGAAGGGACCTTGGAGGACAGAACTACGCGAGTGAAACCGAAAAGCTCTCTGTTTATCCTTCGTGCACTTTGGAGTGCCGCTGGTCTGCAGAGGGCCACGCTGTCGCGTGCACGCTATCCAGCTCCAGCTTGGGCGCCCAGCCAGGTCCAACACCCGGCTCCCACCCACCTCCCTACCCGGTACCAGACACTAGTGACAGTTATACTGTCACAATCCTGAAGAAGTTAAATATTCCATTTCACAGAGGAGGAAGCAGGTCAAAAGCCGCCAGTTGGCCTAAGGTCACATAGCTGTCCTCTATTTTTAAGTTTCTCCCTACTTAATTATCTGCAGAAAAAACTTAAGACTTTGAACATAAAATTCAAAGTAATTTGAATGTATGAGTGAATGTATGGATATACACATACTACATTTGGATATTTTAGCATTTGGAAATTTGGGTCTTTATTTCATAGCATTTTCACTAAGATTATGTGTACATTGGCTGTCGGTTTGCATTGACAGTTATCCTCTGATCACCATACTTGGACTGTAGCATACATGCCCCGCCCACGTCATGCACACATGCAGTAGTAATGACAATAAATGAATAAACGTCATTTGGGTAAGAGATTGTGAGGAACATCCCATAATGTTTGTCATAGAAGGAAGGTAGGGAATAGAATTACAAGGTAAAAGCTTGTTACAGCATCTGGGTAAGTACTGTGCCTCTGGGCTACGTTTCAAGCCTGTGGTATTCATTTGGTTCTTTTAAAATGTGTGTGTTCAGATACGCACATGCATGTGGAGGCTGAAGGACAGCCTTAGGTGTTATCCTCATGAACATCCTTTCTTTCCTTTGAGATAGGGTCTCGTTGATCTGGAGCTCACAAATTAGGCTAGACTGGCTGAGACATGAGTCTAGGACATCTTGTGCTTCCACCTCCCAGCACTGAAATTATAAGCATGTGCCACAACTAACATCATTTTTGTGCGGAATCAAACTGGGGTCCCTGGGCTTGCAAAAGCCATGCTTGACCTATCAGACCATCTTCACAGCCACAGTGTCAGGGTTTTAAGATATTAGATGAATGTCATCTTCAAAATGATTTTAGTATGTAGTTTTAATCTTATGTGCTAGCTTTCAATCACACATAACAAGAGAATTTAGATCAGTGGTTCTCAACCTGTAAGTAGAGACCCTGTTGACAAACTTCTATGTACAAAAATATTTACATTACAACGACAGTAGCAAAATTATGAATTGCAATTAAAATAACTTTATGGTTGGAGGATCACTACCACATGAGTGTTGGGAGCCGACTCAGAGCTTTCATCTTTGCAGCCATCTCAGGCCATATACCCTGACAAGAGACTTGTTTTCAACAGCCCACAACAGCTGAGCACACTCTATAAACATCTTGTTTTTCTCACATATCTTGTTTTGCTGTTTAGTGCCCCCAACTGCAAGGTGCACGTGGTATCCACGCTGCAAGACGCGTGACATAGTGTCTTCAGGTGTGTTCCCCTGCTTGTCCATGAGGGCAAGGTACATGGAAAAGTGTATAAATTCCCAGGATTTCCTTTCAATAAAAAGAGAGACTTGAGCCGGGCGGTGGTGGCGCACACCTTTAATCCCAGCACTTGGGAGGCAGAGGCAGGCGGATTTCTGAGTTTGAGAGTTCAAGGCTAGTCTGGTCTACAGAGTGAGTTCTGGGACAGCCAGGGCTACAGAGAGAAACCCCGTCTTGAAAAACCAAACAAAAAAAAAAAAAAAAAAAAAAAAAAGAGAGACTTGATCACACACCCTGTCTTGTCTCCATTCTTTGTGTCTCTTGCCCCTCCATCCCCACTCTCTCTCTTGCTAGAACCTGACTTGTGGACCGGAGCAGCAGCTTGGGTCAGGACAAGGTGGCCCCCGAATGTGGGGCAGAATGGGCAGTTACACACGAGGAACTGTATTAAAAGGCTGCAGGGTTAGGAAGGCTGCTGCTCCGGTCTGCGGGTCAGGGTCTAGCAAGAGAGAGTGGGGATGAAGGGGCGAGAGACCGAAGAATGGAGACAAGACAGAGGGTCTGATCAAGTCTCTATTGAAAGGAATTCCTGGGTATTTATATGCTTTTCCACTTGCCACCGTGGGCAAGCAGGGGAACACAGCTGAAGGCACTTTGTCACGTGCCTTGCAGTGTGGATACCACGTGCGTGCGCCTTGCAGCTGGCGGCACTAAGGAGCAAAGTAAGATATGTGAGAAAAACAAGATGTTTATCAGAGTGTGCTCAGCTGTTGTGGGCTGTTGAAAACAAGTCTTGTCAGGGTATATGGCCTGAGATGGCTGCAAAGATGATAGCCGCTTTCTGCTAGGAGTCGGCTCCCAACACTAATGTCTCAAAATTACTGTGACTCCAGCCTCATAACCAAGTCATCAAAGCGTGCTGTTGCTGATGTCATGGTATGCAGTGATGATGAACAGTGGGAACAGAAAAGAGGCAGAGTGGGGAGAATGAGAGAGAAGGAAGGGATGGGAATGGTGGCCCCAGTGACTCACAGAAATTTGAGATCAAGGACAAGAGGATGAAGTAGTTTTGCTTTTGTTACATTAAAAAAAATTATGTATTTGGATATGTGTGGGTGTTTTGCTGCTTGTATGTCTGTGTGTTATGCACGTGCAGTGCCTGTGGAGGCCAGAAGAGGGTGTCAGAATTCCTGGGACAGGTCGTTGTGAGCCACCATGTGGATGCTGGAAATTGAATTCAAGTCCTGTAGAAGAGCAGTTAGTTGCTTTTAACTGCCAAGCAACTTTCCCTTTTGTTAAATTTTAGATGCAACATTTGGCTTCATTTGCCAAGACCATCAGAATTGTAAACTGAACTCCACGAGAAAAGTCTGGATCATATAAAGACTAGTGGGACTCCGACTAAGGGGTAAAACAATAGCAGTGGCCTGGGATTAGTACTACAGTGTGTGCTTGTAGTAGCTAACCTTGGAAAACATAATACTTATAAGAAGTAGTTATATGCCTGGCAGTGGTGGCACACACCTTTAGTCCCAGCACTTGGGAGGCAGAGGCAGGTGGATTTCTGAGTTTGAGGCTATATTTGTCTCTAGTCAAGTGAAAAGAGCTCATTTGGCCACAACCTCAGAGTGGTACATGTAGACCACCAGTCTGAGGCTGCTATAAGGCAGGACCTGCTGGCCAAGAAAGGACAATGCTCATTGTTAACTAATCTTCATCTCTTCATGTGGGGAAAGCAGCAATCCACGGGAGCCACTGCTTTCTTGGTGACTTTGACATCTATAATTCTTAGAGTGGACCACATAATGAGATTGCTACTCCTGGTGTTACTTAATGAACAGTTTGGCACAAAAACAGAATTATCCCAGCATAGAGGACACAGTCTTATCGGTCTACCAATTTCAGGGTGGTGTCAGTTTGTCCAAGGACAAAATTCTTGTCCTTGGAAGCAACTATAAATAAGATCCCTGGTTACTAAGCCACTTTAGATAGTGTGGATAATGTGTGTTCTATCTAGGTATTCTTTTGGCTCTATTAGTTACTATTGCCCCAAACCCGGCCATTTTTTTTTTAAGCACCAAAGGTCATAAAACATGGAACAACACAGGCTCTGCTAATGGAGCCCGTCAGCCTAAGATTGATGCCAGGTGTGATGAACTTGGAAGGCGAAGACAAGAGGATTGCAAGTGCTGAGCAGGGTGACACACAGCTTTGATCCTAGCACTCAGAAGGCAGAGACAGGAGGACCTTTGTGAGAGTCAGCCTGGTCTACATAGGGTGTCCCAGGAGAGCCAGGACTATATAGAGACCCTGTCTCTAAACAAAACAAACAAATTCAAGGTTAACTTGATACACATAATGAAGGTCTGTCAGGGTTTGAATATGGAACGTCTCTACACAGGCTCATGTGTTGAAGTTGTGGCTCACAGCTGTTGGTGCTGTTAGGTGGCGAAAGCACTAACCTCACTGATGGGCTATCCCACTTACTGCAGAATGGACTTTCAGGCAGTCGATGCTAGCTAGGTAGGAAGGAAGTCATCGGCAGTGTACCTTTGCAGGATAGTTCCCGTGCCCACGAGCAGTTTCTGTCTCTCTCTGCTTCCTAGCTGCCCTGAGGTGAGCAGTCTCTTTTACCACATGCTACGCTATATGGATACTGTTCAGTTTAGGCCCAAGGTAATTAAGCCAGACACCATGGATCAGAAACTCTGGACTCAGAAACCATGAGCCCAAATAAACCTTTCCTTCTCTTTAAGTTGGCATTCTCAGTTATATTGGCACAGAAACTTTTACCCAAAGGAATTTGAACTGATAGCAAGAGAATACAACATGAAAACATCTGTACATAATACATAAATACATAAATGATCTGAGATGGCTACCAGATATACCATCTCAAAAGAAACTCTTCGCCTGCTCTGGGGTGTTTTTGAAAACTAGAGCACCCAACCATTGTGACCTTAAAGATCTATATGACCTTAAATCCAATGCTGCCACTTAGCAAATGGGCATTCACTCATTCTATTAATAAAACAATCTTAGCAAGTCTTCATTACTAAGTAAAACTCTACTTCCAAGATATGGCCTGATTAGGGTCCCAAGAAGTTAATCAATTTCGTTAACAACTAGCTGTCTTGCTGTAGGGACTAACAGCCTGCAAGAGGCACTTCTTTTTCTCTGACTTAATGGAACTCACAATTGAAAGGTATTTTAGCTGATGGCATAGCTGAGTTCCCAGACAGATCTCCAGACCTCGGGTGTAATGGCATTGAAGAGTCTATCCTCCTGGAGTGACCTGGCTATGATAACTTATGGCAACTTGATAGAAGATACAGTCATCTGGGAGGAGGGAACCTTGATGTGGAAAAAGTATTCACAAGACTAGGTTGTCGGCAAGCCTGTTACGGATTTTCTTAATTAGTGATTGATGGGGGATGACCCAGCCCGTTGTGGGTAGAGCCACCCCTGCACTAATGATTCTGGGTTCTATAAGAAAGCAGGCTGAGCATGCTAGGAGGAGTAATTTAGTAAGCAGCACTCCTCTATGGCCTCTGGATCACTTTCTGCCTTCGGGGTCCTGTCCTGTTTGAGTTTCTTCCCTGACTTCCATCAATGAGAACAGTGATGTGGAAGCACAGGACACATAAACCCTTCCCTCTCCACTTTGCTTTTGCCGTGGTCTACATATGACATAAAAATACACCCCATGCACAAAATCTGGACAAAATCACGAGGACTTCAAAAAATCCAGACTGTAATAACCGGGACATAGGCCTTATGTGAATGTGGCAAACAAACCCAGGATGCTGACTGACAAGTTGCAGTCGAAGACCTCGGTGTTGTTTTATAGACAAGGGTACATATTCCAGATAAGGAACTGTCATTCCAGTGCACCACGTTGATATGGAAACTTCTAGTATTGTATCAAAAATCACGTCTGTTATGCATTCAAATACCTAGAAATAGCTGCTGCTCGGTTAGTGTGTATGTGCGTGCATGTGTGTACACACATACACACACACGCACGCATGCGCACACACACACAATTTAGGTAATATGCCTAAGGCGCAGAGATGGCGCAGAGCTCCTATATTAATTAGTTATCCAGAAAGCCATCCAGGCTTGTCTACAGGCTAATCTTAGTGAAGCATTTTCTCAATTGAAGTCCCTTTTCCCAGATGACTTGCTTGTGTCAAGCTGATAAAAAACTAACTAGGGTTAGCTAGACAACTTCTGAGAACCTGCCTAGCCCCAGGATCTGTCAGGAAGGTTTAGCTAGAAAAGTGGTTGGTTATGGGGTTTCCCTAGAGATGGGGGATTAAACATCCCTAGGGGTTCAGAAGAGCGTATGTGAAGCTACACAGCATCCCTTGGCTACCCAAGGACAAACTTCTCTGTCGTCCTCTGTCAAACAGCCATGCCACACTGTACGAGCAGGTGTGGCTGATCTAACTGTACTTGCTCTTCCTCAGTAGCCTAATGGTTCCTGTGAGGTCCCTTAAAGTGTGTGGTGGGCAGATCGTTGATGTTCTGGTGACTCCTTTAGATCTATTAAAATGCTTCACCTATGGTGGGTTAAAGTCTGGTGGGCAGGCCAGGTACCTGCAAGGCTGCCATATAGAGTGTCACCCAGGTAGGACACTCTGGCTTTGGACCCAGCTTCTGGGCATGGATGCTGAAGATGGAGGGTCCACATCCCATCAAATGCCAGATCCTCTAGGTTTCCATGATGCCAGTGGTCTGTGAGTGACAGTGCGTGTGTTTTGCCTGTCAGGCCTGGTCTCCAGAGGTTTGATTTCTGCTGTATCATCCTGTATAGAACTTTGCAGGCATGGTGTTATTTAATCGTCTCCATGGCCCTGTGAAGTCATTCTGAATAAACCATTTAGCGGTCACACATATGAGGCTTCAAAAAGTGAAATTACACAAATAAGTGACTCCTGTTCAGCTAGCCATCTTGACTTAATAGGTCTCTCCATGTCATGCCTCTTTCCCACCAGGTCTGGACTTCTGACAGGGTATCCAAGGTATATACCCCAGGTGTATCTAAGGATGTAATCTGCATCCCAGGTCGTGAGACCCCAGCATCCTGCAGTGACCTTCCTTCTCAGGTCACAGGGCCCTAGCAACCTGAGCTGGCCATGGGCATCCTATTGTTGAGGTTTGGCTCATTGCTATGTATTGTAATGCCAAAATCTATATGTGAAGGTCTAGGCTTAAGAGTGACTTCTCGGCCGGGCGGTGGTGGTACACGCCTTTAGTCCTAGCACTTGGGAGGCAGAGGCAGGCGGATTTCTGAGTTAGAGAGTTTGAGGCTAGCCTGGTCTACAGAGTGAGTTCCAGGACAGCCAGGGCTACACAGAGAATCCCTGTCTCGAAAACAAACAAACAAACAAACAAACAAAGAGTGACTTCTCATGTTTACAAGCTTTTGTTGTGCAAACCTTGTTTCTTGATTTAAAACTATTAGTTAATTAAAATTGGCTGCAGCCAATTACTGTAGGGAATAGAGATAGGTGGGTTTGGAGTGACCTGGTTGGAGGAGCAGAGACAAGGTAATGAGAGGAGGAACGAGAGAGGAGGAGGAAGCCCCCATGAGGGGAGAGGAGCCATGAGTACCTGGCCAGGAGAAACAGCAAGCATCTGGAGTACACCGCTGGAGAGGTAGCCAGGCTAGCAGTTAGAAGAGAAAAGGTGAAATCCGGCCCCCCCCCCCCCCAGTAATTGTCAAAGCCAAATAAAATAACCATAGTCCAAGTCTCATTTATTTGTAAGCTAGTCGGTGTTAAGCTTAAATTGCTCACTCTCCACCTATAAACAGCAGCTCCAGCAGTGGCTCTTTATTTTTATCAAGATCTTTCAGAGTCTGGTAGATGTCCTGGACTACACTACTTCCCTAATGCTAAGCATTGAAAATAAACTTTCTCCACTGTAATTTGTAGTGCTGAGGAATATCCACATTTAAAACAAAATCAGAACCTATTATCTTATTTATAAGGGGTGGCAAAGTTTTCATTCAGAAATCTTAAAAGTCAACAGCTAGTTACGAAGGACCCTTCTTTCCTTCCATGTGAAGCCAAGTGTCCATTATCTTCTCCTTGAAACAAAGCTGCTGCCAGACGGTGCATGCCTTTAATCCCAGGGCTCTGATGGCAGAGGCAGGCCAGCCTCTGTGAGTTCAACGCCATCCTGGTCTACAGAATGAGTTCTAGGACTGCCATGTCTCAAAACACCAACCAAACAATAAACAAAAAAGAAAGAGAACAAGCTGCTAGTCCTGCTTTTCCTCCCCCAGCCAAGTTGTTGTTGTTGTTGGTGGTGGCGGTGGTGTGTGTGGGAAATCAAATCCAGGCCTTCATAACACATGATAAACAACCTTCTTGAAGCAGCTCCCCATATTCATGGGCTTCAGTTTCTTCTTCAATCCCTGGCCCATTCTAGGTTGGCTTCTACTTTGTATTTTCATGGAAATTGTGTTTATCCAATTAACTTCTTGGTTGGATTCATATTCCCTCTTATCTAACTTGACTTTCCTACTTTCCTAGAACAGTTCTTTTTTTTCTTTTTTTTTGTTTGTTTTTGTTTTTTCGAGACAGGGTTTCTCTGTATAGCCCTGGCTGTCCTCTGTAGACCAGGCTGGCCTTCAACTCAGAAATCCACCTGCCTCTGCCTCCCAAGTGCTGGTATTAAAGGCGTGCACCACCACCGCCCGGCTCCTCCTAGAACAGTTCTTTATTCTGCTAAACTTTATAGAAAAAGTGTCTAAACATTTTTTTTAAAAATTAGAAATGCTCTTTTCTTCTTAGAAGGAAGGTATCAGTTACATAAAGTAATTCCATCCTGGATATGGCTTAGAAAAATTGTATTTTGCAAAGGCAGCTGATTTCAAAAAGCAAGGAGTAATATGGGCCAAAACAAAAGAAATAATGAAAGCCAAAACAGACATCTGGAAAGCAAGAGTGTGGCCTGGTGGGGTGGAGTCCAGGAGGAAGAAGGGACAAAGAGTGGGAAAGACCACGCTGAGCTATGACTAAACACTTGCAGCCCCAGGAGAATGGTAGAGACTTTGGTGTTTATGAAAGTGAATGAAAGCAAACTCAAGTCAGAATAATGCCCTTTTGATCTTCCTATGTATTATTGGGGAATTATAACTGAAAGATTATTTAAAGTTTTATTTTTTCAAACTGCACTTTTTAATTTTTTAGTAGCTTTTAAATTAAAATATAATTAAACCACTTCTCCCTTCCCTTTCCTCCCACTAGCCCCATCCAGGTTCTCTCCTTACAACCTCTCCCATGTCCATCACCTCAATCTCAAACTGAGTGAGTTTTTTCTTTATTATTGTTACACACACACACACACACACACACACACACACACACACACTTATATAAATGCACAACATGTAGATGGCACCTGTTGTGTTCTGTTGTGTATATATGTTCTGTTGTGTATATATGTTCTGTTGT
>NW_021620921.1:32531-80780 GCF_004785775.1 Grammomys surdaster | reverse complement strand
GTGTATATATGTTCTGTTGTGTATATATGTTCTGTTGTGTATATATGGCTTCAGGACCGACACGGTTCTATGAAGAGACACCATGACCAAGGCAACTCTTGTAAAAAGAAAGAATGTAATGGGGCCTTGCTTACAGTTGCAGAGGATTAATTCATTATCTTCACAGCAGCATCTGCAGTGTTGGAGTGGTAGCTGAAAGCTTTAAGCCCTGATCCATAGGCAGCTGGCAGAGAGGAAGCAGAGGGGAGGGTAAAGGAGGGGAAGGGAGGACAGAGGAGGAGAATACAGGGGCTGATAGGGGAGGAGAGAAAGCAAGACTGGGCCTGGCTAGGCCTTTTGAGAGGCCAAAGCTCATCCCTAATGACACACCTCCTACAACAAGGCCACACCTCCTAATCCTTCCCTTACAGCTCATTGACTTGGGGACTAAACATGCAAATGTATGTGCCCAGAGGGGTCAGTCTCATTCAAACCACCATAATGTCTATTGGTACTGTCATTGTACCAGCCTTGTTTACACAGTCATTTCTAGGAGAGGCAGCTTTACATCAGATGTTGTCCTGGTGTTCTGATTCTTAGAACCTGAAAGATGATTTAGTGGCCAATATCAGCAATCCCACCACCAGGAAAGCTGAGGCAGGAGGATTGGGTTCAAAGCCACCTGGGCTGCACAATGAAGCTCTACCTCAACGAAACAAGGTAATCAGTTATCTTAATCTCATTTCATTTTACACACATCCATCTGAAGGAAAAATTTAAAAAGATTAGTGGCTTTCCAACCTAGAAGATTTCTGATGAGTAACACTGTGATCTTGCTTTCACAATTCTGTGACCTTCCAGGATCTGGATTCTGAAATCAAACTGTAGCAACGAATGATTTATAGTCCTGAAGCTACTGGTCAAGCTGAACTAAATGTGGCAAAGACTGAATCTCTCTCTTTCAACACAGCATGGTGAAACTTCCACTATTTCAAAATCTTGGTTTAGTTATAACCCTAGTGTGGCCTATAAACTAACTTTATCTCCACCCCCCCATTAGTGTTTTCTCTTGCCTACTTACCAGCCCAGCATTTTTCCTTCTTTCTTTTCCTCTTCCCACCTCTTTGTTTGAGCAGAACAAATATAGTTTTCTTAAATAAAAGCGAGGAATAGGAAGGTTTCCAAAGGAAACCCACCTCATATTTATATCATAAGACACATTTTTACAATGGTTGTTCCTGACAAATTTCAGTCGCAGGCAATCTTCAGAAAGTCAGCCCGGTCAGCAATGTGTGGTAGTTCCCACTTGTAATTTCAGTATTGAGGTGAGGGTGGGGGGATGGAACAGGGCCTTCAGAGAGCTAGTTCAAGGGCAGCTACATGGTGAATTTCAGATTCCAGGTCAACCTCGAATGCTTAGCAACATCACATCTCCTCCCCCCCCCCCAAAAAAAAGTTCAAAAGACTGACCAAAACAACAAAAACTGTACTGTCTTATGATTTACTTCATGTGTCATCTTTACCATGTTTTTGGCCTCATTTAAGTAAGGTGTTGGCAGGCTCAATAATAATGAATTATAAAGTGGTCTCACTGAGGAGTGGAGTGACAACACTTTTATGACCAGAGCTGTATATGTACTAGACAGCCCGAGGTACTGACCATCAAACAACGGGCTTCCTCCATCTAATCCTGATCCTGTTGCATGGGGAGTAGAGATAATTTCCAGGTCTTATTTTATTTTTGTTCTGGATAATTTTTTGTTATTATTTTAAATTGTGCTTTTGGTTGATATTCAAAGAAATGTCTTTCAGTGTGATTTTGTTTTTTATATCCCCCATCTTCTCACTGTCCTTCCTCACGCTTCTTCTCTTCTTGGACTTTCTATCTTCCAAATAGTCTTACCCTTCTGGGGCTAGGGAAATGGCTTAGTAGGTCAAAGTGCTTGTCAGGCTAATGTTTTGAATTCTGTCTCTGGAACACTTGCAAAAAATTCTTATGTAGAAAAACAATTCTTATGTAGTGTCATATACCTATACTCTGTACTCCCACTGGAATTTGGGAAGTAGAGACAGGCAAAGAGGCTAGCTAGCCTGGAGCTAGCCCACATCAGAAACAAGACACCCTATCTTAATGAGGTGGAAGCAAAAACCAAATCTGAAAGTTGCCCTCTGGTTTCCATATATGTGCCATGGAACATGTATGTCTGTCTGCACACACACACACTAAATAAGTAATAAAACCCCCCATTCAGCTTTCATGACATATGTGCTCCATTCATTCTCCTTTGGTTCCCTCTCCTCCCATCCTTTAGACTTCTTTTCCTATCAGAGTTGATTTTCTACTTTCATACTTTACATATATATGCAAAAGTTGTAAAGAATTCTTTTAAAAGATTTATTTCATTTTTATTTATGTAAATGAGTGTTTTGCCTGTGTGTATGTCTATACAGCACATATATACCTGGTGTCTGTGGACATCAGAAGAGGGTGTTGGACCTCCTTGAGCTGGGATTACAAATGGTTACCATGTAGATGATGGGAATTGAAGGTTCCTTTGGAAGAGGATCCAGTGTTCTTAACTGCAACCCATCTCTCTAACCCCAAAGATTTTTCCATCTGTCTTCTGGAAGCAACATTATACATCATTCACGCAGAACACCTCCATCCAAGCAATACTTAAAAGTGATGGATTTGGGTGTGGGGTAGACAAGGAGTAGGCATGTGATGGCCAATCTGTACTGTCATTTTAAATGAATTCTGGATCTTCTAGTAGATTCACTTCGGGACGTGTCTGAAAGGGTTTTCACACTGAGGTGTGAAGACAGGTCATGACTGTGGGTGGCAATGCTTTATGGTCAGAGGGTCCAGACCGAGTAAGATGGGATAAAGAGAAAGCCAGAAGAGCCTTGGCTTTTCCTTTTCTATACTTCCTGGTCTGCGCAAGAGCCTTATACACCTACTAGAATACTCAAAATTGCTCTTGTCTCCATGTTCTCCCTGTCACAAATGGGCTCTGTCCTCAAACTGTCAGCCAAAGTATACCTCCTTCCTCTTAAAAAATAGGGGTGGAGGGGAACTAAATATAGGCAACCAAAAGAAAGGAGAATAGAAAAATAAACAAACACATGACAGAAGCTTTAAAAAGGTAATAAAGTAAAAATACCACTAAAATTATAGTTTAAAAAAGATAAACAAAGGGAATACACAAGAAGAGGGAGAAGAAAAACAGAAAAAATATTAAATGTAGAAGTGTTTTCTTTCTGGGAGCTGGGGCGGGTGGGCTGAGTCTGTTGACTTTGGTCTTTCTGAGTCTGAGCCTATACAGGGCAAACAAGAATATATGATGTCTGCCACAACGGTCTTCACTTCATAATTTCCCTTCTTTGAATATCAGGGTTCTCTGCTAACCCCTCTTAGTTTTATAGTCTGTGAGTTGAACAGGTTCTCCTACCCTTTTGAGTGGGAGGGCAGCAACAGTTCCTGCCTTCAGGATGGCTAATGTTCTACCTGTCTCCTAAATGAATTGGAAGAGAGGAAAGCAACCACGGCACTGAGATCTGACCAAGCGTACCTGTCTTGGTACTTTCAGAAGCTGCTAAGCTTTAATCACTGTGTTGAAGCAGTGAATAGCTTTGGCTGTTAAGTATTCTGGAGCTTCAGAATTCGTAAGAGCAAATCTCAGGCAGAATGCTGGCTCCAGCGTTTGATCCACCCACTGACCTCATTGTTTGCAGTTATTCTGTTGATGAGGTCAATTCCTGGCCACCGAGCATAGGTCTGTCTTTCCTGCTATACTTCACTGCCAGAGCTGAGCCTCTTGCTGCATGCAGTTGGAGTTTGCCAACGTCTAGCTTTCCTGCTCTTTCTAGCTGTTCCTTAGGCTGTCTCTCACTCAGGGGTCTGTGGGAGTGTAATTTAGATGTCCTACCTTGTGATGATTCTGTTTTTAGGGGTTCAAGTAAGTCAATTTTAAAGAATAAATTCCTTGTGAGAATGGCATGTGGTTAATGCCCTCTGAGTTATTTAGAGTGAGCGAAAATCCTGTTCTCTGGTAAACAAACCATCTTGCTGTGGGAATCACCTACGCACCAAAACCTTCAACTGAATTTAAACTTGGGAGTGGGAGCATTTCTTGAAAGTAGTACCTGTAGTCTTTCACTTGGAGCAGCTGGTCTACAAGGTTTTGCTTCTTGCCATCTTGGGAGCTTCATGGCTGGAGCTGGAGGCTTGGTGCTTTGATCCTCTGTCTCCAAACTTGTTAGCTGTTCAGTCACTACTTTCGTGAATTTCTGGAACACTTCCTCTCTTTCTCTTTTGGGAGCAGAGTTATTTTTTCTAAGGCTAACACTTTTCACCTGGCCACAGAGAGGCAGCTTCTAAAGCACCACCATCTGACCAGAAGCCTTTTCTCTATTTCTGAGATAAGATTTCACAGTGAACTCAGGCTGACCTTGAATTCTTGATTGTCCCATGCCTCAACCTTGGGTTAGCAGAGTGTTTCATCACATCACCTATTTTGTTTTATTTCCTTTGTTTTTGCTTTATTTTGATAATTTGGCTCATAGCTCCTCCTAAGCCTGTGCCAAGTAGGTAATACTTACATTCCTAATGCTGCTGCTGATACATGCTGCTTTCCATGAAGAGGTCAAAACCTTTATACACAGTATCGAACATCGATGCTGTGTAGGCATATGATATTTTCATTTTTAAAATATCCATACTCACTTGGGCCTTTCTGCTTGTTACACTTCTTACAGTCTGTAGGTTATATCCTAGGTAGTATGTATTTTTTGGCTAATATCCACTTATCAGTGAGTATATACCATGCATGTCTTTTGGGTTCTGGGTTACTTCACTCAGGATAATATTTTCTAATTGCATCCATCTGCCTGCAAAACTCCTGATGTCCTTGTTTTTGATAGCTACATAGTGCTGCATTGTGTAAATGAACCACGTTTTCTTTTTCTTTTTTTTTTTGAACCACATTTTCTGTATCCATTCTTTAGTTGAGGGACACTGGGTTGTTTCCAGTTTCTAGCTATTATGAATAAGGCTGCTATGAACTTAGTGTAGCACACGTCCTTGTGGTATGGTGGAGCATCTTTTGGGTATATGCCCAAGAGCAATATAGCTAGGTCTTCAGGTAGAGCTATTTTCAATTTTCTGAGGAAGTACCAGATTGGTTTCTAGAGCAGTTGTACCAGTTTGCAATCGCACCATCAATGGAGGGGTGTTCCTCTTTCTCCACATCCCTGACCAACATGTGCTGTCACCGGTTATGTAGGTATTGTCTTCTGCAATAGGCAAGTACAGTCAGAATGGCCTGGGTTGTTCGGTGGTTTCCATGGGTCCTCTTTAGCCAAAAGCTTGATTCGATGTAACCCATTCCCACTACTGAAAGCTTCATTTGGTGTTAAGAGATATCTAGTTGGGGTTCTCTCGTTCTCTCTCCCCTATTATTTGATGCTTTCATTTGGATAGCCTTCATATGTGTGTGTGTGTGTGTGTGTGTGTGTGTGTATATATATATATATATATATATGTATATATGTATATATGTATATATGTTATATACATATATGTGTAGTATGTAACATATGTGTATATATGTAACATATATGTATATATGTAACATACATGTATATATGTAACATACATGTGTATATATGTAACATACATGTGTATATATGTTAGGAAGCTTCCACTGTATTAGGTTCCCATATGACAACTCAAATGGCCATTAGTTTTAGCTGTCCTTCCCCATATTCTCTCCCTCATCCTTCCCATTTGATGCTCCTTTCTATGGAGATCCCGCCCAACCTTCTAGTCACTTACTCTCTGTATAACCTCTTTGGTTATATGGATTGTAGTTTGCTTATCAAAGACTTAACAGCTGACATCCACATATAAGTGAAAACACACAATATTTGTCTTCTTGAGTCTGTGTTACCTCACTCAGGATTAATTTTTTCTAGCTCCATTTATTTATGAACTTCATAAATATCACCAGTAAATATGTAATATGTATTGTAAATTTTGTGATTTCATTTTAAGTGGCTAAACAATATTCCATTGTATAAATGTACCACATTTTCTTTACCCATTTCTTTATATTTCTTAATCCAATGATGAACACCTAGGCTATTTTTAATTTATAGCTATTATGAATAGAACAGTTAAGCAATTGTCCTTGTCGTAGGATGAAGCATCCTTTGGGTATATGCCCAAGAGTGATATAGCTGGATATTGAGGTCGGTCAAGTCTCAGCTTCCTGAGGAACTACCACAATGATTTCTATAGTGGCTGTACAAGTTTGTACTTCTACCAGCAATAGATGAGTGTTTACTTTACTCAAAATCTTTGTGCGCATGAGCTGTCATTTGTTTTATTGATCTTGGCTATTCTCATCTATGTAAGATGAAATCTCAAAGTAATTTTGACTTGTATTTCCTTGATAACTAAGGATGTTGAACCAACCTTCCTTCCTTCCTTCCTTCCTTCCTTCCTTCCTTCCTTCCTTCCTTTCTTTTTTTCTATTTATTTATGTGAGTACACTGTCGCTCTCCTCAGACACACCAGAAGAGGGTATCAGATCCCATTACAGATGGTTGTGAGCCATCATGTGGTTGCTGGGAATTGAACTCAGGACCTCTTGG
Source organism: Grammomys surdaster (assembly GCF_004785775.1). Classification (NCBI taxonomy): domain Eukaryota; kingdom Metazoa; phylum Chordata; class Mammalia; order Rodentia; family Muridae; genus Grammomys; species Grammomys surdaster. The sequence continues at coordinate 74,144 of NW_021620921.1, read as the reverse complement.
AAGAGCAGTCAGTGCTTTTAACCACTGAGCCATCTCTCCAGCCCCTGAACATTCTTTTAAGTGTTTTCAGCCATTTGTGTTTCCTCTATTGAGAATTCTGTTTAGATCTGTACCTGATTTTTTAATTGGGTTATTTTTTCTTGATTTTCAGTTTTTTGAGTTCTTTGTATATTTTATACATCAGTCCTCTGTTGGATGGTAATTGGTAAAAAAAAAAAAAAAGTCTTTCCCCATTCTGTAACCTGCTGCTTTGTCTGAATGATGGTGTCCTTTGCAATGTAGAAGCTTTTCAGTTTTATATGGTCCCGTTTATTACTTATTCTATAATGCTTATGCTATTGGTGTTCTGTTCAGAAAGTCTTTTTCTGATCTAATGTGTTCAAGACTATTCCCAACTCTCTCTGAAGACCCAGACATATGTACACACACTTATAGGCACTTGAGTTTTGATAAACCAGAAGTACACACTGGCAAAAAGACAGCATCTTCCACAAATCGTGCTGGTTAAACTGGATGGCTGCACGCAGAAGAATGCAAATCGATTTATACTTATCAGCTGGCACAAAATTCAACTTCAAATGGATCAGAGATCTGAGCATACGACCAGATAAGCTGAACCTGATAGAAGAGCCTTAGGCTTCATAGGAATGTCATGGGATGCCACAGAATGCACATGGGAAGAGAATCAGAAGAATGAGTTTCTGAATACAACCTTATCTGTTTTCCAATGTCACTTTCCTTATCTGTCACCGCCTACAGAATAGGTACATATTCATTGCGTATTGATGACATTACTAACAGACTTCTGGCAGATATAATTTATGCTTTGAAGATGTGTGATGCTCTTTGGATCTATTTCTGGCCACAGCAGGGACACAAACACAGTGATGTTTAGGGCCAACAGGTTCAAAACCTCTAAGTCCAGATCCCCTTCATCCTGCTTTTGGCATCTATGGGGGTGAAGCATAGTAACTGACAGGAGGAAAAGAGGCTTTTACCAGAACCGAGCACTGTGCATCAGCCCTACCTTAGTATGAGACCAGTGTTCCATATATAACCCAAGTCACACTGCACACCAGTGCTCACACTGTAGCTTGATTGGATCTTTTGCAACATTTTCATTTTAATTAAAATTTTGAAAGATTTATGAGTGTTAGTGTTTTGCCTGCATGTATGTATCCATGTGGATTGTATACATGCCTAGTATTGAGAAGGGCAGAAGAAAGCATTGGATTCCCTAGAACTGCAGTTACAGATGGTTGCTGCCCACCATGTGGATGCCGGAAACTCAACCTGGGTCCTCTGATTGACAAGTGCTATTTACCACAAAGCCTACTCTTTAGCCCTTCTTTTCAAACTTGGTACATGGTGGATCTTTTAGTTTGAGGTTAGGTTAGCCTGGTCTAGAGAGAGAGATAGAGATAGAGATAGAGATAGAGATAGAGATAGAGATAGAGATAGAGATAGATAGATAGATAGAGAGAGATCTTCTCCAGGACAGCTGAGGCTATGCAAAGAAACACAGTATCAAAAACAAAACAAAACAAGGGGTGATAGTGCCTGCAAAAGAGATGTGGGACGTCTGAGTTCTGTGGTGTTAGGATCTGATTTCTGGAGTCCTTACTGGTTCAAAGGATCTTTGCCACATGCAGGACCAATGGAAGGATGCTGTTTAAGAAACTGAGTAAGAGAAAAGACTGGAGTCGTTGGGTTTTTCTTCATTAACCATGCTGTATTTGTGCTAGGCTGAGGATTTCTGTTTGTCCTGTTTGTGTGCAGCCTTTCCTGTCTGTAAAAAGATTAAAAACAAAACAAAACAAAATCCAAACAGATTCCCAGGCTGGAGAGATGGCTTAGAGATGGCTCAGGCTGCTCTTCCAGAGGTCCTGAGTTCAATTCCCAATAACCACATGGTAGCTCACAACCATCTGTGATGGGATCTGGCGCCCTCTTCTGGCCTGCAGGCATACATGTAAGCAATAATCTTTAAAAAAAAAAACCAACCAACCAACCAACCAACCAACCAACCAACCAACCATTCAGCATGAGAAAGTTGTTGTTGTTGTTAAGACAAATGTGTAAACAACTCAAAATAGCTTCAGGAAGTCCCTGAAACTGATCACGTTCACTAGACCTCTCCCTCCCAAAGTAAACAATAAAAACCACTGAGAGTAAATCTCAGGCAGCCAAGCTGAAAGAAGACTGAGGGCAGACAGCTGGAAGAAGCAAAAAACCCACAGAGCTGCCTGGAAGAGGTTTAGACCAACTGAGTCATCTGGAAGGGATACTCTGGAACTTGTTGAGCTGCCTGCAGGCTGCACAGTATAGCCTAGGTTCCTAGCTCTTGTAAACTGTCATCCACATGGGGTGGTCTTTGAGTCATTTCTTTTCCTGTAAGTAACCTCTTACTCATATTCCTGTATATAACCTCAATGAAATTCATTGGTTTACTAAGTTGGACTTGGATGTTATCTGTACTTTAGTATGTCATGGGCTCCCTATCTGGGATAAATAGACATATGTTGTGTCTTCTCAGGAAACGTCTTGTCACATAACAATAGGCAAGCTCACATTTGCCATATTCTGATGGTGCCAGAGGTAGGATGTATGCTTTTTACTCAGAGGATGGAGTTAATAGTTACAATAAATCAACCAGTTCAGACTGGCTAATGTTAGGCATAAGCAGGGAATGAATGGGTTCAGAGGCTTGGATATTCTGCTTCGGATAGCATGGCCTGAACCATTTGTTACCAGAGTTCAAACCAGATCCAAGTTTCTCTTTTATAATTTTCAAAATTTTGAAAAAATCTCATTTTATATTTTTAGTAGCATATACATAGCAGAATTATGACCATTTCATACATGTACATTTTACATATTCACTTGGTTGTTCTTTGTTGGACCCATGAATTTCTTCTCTTCTCTTGACAGCTTCGGGTTCTAACAACTACCTAAGCAGTGTGAATGTGGGCCGAGTGGCTCCGAGAAGTCAGATCTACCCTGAGTCTGTTTTCGGAAGTGGGTAAAGGAGTCCATGATTCTCATCCTGAGGCTACAGATTGTACCCAGGTTGTTCATAGGTCCTCTGACTGTCTTACCAGGTCCAGGATTGTAACTACCACAGAGATAACAGGGTGGGAAGGGCTGAGTTTCTCAAAGGGAGGATACATTTCCCACATCTGTAGGCTTGTTCTAGTTTGGCTTTTGTTGTTGTGATAAACACTATGGCTAAAAGCAAGTTCGGGGAGGAAAAGTATTAATCTTCTTACAAGTTCCAGTCCAAGTAAAGGCAGTGGACTTTAAGGCAGACAGAAACCAAGAAGCTGGAACTGCAGAGACCACAGAGGAATGCTGCTTTCTGGCTTGTTTCCAGAGTTACACTCGGCTATTTTCCTCATATAACCCAAGCCCATCTGCCTAGGGATAGCACTCTTCACAGTGGACTAGACCCTCTTACATCAATCAGCGTGAAGAAAATGCCCGACAGGCACACACACAGGACAGTCTGATTGAGGGCATTCCTCAGTTCAGTGTCTCTCTTCCCAGGTGCATCAAAGTGACAGTCGAAGTTAATTAACCATGACACCTCTGTTTAGAGTTAATGCCACAGGCTGCTTGATACATATGCTTCAAATTTGGTCATAAGTTAGTTATTTTCATTCTACTGTGAGGCTATCTTATTTATTTTTTCATTTTCCTCCTTGATTGGAAACAGATTCTTTTCTCATACATTATATCCTGATTATAATTTTCCTCCCTCTACTCCTCCTCCAAGTTTCTGTCCACTTCTCACCTCCCCCCTCCACTTTCTGTCTTTCTCAGAAAAGAACAGGTTTCTAAGAGATAACAGTCAAATATGACAAAATAAGATATAATAATGAAAAGCAAAAACTATTATATTGATGTTAGACACAGAAACCCAACAAGAGGAAGAGCAGGCCCAAGAGTCAGAGACCCGCTTGTCCTCACTGTCAGGAGTCCCACAAAATGACTAGGCTGAAAGCTGTAATATATATGCAGAGGACCTTGTGCAGACCTGTGTAGGCCCTGTGCTTGATGTTCCAGTCTCTGTGAGCTCATATGTGTCTGGCTTAGTTGATTTAGAAGGCCTTGCTATCCTGGTGTCCTCCATCCCTTCTGACTCTTATATTCTTTCTGTGTCCTCTTCTGTGGGTTTCCTGAGCTCCAAGGGGAGAGATTTGATAGAGACATCTCATTTGGGCTCTCTCTCCCCTGTAATGTGTGGCTGTGGATCTCTGCATCTGTTCCCATCTGCTGCCAGAGGAAGTCTGTTTGATGATAGCTGAATAAGGCACCGTTCTATGGCATAGCAGAACATCATTAGGAGTCATTTTATTGATTTTTTTTTGAGTTGTAGTGTTTGGTTTTACCCTAGGTATCTGGTTATCTAGTTTCTAGTTTTTGGTTACCTAAGCAGTATTGGGTTTCTTCACTTGGAGTGGGCTTTAAGTCAATCAGACATTGGTTGACCCCTCTCACAAGTTCTGTGCCACCATTGCTTTAGCATATTTTGCAGGCAGGACAGATTGTAGGTCAAAGGTTTTGTTGCTGGGTTTGTGTTTACATTCTCTTTTGGTAACCTACAGAGTTCCCTTCCACACCATAGAGACTAGAACATAACAAGGAGGGCTCCATGTAGGCAGCAGTTTGACTTCTCCATGTTCAGGGGTTGTGTGAGTGTTGTCCTCCCAGTTTGACTTCTCCATATTCAGTGGTTGTGTGGGTGTTGTCCTCCCAGTTTGACTTCTCCATGTTCAGTGGTTGTGTGGCTGTTATCCTCAGCAATGACATGGCACTCTCAATGCAGAGAGCGTTTTTATCTTAGCTACCTGTGTCTTAGCATCAACCTGGGTTGTTTGGAAATTTCTATGGGACCCCATTGGTGAACAACTCAAATGAATGCAACCTAGTCCCAGTACTGGAAGCCTTGTTGGATGACAAGAGATGGTCAGCTGGGACACCGTCTCCCTATTATTTGGAGACCTCGTTAGGATCACCTTCACATGTATTAGCAAGTTTTCACTGTACCGACTTCCATATCATTCCTAAAATGCCCCTCACTTCTGTCTGTCCCTGAACCCTCTCCCTCTGCCCTATCTCTGTTTCCCCTCCGCACTGACCATCCTGTTCCTGTGCTTACCTGTGCTAGTTCATCCATAATATCTATTCTATCTCGCCCTCCCAGGGAGATCCATGTGCCTCCCCCTCAATTCTTCCTCTAAGTGAGGCTATTTTATGATTAGAATTTCTGACTGCCGGGTCCATTCCTGGTATGGATTGCTCTTTCTTCACTCGCCATCCTAGCTTACTTCACCTCCTTTATGCTCTGACCTAACCATTACCTCCTCAGTGTGAGTTTCTTGGACCATCTTACCTAAGACCACAGTTCTAATCTAGTAGTCCCCACTCACCTCTCTCATTGTCTAGTTGTTGAGTTTTTGGTTTCCCTTAGTGGAACATAGGCCCCATGAGGCCAGGAACTTATACTTGTTTTTTTTTTTTTTCATGGTTTGACTAGGAGAATGCCTAATAATTTGATCAAATGATGTCTGAATACATGCATTTTTTTAGTAATTTACAGTGTCTCATGGAGTCCAACGGATAGTTTTATAGATACATATATGTTGGCCACTTACATTCCTTTGGGCTCATTATAATCACAATTGACCAGGAATAGTTAAAAAAGCTATGTTAAAAAAAAAAAGAGGTAGATGCCTCCCTACCATGTTGACGTGAAGATGAATACTCAGTCTTGCAGCACAAGATTTAGATTTATCTAAAATGGTCATGGAGTGCCCTCTTTTGGTGAAGCACCAGAAAATAGACTGCATGAATGTTTTATTGAGATCAGCAATACCACAGCAGTGCGGTCTGGGGATGCCGCTCTGTGGTAGAGTGCTTGACTAACATGCATGAAGTCCTTGGTTTGGTTCATTTCTCAGTCTTGGCAAAGAGAGAGTAATGTGGTTTTAGGTGTCAAAGGTTCATACAGGGCCAGTGGTGTGGTATGTAAGGGCACCCAAGCTTGACAACCTTGAGACCCCACTAGTTGTAGTATGAACTTCAGGTGTGCACCTTCCCTATAATAAATTTTAAATATTTCAAATATTTCCACATTTCAGCACCAGATGCTACAGTATGACTTTTAGTGAAAGTCAAACTTTTGGGCCACACGGACCCAAATGAATTTTTGAATTTGGACATAGTCACATTCCATCCATTTTTTAATCTAAATATATATAAAATAGGAACAGCTAAGCAAAACTACCTTTCAGTGTTAGTGAGTCGAAAGTTGGTTAGAGAGGAAAATCGAGATAAGAGATAATATGTGTCTAAAGGATTTCATCTTAGTGTATCCTATACATAAATGGATTTTGTGAATCTCTCATGTTGGTGAATGCTTGTATATAACTTTCCAATGCTGGCTTTTGAATCTAGAGTTTTTCTAGGGTTTTCTCCCTTCCTCCTTCCCTTCCTTTTCTTCTTTCTCAGGATCTTGCTTTGTAGACCAGACTGACTTCATGGCTACAGTCTCCCTTCTCCTCTCAAGTGCTGACATTGCAGGCATACACTGCCACTGCTGAGCCCTGCCCGGCTCTGGTGGAGACAGTGACATGGCTCCTAACATTGGGACAGGGCCCCAGTGTGAGCCTCCACAAGTGTGAATGGCTGCTGTGGACGGAAGGCTTGTGTAACAATGTACATATTTTCACATTCCTCCGAGAGGAATGTCCTCTGTGTTAATGTTAATGATAATCCATGATAATCAGATAGCAGGAGACCTGGAGGTGAAGGTGTGGCTAATGTCTCAGCAAAATGGTAAACTCTGGGACATTCAGGTAGCACTTTAAGGCCGTGGGAAAGAGCTCTAAATACACGAGTTCAATATATATATAACTTCTCAACTGTGCAAAATATAAGGCTGCAGTATGAATTATGAGGACTTCACTAATCTAAAGGACAAAGGCAGCTGCACTAATGAGCCAGCTTGTCGGAAACTTATTCTTCTTTTACCTAAATACAAATTTCTTTCTCTTTTATTAACTATTTCATTTTTGTTTTTTGTTTTTTTGAGACTGGGTTTCTCTGCATAGCCTAGGTTTCCTGGAACTTGTTCTATAGACCAGGTTAACCTCGAATTCAGAGATCAGCCTACCCCTGTTTTCTGAGTGCTGGGATTAAAGGCGTGTATTACTACTGCAAGGCTTTGTTATAAACTTTTAGACATGTTTATTTTATTGATTTAATGTGTATAAGTGTTTTGTGTGTAAGCATGTTTGTGTACTCTATGCATGTAATGCCTGCAGAAGTCAGAAGATGACATTGGATCCCCTGGGACCGGAGTTAAGGATGGTTGTGAGGGCATCATGTGCGTTATGGGAATTGAACCCCAGGTCTTCAGTGATAGAAGCCAGTATTCTTAATCACTAAGCCCTCTCTCTTGCCCCAATTATTAATTGTTTAACATATGTGTAATTGACATAATACTTCAGAATGGAACCCACTGACCTTTGAAATGCAGACACCTCCACCAGTGAGACCTTCAGGATGGAAGCATAGCTCAGCTCAGCTCAGGTGACTTCCTTGATGGAAGGCTTCCTCTTGTCCTGGGAATCTGTCTGTATTCAGAGTAGGAAAGGAGCATCTTTGCTACCCAATTAAGTAGTCTCTATTTAATTAGTAGTATGAAATAGTAGCTGGTGATCAGCCTCTTTTTCATTCAGATGTTGTTTGGGCTATCAGCATAATTTAAGGAGGAATATATTAGTGTGAATTATTCGTGCCATCCATTAATGTTAACAAGCACTCTGGGACTTTGACCCTTCCTTTACTTAAAAGTTCATGTACAAATTGGTTTAGCAATGCAGGACATTTTGTGTTTGTTCAGTGACTTGATTTCAGATGGTTTTGCATACTACTGAAAACTAATGTATACAGACAAATGTATACAATGAGCTTGTCACAAGAGGGCACCCCAGCCCCATTCTCTAAAGTGAATGCTATCCTGGTATTAATTCCAGAGGAATGACCATAGAAATGCAACTTGTACCCACAGAATGAATTTGGAGTTCAATAGACAGTTATTATCTGATAGCACAGGGAATTATGTTCATGAAAATTTATTAGTGTCGTAAGAGGATATTCATATATTTAGGTTTTTGGAAACAGGGTTTCTCGGTGCAGCTCTGTGTAGTCCTGGAACTTACTGTGTAGACCAGGCTGGCTTTGAACTCAGAGGTCTGCCAGCCATGCCTGGCTATAAAAGGATTTTTAAAGATTATGCAAAATTCAAAGTATTAATATTTTGTGTGATTTATTCAAGAGCTCCTTTAACTTATAGTTCAATTACCTGCAGAGCATGGTGGTATACACCTTTAATCGAATACTCAGGAGGCAGAGGTTGGCAGATCTCTGTGAGTTAAAACCAGTTTGATACATGTAATGAGTTGTAGGATAGCCAGGGCTACATAGAGAGATCCTATTTCAAGCAAACAAATAAAAATAAAACAATTACCACTTTATTAACATCATATTCCGGGCTATAGTCATCTCAAGCTCCATTTGAGCTGGATCTTGGTTTCCAACATCACTCCCATGGCTCCCTCTACAGCCCAACCTGCAAAATGGCATTTGGCTTCCTTCAGGCCAAATGATAAAAGACGAGGAAGAATGAACGCCTAAATAGTGGCTACAGTTTCTTTGTAAGACAGTCCTCAGAATGGCCTTCATTACTTCGTTAGGAGTAAGTTATGAAGAGCCAGGCCTGGTGGTGCACACCTTTAATCCCAGCACTTGGGAAGGTCCCTGTAAGTTTGAGGCGGTATGTCTACAGACAGAAACATTTTCATGAAACTTTATTGAGATTATAGTGAATATTTAGTTTATATCGAAAAATTCATCTTAATAATTGTCAGGGGCAGCCCTGCTTATACGCTGAAGGCCTAAAATCAACCATAGGCCTGACACACATGCCTGCTAATACAAAGCCTTGGGTCTCTGTGGAAAAACACTGTAACAGATGGCTATAAGCTATTGTAAACAAGCAGCTTTGGTGGAAAATTGCCAGCATGAGTAGTCATAGACCTTGTAGATAGGTAGCCTTGGTGGATAGTACCAACTTAGATAAAGACAAGTGAATCATAGGCGGAGTCATAGTGATCTGTCCCCTGAACCTTCGTCCAGCTGACACTCTGTTCTGGAAGATATCTGTACTCCCCCTGAACACCTACACTCCTGCATCATCCTCTTCCCCACATCCTGCCTTTTTGTGTATATAACTCCTGTGTGAAAAAGTAAAACTTATGATTTGATCAGACTATAGACAAATCGTCATTCTTTGTGTCTGCCTGTTTCTGCCTCCCCCTCCCGGGCTCTTTTTCAGGTGACCTCTCTGGACCCCCATTTAATGCCCTGCTGACCAGGACAAATAGTATGTAATGTACTAACTCTGGGCAGGGAATGTTTACATTTATTTAGATTTTGTTTGACTCCTGAGTATATTTTCCCTCTCTTTTTTGAGACAGTTTTTCTGTGTAGTTCTTGCTGTCTTGGAATTCACTCTGTAGTGGCCTCAGAGTCTGAGATCTGCATGTTTCTGCCTCTGGACTGCTGGGATTAAAGGTATGTGCCACCACATTCACCACAGCTTGACTTTGTTCATTTTTGAAGATTTAAAAAAATATTTCAATTTTAGTGAGTGAATTTTTTCATTTTGAATTCCAATTATTCCTAAACATCATTGGCAACATACAACATAACTTTTGTCTCTTGTCAGTCCACATACTTTCCTGTGGTTTCCTTTTATTACAGTGGAGGTCCAAAATGGTTGGTTCTATTTTAAAATGAACTTTGAAAATTACTGTGTGCTGTAACCAGAATGCTCAATTTGACGATACACTGGTGATGCAAATGGTTCATAGGCTTTGGGAAACATGAAGCATTCAGCTTCCTGCAGTGCTCTTCACAGTCAGAAGAGAGCCCCAGATCTTAGTAGGCTCTGAGAACTTAGCATAACTGACTCCAGGACAGAGTTTTTCAGGCTGTAAAACTCAGCATGTAGAGAGCACCATCTGACAAAACTTTTAACAAAAACCTAATCCATCAAAGTCCATGGCTATGGGAAAATATCTAAATGCACTAACCTTGCCTTTTGGCTTCTGTAGTTCTGCTTCTGGCTAACTGTTCTTAACAGAAGTATGTCAATCCAGGACGTGGGTTTTGTGGGGTTTCACTAGGATCCTGAACACCAAGGGTAGTTGCAGGCAGGCTAATAAGACTTTTTATTGGCTTAAACCCATGTCTTCTCTGGTAGTCTTTTCTGGTGACTACCCTACAACAGGTATCACATCCATTTTCTATGGCTCCATGTCTACCAAAGAGATAGATATTTGGTCTGATTCTAGGACGAACACACTGGAGCGTCCTTCTCAGGTTCTATACTACTTTGGGACACTTGGGGTTCACATGAGAGAAAGGTGAAGGAATTTCACCTCGCGATTATTAGATAGGTACCTGTTCTGAACTATGAAGTCCACTATTTTAGGTAATTTAATAGTGGACCTGATGGGAAATGTCCCTTTGTACTTACCATAGGTTCCCAGAGGCTCATGGGTAATGTAGTCCCTACCGTACAAGGCCCTCCCACACATGGTCAGGTAAACAGCTCTGGCAGTTGGCTGGTAGGCATCTCTGTCCTTCACTCTCTTGGCAACTACCGCTTAGAAAGTCGCATCCTGGTTCTGTGCTGACGTCTTGGCTCGGGCTGCGAGTTTCGTGCAGGGTTTCTGGAGGCGGGTGGGAAAACAAAAAGAGGAGAGTAGTCTTGGAATCCTCGGAAGCGGGACCCGTGCCCTCTAGCTCGGTGGAAGTAGAAACACAGGTGGGTCTTGGCGAAGGGACTGAGACGCAGTTCCAGGGCGGACCGCAGCGGCTCAGGGGGAGGTGATTGTGGGATCCATCATTCCCAGTCGGAACGGTCGGCCAGGACAGAGCTTTCATGGTTTCTGTTTCCGAAGACTGCGCTAAGAGTGTCTGGATCTGTGATTCCAACTGTCCAAAGGGCCGTTGCAGAAGCTCTGCCAAGGAGGTGAGAGCCCAAGATGGCGACTTGGGGGGTGAGGGCGTTTCGTGTCTGTGGATTGTCAGGGCCGGGAGGCCTCCAGTGTGAGCTCACATTCCAATTCGTGCTAATGAAGAATCTTGTTACCTGCTTGGCATTCGTTTTGGGGGGGAGTTGGGGTGGAGAAAGACCATTAATCTGAGAGTGGACTACAGAACTAGGAATTTTCACTAGCATGACCCAGAAATGGGAAAATTCTAAGTTGATACCACAGTGCTGGAGCCTGAAGGGGGTGGGGGTACGGGAGGGTCTGTGACCCATACATCTGTAAGAAAGAGGGTGTTTATTATCCGACTGAATTGGCCTGAAATTCCTAGAGAAATTCTCACATAGTGACTGTACCCTTATGTGTATTGGCATTGCAGTCCTCAGTTTTCCTGTCTCTTTATGAAGTGTTTTTGAGTCTCCTATGAACTGTGTAGCCAGTTTGACAGTGACCAGCTTGGCACTTGAGCTTTGAGCTCTTAGGTTGTCATATGCTGGGTTCCCAACCTGAAAGGGTTGAGGGTGGGTGGGTAATGTCAAACGACCCCTTCACAGGGGTTAAATATCAGAAGTTTACATTGGGATTATAACATTAGCAAAATTAGTTATGAACAGCAATGAAAATAATTTTATGGTTGAGGGTCACCACAGCATGAAGGACTGTATTGAATAAAGGGTTGCAGCATTAGGAAGGTTGAGAACCACTGTCTTTGGTTTTGTTTAGTTTTTGAAGATATCTAGTTACCTGAGATAAGAAGTTATCTCAGAAGATTCTTCTTATTTTTATTTTTTTAAAGATTTATTTATTTCATGTGAGTATACTGTTGTTATCTTCAGACACACCAGAAGAGGGCATCAGATCCCCATTATAGATGGTTGTGAGCCACCATGTGGTTGCTGGGAATTGAACTCAGGACCTCTGGAAGAGCAGTCCATGCTCTTAACCGCTGAGCCATCCCTCCAGCCCATTTCAGAAGATTCTAGTATTGTTAAGGGAGCATTTTCTTGGGAACAAAGTAGGGAGGTTTCATGTTCTGAAGGAAGGCGAGCAACAGTAGGAATTCCATCCTACTAGTGTGGAGGAAGACCATTAAAAAGAGACCAGGAGCCCTGCGTCCCGCTAGGGAATTTACACCAGTCTAAGGTCCAAACCTTAGACTGCTACACTGAACTCCACAGAACCGCAGGGCCCTGAGATACAGGCCTCTTTGACTAAACCTGAACTGTGATTAACCAAGTCGGCCTACGTGTTCATGGCAGAGATTGCATTCTTGCAAGTTACCTACCGATATATCATCGTAGGCCAATCTTTCGGAACAGTACAGGGGCCAGTCTGGACTATCGGGTTCCTTTCCCATTACCTTAATGCTCACTCTATATTGGTGGCCAGCACAGGGAAGGTCTGCTGGGCTATGAATGAGTGCATTTGCCCTTTAGAGGAGAATACTTTATTGAATATATTGCAATAGAGCAACAAGCTGGAAAGCACTGGCGTACCACATGCCTCATAGGCTAATGAGCTGTGTGGGTGAGGTCAGAGACAGGGGATATACTTGTTTCGTTAGAGGGAGTTTCTTTTTTTTCTTATATTTTAATTTATTCTCATATATTGCATCCCAATGGTAGATTCCCCTCCCTCCTCTTCTCCCAAGCCTACCCATCCCCTTCCATTCCTCCTTCATTTCCCTTCAGAGGAGGACAGGCCTCCTCGAGATACCAACCAAACATGGCATATCAAGTTGCAATAAGTGCAGGCACCTCTCCTCATATTAAGGCTGGGCAAGGCAACCCAGTAAGAGGAAAAGTGTCCCTAAAGCAAGCAAAAGTGTCAGAGCCAGCCTTCACTCCCACTGTTGGGAGTTCCACAGGAAGACCAAGCTACACAGCCATAAAATAAATGCTGTGTGCCTAGGTCAGAGCCATGCAGGCTTCCTGATTGTAGGAGTAGTCTCTGTTTTCTGTGAGCCTCTATGAAGCCAGGTTAGTTGATGCTGTGGGTTTTCTTGTAGTGACCTTGACCCGTCTTACTCATCTACAATCCTTCCTCCCTGTCTTTTGCAGGATTCACTGAGCTTCACCTAATGTTTGGCTGTAGGTCTCTGTTTCTGTTTCCATGGAAACTTCATCTGCTATGAGCAGAATATTAGGAATCATCATTCCACTTACTCTCCCCCCACCCCCTTCCTTGTTTTTTGCCAGGCACATTTGGTTCTGGATAAGGTCTCTGGGCTGTCTGGCTTCTGGTTCCTGGCCCTCCAGGCGGTGTCAGGTATGGGCTTAGAGGGAGTTTCTTTGTGTGTATTTCTCTGGCATGTAGTACCTGCTGTGTGAGGATCAGTCCACATGAGTCAGTGTGCAGCTTAGGAGTTAAGCAAGGGCTAACTATGAATGTAATTTCTAGCTGTATAATGGCCATGCAAACAATCACAGTCGTGTGAAGATTTTCTAATGTCCTGCTCCACTGCAGGCAAGATCTGTCAGAGTGAAGGTGAAATTCTTGGCTTTGCATGGCCTAAGTAATTACTGATCCAATTGCTTAGAACAAAATTTGGGCAAAGCTTCTTCAGAAGCTGTCAACACATGGATGGTGGGAGCTTGATCTTTAGGAGGTTCTGGCTAGCTCTCTTCTACCAGCTATGCTGAAAAAAGATAGACAAGGTCCTGGGAAATATTTATTTTATCTGGAAGTTGTGATCCAGCTCACACCTGACCGAATCAGTGGTCAGTAAATTTACTTTTCCCTTCCTCTTCCCTCACTGTTTCCAGCACATGAGCTCCTTTTTAAATTAATTAATGGGTTAAAATTAGTTAATTAATTTTGTGTGTGAGCATATTGTCTGCATGGGTGTCTGTTTACCATGTGCTTACCTGATTCCTGAAGAGGTCAGAATAGGGCATTAGAACCCCTGGATCTGGAGCTATAGTCTGTTGTGAACTGCCATGTGGGTTCTGGTAATTGAACACCGGTCCTCTGGAAGAACAGCCATTGCTGTTAACTACTCAGTATCTCTGTAGCCTCATATGAGCTTTTTGAGAACATTATTAATAGAATTTTCATGTGGAAACAGATGATGGTTCCTCTGTTTTGGCAGTAGATTTGTGTGAGATGTATCTCAGCTTCATTAGAAAGATGAAAAAAATTGCTCCCAATGAATTGAGAGACTTGCCAAGGGTAACATGATATGTAGGTATCAGGGACATACTGACTACTGTTACTTTGTACCGTTAAGGAAAATCAATGTTTGTGTATTTTCTAATACTGACTTCTAGTTACCATGTAATGTCTTCAGGTTTGTGGGGGTTTTATGTTTTGTGTTGAAATCCAGCATCTGAGTGTGATCTGCAAATGTTTTCCCATAGATCAAGGTGTCCAAATTTCAAACACTTTCCAAACACCTTGTCCTGAGCATTCTACACGTATCAATACATTCTGTACATTGTATAACCCTAAAGGTATAAAACGAAAGTGTCTTATTTAATGTTAGCATTCTGTTAACCAAAATTCATAAGGTAGGGATGAAAATAATAGGAGTCTATCTCTGTTGTAAAATGAAGAAATTAGATTGCACCAAACTTGTGCTGTAAACTTGTATGTGCAAACCAGCTATTCTTCCTGTGGCTTTCAAACCGTGAGCATCTAGTTACAGAATATTTCTTATTGTATTTGTCATGCTTGGATACCATTTCCCATTCCCCAGTATGCTAAAATAATACAATTCTAAATCATTAAATGTATCAGCCTTGCCGGGCACTGGTGGTGCACACTTTTAATCCCAGGACTCAGGAGTCATGGACAGGTGGAACTCTTGAGTTACAGGACAGCATAGGCTACAGAGTGAGTTCCAGGGCAGTCAGGGCTATATAGAGAAACCTTGTCTCAAAACACAAAACCAAAACCAAACCAAACCAAACCAAACCAAAACCAAAACCAACCCAACCCCAACCCCAGCCCACCCAACCCAACCAAACCAAACCAAAAACAAAACGAAAGGTGCCAGCCTTTCTTGTACAAGAAGTCAACAAAAATAGTGCTTTAAAGATCAATTTTTGTTTTCCTACATTCCTGCAGGTCGGTATCTGGACTGGTCTCAGCTGGTAAATGACTGCATTGTCCTGCCTTCAGTAACAAATGAAATTGAAGTCATCAGTGCTTTGAGGCTGATAAGTTCTGGGTGTTCAGTTCCACACCCAGTGGTTCCTGCTGAGTCTTTTCAATCTCTAGTTCCATCAAGCAGTCACCAAGGTTCTTTACAACATAGCTGTGTCCAGTAGGTAAATGTCAGTCAAGAAATTCTTTTCAAATTCAGGTTATCTTCACATTTGCTGAGTTCCTCTTGGTCAAATGAATCAAGTGGCAAAACCCATCTTATTTATGGTAACTAAACAAGGGTGTGGATACATGGAGATACCCCTTTTGGAAACATTACTGTAATGGTGTCCTATATGAAATGTGCATTATTTAAATTTCCTGTATAAGCATGGGCAAAAAAATTGTTAAATCTGCATATTTCCCCTGAAAATGAACTGTATAAAAGAAGCAGTAGTGCAGAGGAAATGCTTATGGAGCCCTTTGGGTGGATTAATAGAATATTTCATTATTCTATTAATGGTGATTTTAGTGTTAATGGTGGGAAAACATGATGACTCTGGTTTTAATTAGTACCTTTAAAAGGGAATGTTAATTGTTACCCATTTGCTTATTAATTATAGATGTATGTGTTCATTAACTCAGCCATGAGTAATGACTGAATGTATTATTGGTTCATTGTCAATGGTGTCTTTGTTGCACTTTCTGTATATGAGTTTATTTTGTTTCTTTTTTTTAAAGTTTATTTATTTTTATGTGTATTGGTGTTTTGCCTGCATGTATGTCTATGTGAGGGTGCCAGAACTAGAGTTAGAGATAGTTGTGAGCTGCCTTATGTGTGCTGGGAATTGAACCTGGGTCCTCTGGAAGAGTAGCCAGTGCTCTTGATCATTGATCTATCTCTCCAGCCCCCAGTAACTGTTTTCTTATGTTTTTTTTTTTTCTTCTTCAGCTAATTGCACAGTGTTTTGAGTAAGAATCTAGGACCAAACCATGAATATCCTCTCACTCTCATGACTCTATATGATTCTCCTTCTCTCAAGTGTATTCCAGTATCCTCTGTGTTTCCAAGGGCAAAACCAAAACCAAGCAACTTACAAACATCATGAATGAATATGTGGTGAGTCATTTATTCCCCAGTTTATTATATATTGTTATTTTATTTGTATTCATAGTTTGACCATCCTTTAGACCTGCCCAAATTTATAGAGTATTAGACTTTAACTCCT
The DNA here is from genome assembly GCF_004785775.1 of Grammomys surdaster. Lineage (NCBI taxonomy): Eukaryota > Metazoa > Chordata > Mammalia > Rodentia > Muridae > Grammomys > Grammomys surdaster. Next base: position 57,703 of record NW_021620921.1, on the reverse strand, counting down.
ATTGGTAGTAATTATAGCAACATTTAATACATCATAGTTTTCCTTAATTATAAATATTAATAATTTGCTACAAATTATTAATATTTCTCTCAGATTTAAAATGTCTTTGGCCACTGTCATTTCCACCATGAGGCTTTGCCCCTTACGGAATCGGATGGAATCATGATTAAGTTGGTTCTTAGTACGTAGTGAAGAAGCTGGCAAGTGCATACATGGTGGGCACTTATAGACGGCAAGGGTGCTGGGGTTGGGGGGCGCCCTGGGCATACTGCTTTGGGCATTTATTCCCATTAGGCACCATGCCAGTTCTTTGTTAAAAGTCTAGTCCAGGTCTGTGCTTTATGTATCATTATTCTGCTTTCTGGCTCTTGGAAGTCTCTTAGTTGATATTCTCTTTCTCTAGCAAATGCCTAAGTTTGCAATTGGTCATCTTCTTTTACTTATATCAGCCAAATACTCAGAGGCCTCGGTTACATTTAATCTTTGTGTTCCTGCATCTTGGAACTCCAGCCAAGGTCTCATGAGCGTTAAGTGTTCCTCTATCACTGAACTACACCCTGTGCTGTCCCCATTTCTTCCCTCCTCCTTCCTGTGTTTTCTTTTTTCTGATTGTGGCCTTTAGTACAAGAAACGATGCCTGCCGAAGTAAATTCTTTAAAAAGAACATATTTAGAGTTTACCAAAATCCATTACACAGAGGCCACCCATATTAGCTGCCTTGTTTCATGGAGTCTAACTAGGGCGATCCTACTTCCCTCAGTAAAGAGAACATCTTTTGGAGATTGTGTCCCTTTACTAAATACTGGGTTGAGTCCTTGCAGGCAAGCCATTATATTTCTAGCTCAGCAAACCCTACCTGTTTATTTTCCCTAATCAATACTTGAAATTTTAGCATCCTTTATGAATTTTTTTTTTTCCGAGACAGGGTTTCTCTTTATAGTTTGGGCTGTCCTTTAACTCACTCTGTAGACCAGGCTAGCCTTGAACTCAGAAATCTGCCTGCCTCTGCCTCCCAAGTGCTGGGATTAAAGGTGTGTGCCACCACTGCCCGGCAAATTTTAACTTCTGATTGTAGAAAGCAAACAGAGAGAAAGATTCAGAAAGGGCTAGAGACTATAATGCACAAGGATATGGTCCACTGATCTATTTCCTCTAACTGGTTGCAACTTCAGAAGTTTTCAGTACTTCTAAAAATAGTGACACCAGCTTAGAACCAAGCATCTAATTCTTGAATCTGTGGAGGATCTTTTATATTCAAACCATGGATCAAAACCATCCTGAAAATGTGACAAAACAGTATATGACCTCTGTTTCCATGTTAGGGATTCTTTGCTGGCTGGCTTTTCTGCTGTGATCTAGCAGCTGGAGTAGGTCCTTGAAACCAGAGCTGGGATGGTGTCCAAGAGCACATAAGGTTGGCTGACAGTGGGCAGCTGCAGGGGGTTCCATGTGCCTAGGAAAAAGGGTTCTTTCTTAGGGATTTTCCATGTGCTTGACCAAAGTTACTTAGGATGGTTGGATTTCCTACCTAACGCCTGGCTTCCTAATGAAGCTGCGTGACTTCTGGAAGCCTTGTCTGTGAGTTTCCCAGATGGTAGCTTTGCCATGTTTCACTGACCAAACCATTTGTCAAGGGCAAGGCTTAAGCCTAGTGTCCACCAGAGATGAAGGAATTGCCCAGGCGTTCTGGCCCATTCCTAGAAGTCACTGCTCAGTGTTTGTCTCCAGCTCATTTCAGTGTTCTTCACGAACACTTCCTTAGCTCAAAGGTTATTTCAAAGTGTAGTTTTTAATTTTTGAATATTAAGTTAATTCTTAACTCTTGTTTTGATATTGGTTTCTTAAAGACTTTATATTCAGAGAATATATCAAATTTTATTTTGGGGATTTGTATTGATGGTCAACATAATGGTCTGCTTTGATAATTATTCTGTTTCATCTTTAATAATAAAGATAAGATTTTTGATGTTAAGACCTGCCTTCTTCCTTACTTCATAACCTATGTCCCAATTCCTTTTGATATCTGCCTGGGAATGGCACTCAGGTCCAGAATAGTTCTGACCCTTAACTGCTGAGTTATGTGGGTTGTGAGAGTGTGTGAGTGTGTGTGAGAGTGTGTGTGTGTGTGTGTGTGTGAGTGTGTGTGTGTGAGTGTGTGTGTGTGTGAGTGTGTGTGTGTGAGTATGTATGTGTGAGAGTGTGTGTGTATGTACTCTGTATTTCTAACTTTTAAATTTGAATTTCATTGATTTATTCTTTGAATCTTATCTTTTTCTTATTCTATTGCAATATTCAATTTGTTTTTGTTTTTTTTTCTCTGCAAAGGTACAAAAAGCAACTTATTCTTCCTAGTATCATCCCATGGCATCAGCTTTCCTCTAGTAGCAGTTTATGCTGTGCTCTACAATTTTTTATCTTATTCATTTTTAAAAATTCAGTTCAAAATATTCCTTTTTAAATGTGTATGTGTGTATGTGTTCAAGCACACATTCCTATGTGAGTACAAATCAGCAGAGCATGTGGGTCCCAGGGATAGAACTTACTGTATCAAACTTGGTAGGAAGCACCTTCAACTGCTGAGACATTATGCCAGATATCCAGTTCAAAGTAGTCTAAAACTTTTACTTACAGAGTTCTTTTCAATCCATGCCTTATCTAGTAGTAAGTTGTTTAACCTTATTGGAGAGCTTCTACCTGTGGAATATGAATTTTACAGGTTTTATTTGTTTGTTGTGTGTTTTCCCCCTCTGTTATATCTGGAAACACCCCTGTGTCTTACTCTCTTTTATGTCTTCTGACTACACAGCCTTCTAGTTTTTCTAGGGGATGGCTGTTGAAATCCAGATCTGCTTAGCTCACTTACCTGTTCTGATGCGACTTCATTGTATTATACTAGGATTTTGGAATCAGTAGGTATTACAAATAACAAACAACAATCAGTTATTTATATGCAGTAAGGAAATATTGGAATGTCAGACTACATGCATTTAATTTGTAAGAAAAAAAAAAAAAGGCCTGGCAGTGGTGGTGCATGCCTTTAATCCCAGCACTTGGGAGGCAGAGGCAGGCGGATTTCTGAGTTGAAGGCCAGCCTGGTCTACAGAGTGAGTTCCAGGACAGCCAGGGCTACACAGAGAAACCCTGTCTCGAAAACAAAACAAAACAAAACCAAAAAAAAAAAAAAAAAAAAGAAACCCTGTCTCAAAAAACCAAAAAACAAAAACCTTAATTTGTAAGGAATACCAACAGACACATAAAATTTCCTGTTGAAATTAGTCTAGATATGTAAATACAGAATCATTCGCTACATAGTCAGTTCCTGCAATTTTAAAAATATTTATTGATTTAAAATATAGGATTACTCTGTCTTCATATACACCTACATGCTAGAAGACAGCCTTGGCTTCTTTTATAGATGGTTGGGAGCCACCATGTGGCTGCTGGGAGTTGAACTCAGAGCCTCGGGAAGGGCAGGCAGTGGTCTGGAGTGCTGAGCTATCTCTCCTGCTCCAGTTCTTTCAATTTTATAATACAGTGATAACAATACAGGTTCATTTACCTATATGTGATTTTTTTATACTCAGTTTCTTTTCTCTTTTATTGTTTTTAAGCTTAATACCTTACAGTTCAGAAGTTTAGGGCTTTTCAGTTCTACTGAAGCTCTGGGAATATGTTATTTTTGCCTTTCTGTGTATCTGCAGGCTCCTCAGGCCAGCACTTGTATCTATGGAAGCTAGCTCCATTCCATTGGCTTAGTCTAATAGGCTGCCTTTGCTGGTTCAGGGCTGAGCCACTGTTTGCCCTTTTGTGAGAGCCGAGCCTCTTAACTGCAGGTACTGCCTGGGATCCTATTGGCCCTAGCTCTGAAAAGTTTTACTGCCTGTGGGTGTCCCCAAGGTTCTGGTTCCCCTCCTTGATATCTGCTGCTCTCTCTTAAAAGGATTTATTCCTCGGCTAGGAAACTGCATCCAGCTCTGGGAAGTGCTTGATTTTCACCTTTTCACTTGGGGCTTTTGCAAATACATGAATCTATTGTCTAAACCTGGATTCTGTGCTTGACGTTAAATACCATTTATAACCATGGGCTTTTGTATTCTCACCCAGTTCCGGAAATAATGACACTGAGACTTAATTATTTAACAATTCCTAGGCCATAAGTTTGGGTATATTTCTTAATTAGCTCATAATTTAATTAACCCGTTTATTCTATTCTATGAGTGCCACATGGCTGGTTACTTCTTCTCAGTGTCATGTGTCTGCCTCCTAAGAGTTTGGGTCAAATCTCTTCCCTGCCTGACTATATCTTAGAGTTCCCTCTCCCTACTGGAACTCTCATCTCTTATTTTCTGCCTCAGCTCATTGGCCAATTGGCTTTTTATTGCTGAGTGATGCTTCCATACAGTACACAAAAGATTCTCTCTACAATGTATAGGACCATTACTGTGGTGTGTGGTTGTTTGTGTGGTTGAGGCAGGGGTTTGAAGGAAAGTTGCAGCCATGCCAGATTAAGCAAAGGTTATTCTTTCATAGACTTCTGAGAAGGAGAATCTTGTAGGAAGAAGGTTAGGTTAACATATGACTTATAATGCATAACTGAGGTAGGAGAATGGGGCATATATGACTTAATGACATGAGTCACTCTTTGTTTGTGCAAGAGCGCACAAGTTTGGTCCGAGTTCTTCCTCCCAGCCCCATGCTCCTAGAAATAAGAAAATACCTTGACCATATAGCTAGGGTCAACTGTGACTAGATCATAACTTAGATAATCCAATTATTTTAACCTACATTCTGCCACATGGCTGTTTACCTGTGCTTGGGTACCATGCATCCTTCTCACATCTTCCTGGGTAAATCTTATCATGCCTGGCTCTATCCTAGAATTCCTTCTGCCTCCCATTTTCTGCCTGAGCTATAGGCCATAAGCTTTTTAATTGATAGGTGATACATCCATACAATACACTAGACATTCTCTCTAAAATTCCCCTTTGTAGTCCAATAAAAGGATCTTTTTCTTAAAATTATAAATTGAACATAATTATAAGAATTCTGAGACAATTATGGAAATTATTAGGTAGGATTTACATTTATAATGTTCAGTCCATAGCATGTGGCAATTAAGAAAAAATTTCTACTATCTATCCTATCTTAGTGTACTTGAAGTTTTGTACCTAACTCAAATTTTATCCTAACTTGCATTACCAACCTAAATCATCTTTTTAGACCTACAATACCTTCTTAAATCCTAAATAATTGGAGCTTAATTGTGAGTCTATAACTGTCTAGTCTTCAACTTCATCAGATACCTGAGAAGAAATAAAAATTTGCCTGAGTATGCAGGAAGGACAGGTGCATAGCTTCCCAAGAATTATAGAAATGACAGAGATAGTTGGCTGCTTGGACAGTCCCTAATATTGTCTCTAACGTTGAAGCATCCATCTTCAGCTTTTTGGCCCAGTATATCTGACAGTCTCTTTGTAGAGCAGGAATTATGAAGGACTTGCTTATCTTGTCTTGGCAGAGCTTAACAGTTGGCTTTCCTGTATCCCTTTGTCCTTTCTGGACAGCATTTGCCTGTAGTTGAAGCATGATCATTTTCTTTGCCCAGTGGCTAGCATGCCACAGTGAAAGCAATTCCAAATGGACATTATTGATGGTCATCACCATCTGTGACTTTGAGTAGGGATACTGTCAAGAGTAGACCTGTCTCATAGTCAAAAGATCTTTTAATAATTAAATAATTTTATATGCCATATTCTGTGGATCTCTGAGGTCTTTGAAGATCAACTATCCACTTATAGTATATCTGAATTGTTGAACATTGTTTATTTTTAGCTATTTACTATCTGAATGTCCTTGAAGACATCGTACTGTAATTAACTAGACTAGAATTTAATATGACTATGAGTTTGACTATTAATTTATATTTCTTAACCATCTCTAATAGTTTGCAACTTGTAGTTTGTAGTTTTATCACCCTAATATTTGGTAATAGCAGCTTTCAAAAGGACTAGAAATTCACATTGCATCTTTAAGATTTATATAAGTACAATACCTCAAATAAACATGAACACATATACACATTGTGGGTATCAAAATAACCTTAAATGTATATCAGTATAAAATAACCCATGCCAATGTATCAAACATAACCTTGGTTTGTATCGGTATACACAATTGCGTACCAATGTCACATTGTGGCTATAAAATGTTTTTTTGGTTTCAGAGTAGATTCAATAATCTACCCCTATATGCTAATTTCTTATAATATTTATATATTCCCCCTTTTTCTTTACAACCTTCTTTTTTTTTTTAAAGATTTATTTATTTATTATATATGAGTACACTGTAGCTGTCTTCAGACACACCAGAAGAGGGCATCAGATCTCATTACAGATGGTTGTGAGCCACCATGTGGTTGAAGGGATTTGAACTCAGGACCTCTGGAAGTGCAGTCAGTGCTCTTAACCACTGAGCCATCTCTCCAGCCCTCAACCTTCTTTCCCACACCTAAAAAAGGAACAAAGAAAGAAAGGAAGGAAGAAAGAAAACAAAAGAAAGAGGAAATAAAAGGAAAAAGAAATCCTTGAATCTAATCTCCTTATTTTGTCTCATCCCTGTCCAAGACCATAATTATTTGTAACCATTTCCCTTTAAAAGACAACAAACATCTGACATCTATTGAATGATTAAAATTCCTTTATCCCTTGCCCGGCAGTGGTGGTGCATGCCTTTAATCCCAGCACTTGGGAGGCAGAAGCAGACGGATTTCTGAGTTCGAGGCCAGCCTGGTCTACAGAGTGAGTTCCAGGACAGCCAGAACTACACAGAGAAACCCTGTCTCGAAAAACCAAAAAAAAAAAAAAAAAAAAAAGAAAGCAAGCTAACTGTAGCGTTCGTTGTCCAGTTTCTATTTGCTGAGAAAGTGCAGGCTTAAATGAAGTCCTAATTGGAACTGTCCGAAAGGCTGGACCAAGTGAGCTAGCTGTTCTGAAGGTGTCCTGGAAGCCGCTAGAGAAGACCAGCTTTGATGTAGTTGAGGTAGGATCAGGCAGGGAGGTGGAACAGAAAGTCTCAGCATCTCAGCTATGTGTATATGTATATATATGTATATATAATTTCTATACTAATATAATTTATGGAATGTGCAATGTGCACAGATCAGTTAAAGATGATTTTCTGTTTCTTGTTTGAGCAGGTAAAAGACAACTATCATTCTTTATGAACTAGTTTGATCATATAACCAAGCTGCAATATAAATCTCCATTCATGCCATAGGAAAGGATTGCATGATGAATCTTAAGGACTCTGTAGCCAATAAGATCCATTGGCTATGTATAGCTGAAGTTCTGGCTAGAGATATTTTTATGTCTCAGCCAGTTTCAGGGCTGTGCCCATGTAGACGGATTAGCACATCATGTTACAGATTCTGTTTGGTCTTGATTTCCCTTTTTCTATCTGTAGCCAAGATCTTCATGGGGTCTTCCTTTATCAAATCTGATTTTTATCAGTTTGGATAGAATCTATAATTTTTCTTCTCCTGTATGAACTTATACAAAGCTCCTTCCCCAGAGTAACACATTTCCTGCTTTCCATTCTGAGGTTAATATATCTTTGAAATAGGCTGAAATAATTCAACAGTTTTTTCTATAATCCAGTGTCTCTCAGTGGCCATTGTTCATTAGCATTTAAGAAATTTCAAGTTAATAAAGCATTTTGTAATCTATCTTTGGGGGGTCTTTGATACCCCTCTCTGTTTATTAAGCATTTCTTTTAAAGTACAATTGGATCTTTTAATGACTGCTTGTTCTGTAGGATTGTTGATATACCTATTATATATTGCTTTATAGTACAATATGTACATTTAAAAAATTTATTAGTAACATATGCTAGTGCATTGCCAGTTTTAATTTGTATAGGTATACCCATAATTGCCATAACTTCCAATAAATGCATAATAACAGAATCAGCCCACTTGTTACAGTTGAATAAACAGAGAAGTTGATTTGGCATCATCCTGAATAAGTTCAGCAGTTTCTATATGCAAAACAAGTCTTTCTGTATACTGAGAGTCAGTTTCTATATTAAAATTCTTGAAAATCTAATAATACCATAAGTATTGCAAATAATTCTGATTTTTTGAATCTATTCATAAGGACTTTTAACCACCTTACTTATATCTTTGGACTTATATCCTGCCTTTCCTGATTTATTTACACCAGTGTAAAATGTAAGCACTGCAGAAATTGGAATTCTTTGTATTATACAAGTGAGAATCCAATTAGTTCTTTTTATAAATTGAAGCCACTTGCTTTTTGAGTATTTGTTGTTAATTTCTTCCAGAAAAATTACTGCAAGCTCTTTGCCAATCTTCATCTTGTGCCCATAGTGAGGTAATCTCAGCATTAGTAAAAGAGGTGCCAGAGTCTCACCTGGATCCATTCCAGCTAGTGGACAAACTCTCATTTTTCCCTTTGGAATCAATTCAAGGGCTCAGCAGTTAAGAGCACTGACTACTTTTCCAGAGGGCCTGAGTTTAATTCCCAGCAACCACATGGGGCTCACAACCACCTGTAATGGGATACGATGCCCTCGTCTGTTGTATCTGAAGACAGCTACAGTGTACTTGTATACATAAAATAAATAAATAAATAAATACATATTTAGAATCAATCCAGAAACTTTTTCTATGTAAGTTTTTAGTATTTTACTCTGTGTACTAAAAATACCCATTCTAAGACATGATCCCTCTGCATAAGAATTCCTTTGGGAGAATGAGTAGAAGGCAAGATAACTAAGATGCAAGTGATCTTTGAATAAAATCTAGATGTGTATTCTGTAGTTTCTTTTCTTATCAGAGCCAACTCCTTTTCAGCCTAGGCTAATAATTTTCTCGGGCTATTTATGTCTTTATCATCTTGTTAGGTCTGAAATAAAATACTTTCTCTTGAGATTCCAAATACAAACAGACCAGACTTTTTAAATGTAACTCTTACCTAATGGGTTTCATAATTGTTCCTGCTGTATATTGTTTATTATTATTAAAAAAGAGCCTTTTATTAGACAAAAGGGGGAAATGTAGGCATAATGTACACTGTGTAAAGTTTATCCTGCATATTCAAAAGCTGATATCTCTGCCCTCATATCTTGTTTCGGTCATGACACAGCACGGTAATGTTTATATCAAGAATCTCCTGTGTCAAGTTTTTGTAAACAATTCTTCCCATTTATTCTCTGCTTGTCAATAAATGCTGGTCAACCAGTGGCTGGGCAGAATTGAGACTAGTAGGACTCTGCCAACCAGAGGAAAGAAATAGGGAGAGAGGGACATTCACATCAGTGAGGAGGATGGAGGATTTGGAGCTACGAGGAAGGGGTCGGGAGAGATCAGGGAAACACAGCTGAAGCCCAAAGAGCCAGATCAATGATAATATGCACATACCATGGGATGGGGCTGGGAGTAGCCAGGTAAGCGTAGAAGGTTAAGGTAGATCAAAACTGCACTCAGCTATTGGAAGAAATACTGTTTTTTCTGTGTTACTATTGGGAAATAGTATAAGATAAAGAAATACAGCCACCAGATTAATTCACTGCTGATATTTATAATTCATTTACACAAGAGAGTGGGAATTATTATTGCACAACCCATACAACATGACAGTAGTCAGGCTGTTTCCAACTCCTAGGAGGCAGAGCAAGGTGTGGGTATGTTCATGTTCACTTACAGCCCTATCTGATTAAGGCCTGGTTACCCAAATGGTCTGGGTTCTCTTACACCAACAGGGAAGGTTTTCATCTTAATATCATCATGTAGCACATTCATCAATCAATAACATCAGGATAGTTTTTTTAATTTTTTTTCTACTGTATAAGCAAGGTATATTATAATGTAAAATACACATGAGAGCCTTCCACCCCTTAAGAGAAGCTGGTCTTCAGGTTCCTTTTTATAAGCCTAGAGTAAATTGAAGAGAAATGTGCTGTTACAGGAGTTGGTGTCGTTTGAGGATGTCACTGTGAATTTCACCTGGGAGGAGTGGCAGAATCTCAGTGATGCTCAGAGGATGCTGTACAGGAATGTGATGCTGGAGACATACAGCAGCCTGCTGTCCCTGGGTGAGTAAGTCTCAGGAGCAAGCACCTTCCCTGCACAGGAAACATATGAGCATGTATGAGGTTTAGGACTAAGGTTTTACGCCACAGATTGTATGATTGTTCTCTGCTCTCAACTGAAAGGTCCGTATTTGCACTTTTGTTACACAGATCCTAAAACATGGTTTTTTCTTTCTTCAAAGAACCTTCTTAGCAGGATTTTTCCAAGCCCTATATTATTTCCTATTAACAGGGCAATGCACCCCTAAACCTGAGTTGATCTTCAAGTTGGAACAGGGAGAGGAGCCATGGACTGCAGAAGACCCTGCACCCAAGACTCTGCCAGGTTAGTTGTTGGTGCATGTGAATGGGGGGGACAGTGTATAACAAAGGTTGCCCGTTTCACCAGTTTACCCCAAGTTCCATATCTGAGGGCTCAGACATGTTTGCTATGTAGTTTCCAAGGAGAACTCTCTTGCATATGTTCCTACATTTCAATTTGATAAAGTATTTCTTAGGCTGCCCTACCCCCCATCTAGCCTCTGACTTATGTAATTTGTTGTTTTTCCCTGGTACTTTCTTCTGTTTGTTTGTTTGTTTGTTTTTTGAGACAGGGTTTCTCTGTGTAGCCCTGGCTGTCCTGGAACTCACTCTGTAGACCAGGCTGGCCTCGAACTCAGAAATCTGCTTGTCTCTGCCTCCCAAGTGCTGGGATTAAAGGCCTGCGCCACCACCGCCCGACACCTGGTACTTTCTTCTTTCATAGTTTCAGTTGCCTCTCTCACTTCAATCTCATGGAGATTTTGTTTTCAGACATATTTCATTGTGATTGTTTTTTTTTTAGCACATGCTAATGAGACAGATTTCAAGTGCTGATTCTTGTATATTTTATATAAATAAAAATGTAAAAGTAATGTCCTTGCTTCATGGAATTAATTTCAATAAAAGACAAATAAGTTTATTTATACTAAGAAGTCACAAACAAGTATATGCAATGTTGAACCAGAGTATAGTGAGTAACAGATGGTGTTTAAAGTTACAGAGTATTTTACTGACGAAGTTGCTCTAAACAGATTTAGAAGTTAGGCTGTAAGCCATGATATAAGAAATCATCAGTAGGAGGTATAGGAAGGGGTGTTCCCACTTGAGAAAGAATCAAGGAAAAGTGAGACAAGTTCTCAAGTTGAAGAACTCAAGCTTTTGTTTGGCTTTGGCTGGGGACTGTCATTTAAATGCAGCACTTGTTTAATTTTCCTTCTCTCATTCAAAAGCAACAAAGATAATGAAGGATTGTAGAAGCCACTTTTTATGAAACTGAAACCTGACAACATCCGTGAGAATTGATGAATTACTACACAGTTGGTGCATGGGTCACCACTTTGAAGACAAATATTAGGGCTCATGATTATCACAGGTAGTCAGATACTTTAGAGAGATGTACAGCATACATAGTTTTCCAGAGTGATAGATAGGAGTTTGTATTTATTTTAGTTAGGAAAGAACAGGACATGTTGTTCAGTTGAGACCTCAATTACTGGAATCTGTTTTGGGTGGAAGTAGAAAGGAAGAAATTTCATGTTTGAAATATTCCCAGTCTGTCGTCACTCTTTGTAATAACTCTAAGCAAACAAGATGCAAACTCATGGCCATAACGGAAGCTTCAGGTTAGGAAGCAGCCTATCAGAGTCTGCTCACAATCTGCAAAGAGGATGTCTGAGGAATTATTGCCTCTTTTAGACTAGAATAAAGAGAATGGCAGAAGGAGAGAACATACATGTCATCACTGTCATGCATTAAAGTATACATGTGACTAGAACCTTGTAAAAATATAGCCATTCTCTGAGTGGAAAACTATACCTAGCAACTGGTGGATATTTTAACAAGATATTTCTTCACAAAAATAAAATGAAGTAATACTTTACTAATACTTTAATACTAGAAAACTTATCAGTGTGTTTCAGTATGTTAAATCAAAGGAGTAAATAAAGTTTATAAGCTAATATTTACTATGATTTTAATAACAGTATGTACTAGTAGGTTAGACATTTTTTTTTTACATAACATGAGCATCCCATTAGAAATTCTTAAAAATAATTCATAGAAACTACTTTTGTTTGTCTTTTTAGTCTTTTGCAGTATGGATGGCATAATTGAGACCAACCAGAAGAGTCTAGAGAGACATTTGTGGCAAGTTACGGCCAATGATCACAATAGAGCAACTGAGAAAGCAGATGGATTAGCAAACACTTTTTATTTATACTCCATGAATATTTCAAGTTTTGTTGTTAATAATAGAAACTGTTCAGGAGTGAAGCCTGAGGAGTTGAATGGATATCTGAATACGCGTCTCCCTTCTGAGCCTCATGGATTGTGCACTGTAGAACAATGTAACGACTGTTGTGCAGCAGGGGAATCTGTCAGATGTCCTGAGCAGTTTGGTCAGCAGTCCAAGATTCAGACTGGACAGCGGGACTTTGAATATATTGGAGAAGGGGAAGATGCAAAGGCGGAAAATCTAATGAAAAAAATCATTTCATCTAAGAGACTCCAAATGGGACTGACTTCCTGTAAGCATAATGAACATGAGCAGGTTTCTGTTCAGTCAGACGTCATGGCTAAGGAAGGGAAGGCAACTTTCAGTGAGAAGTGTGATCTCACTAAACACCAAGCAACATACGCAGGGAGAACATCTTGTAAGTGCCTTGAAAATAAGAAAACCTTTACCAGCGGATTAGACCTTACAGTTAGTCAGAGGACACATCACCAGAAAAAAGACCATGTATGTATCCAGTGTGAGAAACCCTTTAGCACTAAATCTTCCCTTACTGTTCATCAGAGAATTCACACAGGAGAAAAGCCCTATGGATGTAGTGAATGTAATAAAACCTTCAGACAAAAGTCAGCTCTCATTGTACATGAGAGAACTCACACTGGGGAGAAACCCTTTGAATGTTATGAGTGTGGGAAAGCCTTCCAACATAAGTGGTACCTTAAAACGCACCAGAGAACTCACACTGGGGAGAAACCATATGAGTGTAAAGAATGTGGAAAAGCCTTTCTAAAGAAATCATACCTCAAAATGCATCAGGGAACTCACAAGAGTGATAAACCTTATGAATGTGAAAAATGTGGAAAAACCTTCCATAACAGGTCGTACTTCAACATGCATCTTAGAACTCACAGTGGGGAGAAGCCCTATGCATGCAGTGAGTGTGGAAAAGCCTTTTACCAAAAGTCAGACCTCAGGAGGCATCAGAAGATCCACAACAGTGAGAAATTACACGAATGTAAAGAATGTGGAAAAGCCTTTCAAAATAAGTCCTACCTCAAAACTCACCAGAAAGTTCACACAGGTGAGAAACCATATGAGTGTAAAGAGTGTGGGAAAGCGTTTCAAAACAAGTCATATCTCAATAAGCATCAGATAATTCACACAGGTGAAAAGCCCTATGAATGTAATAAATGTGGGAAAACGTTTCAGTGGAAGTTAGTCCTCAGTAAGCATCATAGAATCCACACAGGTGAAAAGCCCTATGAATGCATTCAGTGTGGAAAAATGTTTGGCTACAAATCATCCCTCATTGTACATGAGTTGATTCATTCTGGGGAGAAACCTTATGAATGTAATGTATGTAGAAAAACCTTTTCACAGAAATCAAACCTAAGCAGGCATCAGAGAACTCACCGACATGGGGAGCTGTGATAGGAATGGTTATGGGTGTGGTCCCGTGTCCTGCCTCCCCTCTGGAGGTGCACAGCAGCCAGTGCACTGGCTTGGGGAAGACAAATCGAAGTCAGGGACAGGGGTCTGCAGTTTAGGTTTGTCTTGGGGTGTCAGACACTGCTGCATGCCTGGCTGGAAGGGTGAAAACAGTGCAGGAGGGGAAGGAACTTGGTCCGGTTTGGAGTGAGTGCCGAGTGTCAGAGGGGCAGGAGAAGAGAGACGTCTTCTTCTGGAGTTTTAGTGTTATGGCTCCTTTAAGTGAAGGCCTTCCCTGTGGCGATCTTTAATGAAGAGGCTCTCTGAGACTGATCTTAGCTTGTTTGTATAGCTTTATTGGGGGTGGATGTGAACACATATGCTTATTCTGGGTGAATGAGGGATAATGTAATTATGGGGAAGGGTATGAGAATATCCAGAAAGGGAAGGTCATTGGCTGAAGGCTAAGGCTATTGAGATGCCTCATTAGCATGGATAGGCCGTTCCAGGCTCTAGGCCCTGTGCTATATGGCTGAGTTCCTATGGTCACATTAGTTAAGGCCATGATTATGTGCTCCAGAGTGGGGCATAGAGGCAGGGAGGGAGCAGCCCTACTCCTGCCATTTCAGATCTCTGAGGTTCCCAGGGTTTGAGCATCAAACCACTTCACCAGTCTCATGCCCATCTGGTGGCACAGTCCATCTTCCCTATATCTACAAAGGCATTTTAATCTCATAATGCATCAAGAACTTCAAGCAAGAATCCACTTCAGGGGCTGGAGAGATGGCTCAGCCTTCCAGAGGTCCTGAGTTCAATTCCCAGCGACCACAAGGTGGCTCACAAAAGAGGGTATCCGATACCCTTTTTTGGTGTGTCTGAAGACAGCTACAGTGTACTCATATTAAAAAAAAAAACAACCCACTTCAGTTCGAGTGTGTAGGTGTTCTTTGTATAAAACAAATGTCAATTTACAAAGAGAACCCACATGGGGTTGAGAAAGTTTAGGAATGTGTTGAATGACTATGAAGGAAGTTTCCCTAGTTCTTGTACTTGAGAACTTATAAGACCACTCACACAGGAATGAATAATGGAATAACCGAGGAAAAACATCCCCCAAGAGGTCAAAACTTGGAGTGCATCTAAGTATCGAGATGGAAGGAAATATTTAGATTAGGAGGAATGTAAAGAATATAAAAGTTTGACCCATGGTTTTTATTCAATATATCTGAGAGAATTCATATTGGAGAGAATCTCAATGAATGCCATGGATGTGGAAAATGCTTTCATACCATAATTTAGAAAAATCTGTGAGGTAATTAAAGTTGAAAATAATTTTGACATCATTCATGCCTTAATATACATGACAAAGTCAACAATGGAAAAACACTCTTGAAGAAATATAATGATTAAAAAACTGGAAGTCACTCCTTGTTAAATATGAGATCACCCTGTGAAGAAAGTCTCTGTGAATGGAGTCACTGGGGAAATGTTCCAGTAGAAGTTTCACCTCAGTATGCATAAGACAACTTACTCAGAAAAGAGAACTTACTCAGCAGAGTCTAGAGGAAGTCTTATGATGTTGATGAACGTCATTCGAAACCTTTCAACCCCAAGTGCATCCTGTCTAAAGTAATGCAGTCCCTGGAGAGGGAGCAGAGCCTGAGGGAATAGCCAACCAATAACCAAGCCAACTCGAGACCTGTCCCATGGGTGAGCACCAATCCCTAACACTATTAATGATACTCTGTTATGCTTGCAGACAGGAGCAAGTTGTCCTCTGAGAGGCTCCATCCAGTAGCTGACTCAGACAGATACAGACACCCACAGCCAAACAGTGGATGGAGCTTGGGATGTTTTATGGAAGAATAGGAGGAAGGATTGTGGATCCTGCAGGGGAGAGAAACTTTACAGGAAAACCAACAGAGTGAACTAACCTGGACCCTTGGGGCCCTCGAGTCTGAACCACCAACCAAAGAACATACACGGGCTGGATCTAGGCTTCCCTGCACATATGTAGCAGATGAGCAGCTTGGTCTCTATGTGGGTCTCAAACAACTGCAATGGAGCTATCCCAAAAGCTGTTGCCTGTATTTGGGCTATGTTCTACTAGCTGGGCTGCCTTGTCTAGCTTCAGTGGGAGAGATAGTGCCTAGCTGTACAGAGACTTGAAGTGCCAGGGTGTTGGGGGATAGCCAGGGAGCCCCCCACCCACTCAGAGGAGAAGGGGATAGGGACATGGGGGAAGGATTGTGGGTGGGGGTGACCAGGAGGGGGGCAGTGAGCAGCATGTAAAGTGAAGAAGTTCAAAACAACAAAACAGAAGAGACCAAGCATTGGCATACAGCACAAAATGTGCACAAAGAAATAATATTGAGTGGTAGAGTAATTACATGGCTCCCAGAGACTATTTCTGGAAATAGGTTGCAACTTTCAGCCTCCACTTGTGGCCATCACAAGTGAGCTCTGCTGGGAGACTCTGAACTCAAGTGATGAGTAGTACTGGACTTGGCAACCTGAAAACGACCAGGCTGTGGTTTTCAGTTTCTTTGTCATATCAGAGTGTGCCCATGACCCTAAGGACATCTTTTTAAAAGTTGGTAGGAGAAAGTTACTTGAAAGTTAAGAATTGCCGGGCAGTGGTGGCACACACCTTTAATCCCAGTACTTGGGAGGCAGAGGCAAGTGGATTTCTGAGTTTGAGGCCAGCCTGGTCTACAGAGTGAGTTTCAGGACAGCCAGGGCTACACAGAGAAACCCTGTCTTCAAAAAACAAAACAAAAACAAAACAAAGTTAAGAATTGTTGGAAGAAAACAGATCTTTATCCTTTATCTCTGTGCCATGTATCTGGTGTGTTAGTTAGAAATAAATGTGTAGTGTTTAGTCTTCCCAACTGTGATCTGTTCTCATTATATTTGTAACAGCTCAGTATTGGTAATTCATTTTATGAATACAGGGAATCTTTCTGAGAGATGTGAGTAGCCCTTTACCAGCACGTTCATACAGAAGAGGAGCCTGCCTTGATTCCCAGGTTAATTGTAGGAAAATCAAATGTGAATTTGATCACAAATGAATCATTTCTCCACAATGAATCATTTTGGGGAGTGCTTTTTATTATGTGAGTGTATCTCATTGAAGAAAAAGTAGATGTCAAATATTTTTATGGTATTTTCAGTTTTATACAAAATTGTGATATATAGAGACTCATCAACTCCTGTATTATACATATGGATATAGGTGATGTTAGACATTACCTTAACTCCTGTATTATACATATGGATATAGGTGAGGTTAGACATTACCTTAAGAACAAATACTTGAGTATTCACTAGACATAAAACCCACGGGGTGATAACCTGTGAGTGCTTGTGATGCAGATTCTTTTTTTAGGTTGAAACTCCAAGATCAGGTCGTTTCATCATTTTAGCTTCTTCTGTGGGCCTGCTTGGCTGTTTTACAGCATAGTAGAGGGTCAGAAGGGGATCAAGCTAAGTACAGAGAGACACGAATGTGCTCTGGCACTGCATTAAAAATAATATAAAATTTTGGGAGTAACCACAAGATTAGCAGTAATCTCTTATGGCATTTTCTCTAGATCTGGGTACAACCTCATTTTCCTCATCATGATATAGTAGGGATTCACTCGCATTTCAACGTTTACTACACAATTGGCCAAGTTTTACTTAGCATATGAACCTTTTGAAAGGAATTTTCACATTAAACACATGATATACTCCACAGACACAAAGAAGCAAGACAAGAAGGAAGGCCCAAGCACAGATGTTTGAATCTCACTTAGAAGTGGGGACAAATAGTCATGAGAGTCAGAGAAAGGGGGAACTGGCTGAGAGGGGAAGGGAATGAGGGCGGGGGTCATGATCAGGTATGGGGAGAGACAAGAGAGGGATCCAAGAGAATGAGATGGGGGTGGGAGACATCTTTAGAACATGTCAGAGACTGGGGTGGGGGAGACTCCCAGGAGTCAATGTGGGTAAACTTAGCTGAGATAGATAGCACTGGGGTCATATAGGAGGGGGCCTGAAGAGGCCACTTCCAATAATTAAATAGAACCTTCAGTGGAGGATAAGGACACCAACCCACCCACAGACTTTTGACCCAAAATTTGTCCTGTCTAAAATAAATGGACAAAGATGGAGCAAAGACTGAAGACATGGTCTCCCAATAACCAGCCCAATGTGAGGCTCACCCCACGGGCAAGCACCAATCCCTGACACTACTAGTTATACTCTGTGATGCAGACAGGAGTCTAGTGTAACTGTCCTCTGAGAGGCTTCACCCAGTAGTTGAAACAGATGTAGAGACACAGAGCCAAACATTGGACAGAGCTTGGGGACTCTTAATGAAGAGTTAGAGGGAAGGATGGAAGGCCCTGACTGGGATAACTCCACAGGAAAATCAAGAATCATCTAACCTGGACCTTTGAGGGTCTCTCAGAAACTGAGCCACCAAGAGCATGTACAGTCTAGATGGAGGCCCCCTGCACATATGTAGCGGATGTGCAGCTTAGTCTCCATGTGGGTCCCCCAACAACTGGAGCTGGGGCTGTCCCTAAAGCTGTAGCCTGTCTGTGGAGTCTATTTTCCAACTGGGCTGCCTTTCTGGGTCTCAGAGGGAGAGGGTATGCCTAGCCATGCAGAGACTTGTTGGTCCATGTTAGGGGATACGCAGGAGGACCCTACTCTCACAGAAGAGAAGGGGAGGGGCATGGGTAGAGAGACTGAGGGGAGGATCAGGAGTTGGGGCAGTTGTTGGGATGTAAAGTGAATAAACTCAGGGAAAAAAAAATACTTGCAGGCAAATAAAACGAACTATAAAGTTAGACTGAATGAGGTAACCCAGACACAGAAAGGCATAGATAGCATAGTTTCACTTGTATGTGGATTTTAACTGTTAACTTATAAGTGGTTATAAACTGTTTATTAAACATGAACTATAATCCGTATAACCTCAGCAGTTGCATGTAGAGTAAGGGGACAGATACTTAGACCTTTCATGGAAAGGGAAATTATAATAGGTAGTTGTAGATGAATGCATGACAGGGCTTGAATGAGAAGACCAAGTAGGGAAGGGACAGGGGAACAAGGAGAACAGTGAAAATATGGGGAGAGACAGCTAAAATGAAGGGCTATTTGAGTCATAGCATGGGAACCTAATATAGTAAAAGCTGCCTTCTGTATATACATAGATGAAGGTCACCTAAATGAATGGGCTCCTAAATAATGGGGGAGACAGCCTCAACTGGACTTCTCTTGTCACCAACTGAAGCTTCCAGCACTGAGAACGGCTTACTTCTAATTGAGTTGTTGGCCAAAGGGGTTCTATGAGAACCCCTAAACAACTCAGAATAGTGCCAAGACTGTACATTTCCTTCTTTCTCCTGCTCTTATCAAAACTAAATCCAGTGTCCAGAGGCCAATATCTGATTCTATATAATATAAAGACAAAGGAGTACTACATGATCAAGGAGCTTAGCAGGCTGAATTATGGGTACTCACTCAGTTGTGGGTGTCATCTGTGGACCCACCACACCTAGGTAAAGAAGGCAACACATCTAGAGAAAAAAAAAAAAAAGACCTGGTCTTCAAAAATCCATCTAGACCTTCCTCTCTGTGAAGCCATCTAGAAATGACAGGGGCCAGCTGTTTGAATTCACAATTAAATCTCTTCCAAGTAATGAACCAGAGTTGTACATTTCAATGAAAGTCCTCTCTCTCTCTCTCTGTCTCTCTGTCTCTCTCTCTCTCTCTCTCTCCCCTCCCCCCACCCCCTTTGGAGATAGGGTTTCTCTATGTAGCCCTGGCTGATCTTCAATTCAATTTGTAGACCAGGCTGTACTAGAACTCACCTGCCTCTGTCTCCCAAGTTCTCTAAAACTGCTTTATTTTCATTACATGGTTGTCACTATGTGCATTTAAGACCTGGAGGGGGCGTTGTTTCACTTAAGATATCGGTAATAAAAACAAATATTGGCTGAGCATTGTGGTACACACCTTTAATCCCCGGTTGTTGGAGGCAGAAGCAAGTGGATGTGTTAACTTAAGCTCAGTTTATATATCTGATTCCAGGATAGCAGGAGATACATTAGAGAGCCTGTCTCCAGAAACAAACAAACAAACAAACAAACAACAAA
The DNA here is from genome assembly GCF_004785775.1 of Grammomys surdaster. Classification (NCBI taxonomy): domain Eukaryota; kingdom Metazoa; phylum Chordata; class Mammalia; order Rodentia; family Muridae; genus Grammomys; species Grammomys surdaster. The sequence continues at coordinate 37,765 of NW_021620921.1, read as the reverse complement.
AAACCCCCAAAACCAAAACCACAACAAATAAATACCATATAAAACCACTTAAAGATAAATAAAACCAAACATTTACACACACTTTTATAAAAGTAATATAATTCTTCCTAGGTTTTGTGTTTCATACTTAAATAATCCAGTGGCATTTAATGTGAAAATTCCCTCCAAAAGCTCATGTGCTAAGCAAAGCTTGGCCCATTGTGTACTAGTGTTCATTTAAACATTTTTTTCCCCAAACACAAATATACATTCTCTGCACATCATGGAACTTGCTCTAAAATTGACCACATTCTTGGACACAAAGCCAGTCTCAACAAATACAAGAAAATTGAAATAACTCAGTGTATCCAATGAGACCACAACAGAATAAAGCTTGATATCAACAACAAAAGAAACAACAGGAAGCTCACAAACACATGGAAACTGTACAACTTACTACTGCATGAAAACAGAAGTAAAGAAATTAAAGACCCTCGGAGTTGGGCGGTGGTGGTGCACACCTTTAATCCCCGCACTTGGGAGGCAGAGACAGGCAGATTTCTGAGTTTGAGGCCAGCCTGGTCTACAGAATGATTTCCAGGACAGCAAAGGCTCCACAGAGAAACCCTGTCTCGAAAAACCAAAAAAAAAAAAAAAAAAAAAGAAAGAAAGAAAAAAGAAAGAAAAAAAAAGAAATTAAAGACCCTCTAGAATTTACTAGAAATGAATATACATCATACCCAAAATTAATGGGACACGATAAAGGGGAAATTCTTAAGGGCAAGCTCATAGCACCAAGTGCCTATAAAAAACTAGAGAGAAGCTAGGTGGTGGAGTCTCACACCTTTAATCCCATCACTTGGGAGGCAGGTGGGTCTCAAGGCAAGCCTGGTCTGCAGATCCAATTCCAGGACAGCCAAGACTACACAGAGAAATCCTGTCTCCAAAAAACAAACAAACAACAACAACAACAAAACAGAACTAAAGAAATCTTAGACTAGCAACTTAACAGCACAACTAAAAGCTCTAGAACAAAAAGAAGAAATCACACTAAAAAGTAGTACATAGCAAGAAATAATCAAACTGAGGACTGAAATCAATAAAATAGAAGCAAAGGGAACAATTTGTTAGTTCTTTGAGAAAATCAGTGAAATTACGAACCCTTATTCAAATCAACTAACAGATAATACCTGGATTGACAAAATCAAAATGAACGGGGATGCTGGGGAAATCTTTAGGAAGTGCTAGAGACCTAGGATGGGGAAGGCTCCTGGGAGTCAATGCAGCTGACCTTAGCCTAGATGTTTATCAGTGGGGTCATTAAACTAGAAGAGGCCACCTCCTGTAGCCAGGAAGGATACCTAGTGAAGGAATGACAACTCCACGACCCCTCCCACGTATACACATACAACCCCCCCTCCCAGGTCCTTCTATCCTTCCCCTAACTTTTCTTTGTTTTTTTCCAAGAAACCCCAACCTCACATCCCATCCAATCTCTCTCTCACCTTCTTGCTTTCCTTCCTAAATTATGTATTTAAACCAGTGAGTCCAATCAGTGTAGTGCCCATATATGGATGTGGGTTGACCTACTGGGACAAAAAGAGGATCCTGCTTCAAGATCAATCTTAAATGGGGCTTTCTGGGCTTCAGTCACTTATTAATCTTTTGTTCTCTCCCCTCCCTGGTTCTGACAACCACAGGACTGGACTTTCTTCTAGGCCTGGTAATCACGCCTGTGGTGCTCTGGACCTAGATACAAGAGTGCTCACTTCTGGGACTCCAACTCTACCCTCATGACATCACTTGGGGTGTATTTGGTGTTAGTAACAGAAAATGTAACTAATGGTGGCTTTATCTTAAGGATATCCCTCATTTACTTGATTAATAAGACCAGAAGGGATGTAGTGGTTGTCACGTTTGTGTCCTTCAAAAAGATATAATTAAGCTGGGCATGATGACACACAGCTAAAATCCCAGCTCCAAAGAGACAAAAGCATGTTGATGTCTGTGAGTTTCAGGCCAACCAGGTCTACATACCAGGTGAGTTCTAGGCCAGCCAAGGCTAAATGATGTGACCCTATCTCAAACAAACAAACAAACAAACAAACACAAAAAGCAAAGCAAACAAAGAAAACAAAAAGCCATATTCTTAGTGTGTTAGTTAGGGTTTCCATTGCTGTGAAGAGACACCATGGCTAAGGCAACATTTTAGGTACAACATATATTTGGGGGTGGCTTATAGGTTCAGAGGTTCAGTCCATTATTACCAATCAGGGCAGCATCCAGGCAGGCATGTTGCTGGAGGAGCTGAGAGTTCTACATCTTCAAAGGAAGCCAGGAGCAGACTGACTCTCATGTGGCTAGGAGGAGGGTCTCAAAGCTCACCCCCACAGGGACACACTTCCTCCAACAAGGCCACGTGTACTGCAATAAGACAACAGATCCCAATTGTGCTACCCCCCTCCCCTGGGTTAGGTATATTCAAACCACCACATTCAACTCCCTGGCCCCCACAGGCCTGTTCAAACACATGAGTCTATGGGGTCCACACCAAGCCATAGCATAATGAAGAATACATTTAATCCAACTTCAAAAGTCCCCACAATCTGTAACAGTCTCGACAATGTTAAAAATCCAAACTTCAAGGTCTCTTCTGAGCTCCATGCAGTCTCTTAATTGTAATCCTGTATAAAATTAAAAATACTGGGCCAAAGTAACACAGAAAGCCAGCTGGGCAAATGCCAAACTCCACGTCTCCGTGTCTAATATCAAAGTACTCTTCACGTCTCCAACTGCTTTCATCTCTGTTGACTGCTGTTGGTAGTTCTAACATTCAGCAGCAACAAACTTCATTCTCTCAACCTGGTTTCACTCTGTGTTAGCAGCTTTCCTCGGCAGGTACCCCAAGGCTCTGACATCTCTTACATCTTGGAGTATTCAAGGCAACGTCAAAGCTTCTTGTTCCAATGTCTGAGATCCACACATGATCTTCTGGGCTACTCCAAAGGGTTTGGGTCACTTCTCCAGCTCTACCCTCTGTAGCACTCCAGGCTCTGGTTGACTCCACTCCACTGCTGCTGTTGTTCTTGGTGTTACTATTAACATCCCATGTTACTGGTAAAAGGCCCCTGGGGAGGGGAGACCCCCACTCAAGCCACGAGAGACCATGGCCACCCAAAAGACTCATGAGACACCGATCTTGATGTAACCAGCAAGAGGTATATTTCAATCAGTGTGCTGAGCCTGAGACCCCATAACCCACACGGGCAGAGGAGCTCAACCCCCAGCTCAGGGAGAGTAGGGTATTTAAAGGAAAAAACCTCAAACTAGGGGGAGTGGGGAGGGGTAACTGTGGAAAGTGCCAGGGTTCAGGGAACAATCATGGGGAAAGTGCCAGGCCATTACTCAGCATATGACAGGGTTCGAGGAACAATCATGGGGAAGTATAGGTTTTTTTCTCAAGAACTCAATCTTATTCAACCATATCATCTACCTTTGTGATTAGCCAAGTTCTTGTTCTTGGAGCACAAAGCCTTAGAACTAGCCGACCTGCTCTCCTGGCTCTTTTTACTGTTAGTCTGCTAGAAGTGAAAATTCTATTAACCCTTCACTGGCATCTCCAAGACCCTGGGGTCTTCCACTGCAACTAGGCTTCCTCAATAGCCTCTCATAGGCTTCTTTCATGGTGTCCATAACCTCTTTAGTCCTGGCCCATCAACTGCAACTGAGGCTGCACCTTCACCAATTGCCTTCCATGGCCTGTCACAGTGCCAAGCCTCAACTGCTTTCCATGACCCCTCCATACCTTCAAATTCTGCAATACCTGAGTGACTCTTACACATACCAAGTCCAACTGCAGCATGAGGTTCAGCCTTGGCTATCTTTGGAACACAACTTCTTTGTGCTCTCAGAAAACACTTCTCAGAAGATTTTACCTCAGTGGTGCTGGTCTCTTCTTTATCACCGCTAATTTCTTAGCTCCAGCTAACCAGCATCAATTGTCCCAGTAGTCCCTTCTATCTCTGACTCTAAAGCCAAAGCCACGTGGCCAAAGCTGCCAAGTTCTGCTGCTTGCTGGGGCTGGAACATGTCCCCTGTGTTCTATTACATTATCACTAGTTTTCTGTTTTCCAACTCCTTCACTGCCTAAGCCTGGCTGTCCTGGAACTTGTTCTGTAGAGTGACCTTGAACTCATAGATTTGCATGGCTCTGTCTTCTTCATGTGGGGATTAAAGGCATGTATTGCCATACCTGGACCTAAACTTAGCTGGAAGGGATCTTGCCCCAAGATCACTACTCTCTTAATTCAGTGTAATAGCCTTGGGCTCAGGGTCAAGCTCCATTTTCACTTGAATAGTATGTTTTATATTTTTCCTTCTTAAACTTGCTATGCTTGTTCAAAACCTCTTCATGAGAGCATTAACCAGAGAACAAAGTCTTTGCTGGGCATTTCTTTTTTTTTTTCAAGCTTTATTTATTTATTTTATTTATGAGTACACTGTCGCTGTCTTTGGACACACCAGAATAGGGCATCCAATCTCATTACACATGGTTGTGAGCCACATGTGGTTGCTGGGATTTGAACTCAGGACCTCTGGAAGAGCAGTCAGTGTTCTTAACCACTGAGCCATCTCTCCAGCCCTGCTGGGCATTTCTGAGACTTCTTTTGTTAATGCAATTAATCTGAGTCTCTTTAAGTTACTCTTAGGCAGACACTTAAGACTAGGGCAAAAGGCAGCCACATTTCTTCACCAAATATCACAAGAACAACCTCTAGGCCACATACTAACATTCTTCTCCCCAGTTCAAATCACCCTCAGCACTAATGTCTTCCATATTCTACTAGAATAGTCCACTAAGCCCAACTTAAATCACTTCACTGCTTTCAACATTCCTCCAAACAAAAACATGATAAGCCCTATCACAGTAATACCTCACTCCCTGGTACCAACTTCTGTATAAGACAGGGTTCTGTAAAGTCAGAGAAATGATGGAATGTCTCTACCTATTAAGGGAATTGGTTGTCTGCAGTCCATCTAACCCAACAATGGGCAGCTGTGAATGGAAAGTCCCAGTTCATGAGAAAAATTTATTTTCAATGATAAAAATAGAAGTGCCAAGTCAGGTGGATTTCTGAGTTTGAGGCCAGTCTGGTCTACAGAGTGAGTTCCAGGACAGCCAGGGCTACACAGAGAAACCCTGTCTCGAAACAAAACAAAACAAAACAAAACAAAACAAAACAAAACAAAACAAA
>NW_021620921.1:0-32521 GCF_004785775.1 Grammomys surdaster | reverse complement strand
AAACAAAACAAAACAAAACAAAACAAAACAAAACAAAACAAAACAAAACAAAACACAGTGCCTAGGAAATCAACAGGATATTCCCTTGGGTATGTCTATGAGTGCCTTTCAGAGAACAAGAGGGAAGAGCCATACTGTGAGCATCCATCCAATAGATTGGGCACATAAGAATAAAAGAAAGGCAGTGAGTGAGTGCAGGCATTCTGCCTCTCTGCTTTTTGGCTGCTGAGGTGAAGACCTCAGCTCTGACACCTAGACAAAGAATTAGCCTGTATCAGGGATGAGCTTTCTAGCTGATCACCCAATACAAGGTGGTCACCCCTTGTGATAGCTATTCTTGGTTGTAATTTGACTACATTTGGAATTAAGTATAATCCAAGAGGCTGGAAATTTCTTGTGAGGATATTTTTCTCTTTTGACTGAATCATTTGAGGAGGAAAAAAACTACCCAAACCCTGATATTTTGAGCTGTGAGAGTCCACCTAAAATCCTAGCCAAAGCTCTGGTGGCAGCCTCTATAAAGGACCTATAGGAAGGGAAGGGAGCGAGAAAGCCATGCAATTTCATTTTAACTAAAAACATATTAAAACAAAAAATAAAACAAAAAAACAATGCAGCATCCAGGTGCAAAGCAAGCAAAAACTGTAAGGGTAAAAATTAAAACAGCTCAGCAGAGACCACAAACAACTTGGCAAAGACCGCAGGACAGCTTGCTGAGCTTACTGAGAGTAGCCATAATAAAAATATCAAGCCCCTCTAGGGACGAGGTGACCAGAAATGTAGAAACAACCAAAGACATATCTTGACCAGTCTAAACACACCCAAGTGAGTAATGGGCCACCTGGTGTTTATCCTAGAAGGTCTGAGACTTCATGGTCAAAACTAGTGGGCCATCCAACCTGTCAAAATGATTGCTTACGCAAAGTGCTGATGTTTGAAATATCCAATCATATGTAATTGCGCCAGAATTTCCCACTTTTCCCTTCCCCCTTGTGCCTCCCCCTATAAAAGTTCTAAATTTCCTGGGGTCTTCATCGAAATTCTCTCCCCTGCGTGGGATGAGTTTCGATCCAAGGGCCCTTGTTAGTAAACTGCCTTTTGCCATTGCATCAAGTCAGTCTCTCGTGTCTCCTTGGGTGCGTGCTAATTGGGACTTGAGATGGGGTCCTCTTTCTGGGTCCTTACAAAACCTGACTGGGATGCGGGAGGCTCCCAGCTATTTCCATCTACAACATTGACGCACAAGTCTCTGTCTGGTTAATGTGAACGCGACAGAGAGCTAGGCACTTTTGAACTCTAATGTCACTATACACAGTCTAAAGTAAATAGAGGGAGATTCATGCATTTATTTTTTCCTATTAGAACAGAGAGTTGAGTCAGTAAAGGGGCTAGACTTGGAAGAAGTAGCAGTTGATAGCAGTATGAGCAAAAGAAGTTGTAAAAAATCCTCCAAAGAACTAAGAAGATTTTTAATGTTGGTATTTGCTAGAATCAGATTAATGACACCATCATCTGATAAGCTATCAAAACTAAAGTATAAGCACATTGCACAATATTTAGTTATGAAGAGATCAGCTCAGGAACTTTGGAAGGGTCATGGGACATTTGCTGGATTAACATTCCTCAGGAAACAGGGGAGGGAACCCACCTGCGAGTGGGAAAGGCCCAGACCAAGTAGACACATTCTGCAGTACTGACCAACCCTTGCCACGTACAGACAAGGAAGGTCCTTGCCACCTCATTCCCCAAAGACCAATTAGTTTAAAATTCACACTGTTCTGCCAATCATATTGTGCCTAGTCACTGTTTCTTTTTTCTTCTTCTTCTTTTTTTTTGTTTTTCGAGACAGGGTTTCTCTGTGTAGCCCTGGCTGTCCTGGAACTCACTCTGTAGACCAGGCTGGCCTCGAACTCAGAAATCTGCCTGCCTCTGCCTCCCAAGTGCTGGGATTAAAGGCGTGTGCCACCACTGCCCGGCCTAGTCACTGTTTCTTTAATCTACCCCTAAAGCTGTATAAAAAGTGACCAAATGGGCTGCCTGGGGGTCGCCTCCTCTCCTTTGGGTGCAGGACAACCCCAATGCATTGGATCATTCTTTTTTTTTCGGTTTTTCGAGACAGGATTTCTCTGTGTAGCCCTGGCTGTCCTGGAACTCACTCTGTAGACCAGGCTGGCCTCGAACTCAGAAATCCGCCTGCCTCTGCCTCCCAAGTGCTGGAATTAAAGGCGTGCTGAGTCACCACCGCCCGGCTGGATCATCCAAATTCCTCTTGATTTTTGCATTAATTCACATCTCTGAGTAGTTCGCTCAGGGGTCTCGGGTAAACTAAGGATCACAAGAGTCTTATAGTTACAGTAAAAACATTGTTGCAGAATTACTAATCTTTTTTTTTTCTTTATAAAAGGTTCTCACTGCATATCTAAGCCAGGCCTTGAACTAAAAATCCTCCTGCTTCAGCATTCTAATTCTTTGTACTGTGGGTAAAGATATGAGCTACCACACCCAGCTAAACAGTGATTCAGAAAATCCCTTGGGGAGATTTGCCTGGGGAGACTGCCCACGGTATTAGTTTAGTCTTTCATCCATTTAGAATAATCCCACTTGCAGGAGCTCACCTATTGGAAGTATTAGTAAAAGCAACCATGGGAGGAAGTGGGCGTGGTCTTTAGAGGCTCTAAGCACAGTCCTGGGATCCACCAACTTCATTCTTCTCCAGACCAGATCCAGTGAGTTTCCAGTCTTCTGGTCCAGACACTTCTAGATCTATCACCTCCATGCTCTGAGGATCTGATCTCAGATCTGAACTAGTATTGCATCCCTATCAAGAGTTGCTGAGCACGGGGATAATTGCTTGGGTAAGTGTACAATTTGCAAGAGAAAATTTCTTTGTAGCTCTTATTTTTAACTAAATACAAACTTGCTTAGAGGTTATATTTTGCTATTCAGCAAAATCTGATTCAGTTTGCATTTGGGATTTTCTTGGAACATAGTATGGGTTAAGGTTATAGATAATTTTAAATTTATCATTATGCACATCTTAGTTGATCTGATGTACTGTACTGAGAGATAGTTTCAAGAGACTTTTCAATTTTGTGCTTTGTCTAAATTCTATAATATTTCAAGAGCATTCTGTGCTTAACAAATGCTCTGAATGGTCTAAAAACATATCAGAATTTAAAGATAAAGGAAAAGATAGAAGTAAAAACTCCAAAGAATTTTAATAATTCTTCTGTTGTAAATTATAGGAAGGAAGGTCTCACAGTGTAAATGGGGACTTGAGTATACCACATTGGTAGAATTGACTATTCCTGCTAGAGTTAGGTTTATTAGATTGGAAGGTTACATGTAATTAAAGTAGAGAAAACTAGCCACTCTATTTTATTCATAAGAGTACATTCTGGTTAAAATCGGATACAATTTTTCATTTCTGTGTTTAATCTGGATTATTTCTGTATACTTGTTTTGTAGTGAAATGTCTAATGTACAGGAAAAAAAATGCCAAAGGAAAACATGACCATCAGCTAAATTAAGGAAGGCGACGTTAAAGTCCCAATGTCTTTGTTAATCCAATTGTTGGTAGTGAGTATTAGTATTTGATTTTGAATTTCACAGAACTACCAGCTAAAGCAGTTGACTCCATCTGTGTCAAACTCCAGAAGCTTAATTATTTTGACAAAATTTGCTTCAATCAAACTGAGATTATTTTTTTGTGTGTAAAAGTTAAAAGAGATGGGACATGGGTACCTGTTGGTTGTTTTTTTTTGTTTTTTGGAGACAGGGTTTCTCTGTGTAGCCCTGGCTGTCCTGGAACTCATTCTGTAGACCAGGCTGGACTCAGACTCAGAAATCCGCCTGTCTCTGCCTCCCAAGTGCTGGGATTAAAGGTGAGAGCTTCATTTATGCCTCAAGATTTTCTCCCACAAACTCAAGGCAGGAGTTGTGTTTTTGGGAAGCAAATGAAAGGCCCCTCGGATAGGGGAGACCCCCACTCAAGCCACAGATTAAACCAGCATGAGGTTTAATGATTCCAGTATACTAGGGTTCCCTTGCTTGCAAGCAAGAAGAGAGAACCCCTAGTTGGAGCTAAGAATAGCTTTTATACGGTCTAGGGGGTAGAACAGAGAAACAGTGACTAGGCACAATATGATTGGCAGAACAGTGTGACTTTTAAACTGATTGGTCTTTGGGGAATGAGGTGGCAAGGACATCCCTTGTCTGTCTAGGTGCTCTGGGCCTTCCTCACCCGCAGGTGGGTCCCCTCCCTGGATGATTTGATTAATCAACCTCTCCCTTCTTCCTCTGAATGGTTTTTTTTTTTTTTTTTTCCTGAGACAGGGTTTCTTTGTGTAGCCCTGGCTGTCCTGAAACTCACTTGGTAGACCAGGCTGGCCTTGAACTCAGAAATCTGCCTGCCTCTGACTCCCAGGTGCTGGGATTAAAGGCGTGTGCCACCACCGCCCTGTCCTCCTCTGAATGTTAATCCAGCAAGTGTCCTGACTAAGGAATGTGCCCCTCCCGAGATATGTCATAGGACAGTTCGATTGTTTTAATTTTAAATTCAAACCGAGACCCGAAAGTCTTACACAAACAAGTGTCTATAAAGAATGCCCCTTGTATTCAACTTGAGGGGAGGCAGCATTCATATAGAGATGACCTGATATATCTGAAAAGCTATTGGAGTAGATTCTCTTCAGTTGGGAAGATCCACACTAAATGTTGGTGAGATCATTCCACCAGTCCATGAGGGCTCCAACTGAAGAAAAAGGGGAAGAAAAAGCTGAGCAGCAAGTGTTCCTTGCTTTCTGCTTCCTGATTTTGGAAGTCATGAGATCAGCTGCCTTGAGATCCTGCCACCATTTCTTACCATTATATCCTTGAAATAGGAGACAGCATAAATTCTTATTCTTTTAGGTATTTTGTAGCAGAAAGAAGAAAAGTGAACGATATTGCCTATAAAGATTCAAGGGGTGGGGCAGCGAAATCTGAATAATAAGAAACTAAAAGTCAGATACCAAACAAAATATTTAGTAGAGAAGGTATGAAGTAGGGTGTATTTTCTTGGGTAGACAACAAAAGAAGGAGCTGTTTTACTAACACACTTCAGTGAAAGGCAAGGCCAGCCTGTGGAGCAGAAGGACTTGGATCACTCCTCGGTGTTTTTTTCTTTTTTTCTCTCTACAACATTGAAGAAGAGTGTCTCTGGCCTTAAAAAACATACGATTTTGGGTTGAAGTCTCCAGGAGGAATGCAGATGATAGGATCTAGAGCATCATCACATCACACACATGTCTGTCAGGAAAAGTTCTTCTTTGTAGTATAAAAATATGAAGCGCCTGTATTGCCATAATCAGAATTTAACCAGAAGTTAAATTTTGAATCAAATTTTGTCCAATCTCTTGCTCCTCTCTGCTTCAATAATAATAATTCTGCTTTTTTTCCCCTCAGAAAAATGGAGTCAGACATTTTACAAGCCTCCCAGAAAACACTCAACTGTTTCATTTGCCTGGGCATCTTTACGGATCCAGTCCTCTTAAGGTGTGGCCATACCTTCTGCAAGGCCTGTCTCTTCCTTTTTTCAGAAAATATCCAAATCCCTATCCACTGCCCCATGTGTTGGCAACCATCCCGGTGGGAGTTCAGAACTGACCTTACTATGAAGAAGCTGATATCCAATGTCAGAAAAGAAAGGCTCATGAAGTATTTGAGTTCTGAGGATCACAAGTGTGTGACCCACAAGGAGAGAAAGATGATCTTCTGTGATGAGAACAGGGTCCTCCTCTGTCAATTGTGTTCTGACTCCCAGGAGCACAGAGGTCACAGACACTGCCCCACTGAAGTAGCTGTTGGGGAGCAAATGGTAAGTGATGTTTCTGAAAAAAAGAAAAAAAAAAAAAGGATGAGAACTTGAGAGAGTGAGGCTTAGCTGACCTTAGGAAGATGCTTATCTTGATTCCGATGAAGCCATTGTGTTCTGAATCTTGGCACTTTTAAAACAGCAAATGAAGAAAGGATGACTATAAATGCAAACTATATAAATGATGACTATAAAGCCAGGCAGTGGTGGCGCATGCCTTTAATCCCAGCACTTGGGAGGCAGAGGCAGGCAAATTTCTGAGTTTGAGGCCAGCCTGGTCTACAGAGTGAGTTCCAGGACAGCCAGGGCTACACAGAAAAACCCTGCCTTGAAAAAACATAAATAAATAAATAAATAAATAAATAATGACTATAAAATGCAAACATCCCTTGAGAGATGCATAAGTATAAATATCATTTCTAGTTATTGATTCATTATGTTCATGTCATTGCAAAGTATAGTTGTAATATCACACCTTTAAATCTGTTTATGACATGAGACTAAAATACCAAAATTACATAGGACTTAGCTTGTTAGAAGCATCTGGGTATCCCAGACAGATGTTAATTATTCAGACAATAGTCAACTACAGCCCCATCACTTAACCTGAAGACACGGTGGTTGTATTTTGTAATCCTATGGTCTGAAATCTAAATTTCTATAGTTACTAAAAGTAAAAAAGAAACACTACTGTGATCCTTCTACCCTCTCTAAAGTAATTGTGTTCAGTTCTAGAGTCTGTCCATCAGGTAACTAATTATTTATCTAAGGATGATATTGTTTTTTTTTTTCAAACAGGAGAAAATTCTAAAGCAAATGGAATCTTTATGGAAGAAGATTGAAGAACATCAGGAGAATCTAGAGGCAGAGAGGAGAATGACCACTCATTGGGTGGTGGGTAAAATCAACCAGAGGTAGACATGGTCAAACTTGGTCATTCACAATTTGAGGATCATGCATGGGATGTGATATTGATGGGTGACTTTCTGAGTGTTCACCACAGTGCATCAGGCTCCATGACCCCATTCGGAATTTCAATTAGTACGTGCAGAATTGCATTTTTGAGTGAACATATTAATTATCAATCAAAACCTTTTTTCAGCTATCTCAGGATCTCGTTTAATAGATGAAAATGTTAAGAGGAAAGGATGGGTTTGTTTGCTTCAGCTATTAATAAATAAGAAATGCATACAGTCAAAGAGCTTACATTTTCTGAAAAGTTGGGACAGTAAATCAGTGTGTGCAGCATCCTGATGGGATTTTGTAGGTGAATTTAAATTAAATATAGAGGGATTCAGTGGAGGGAATCAAATACTCTCCGAATGTGATCTAGAATTTCCCTTTTCCTTCAGGACTATATGACCCTACGTGAGAAAATGATCAGAATAGAGTACAGGAAAGTAGGTCCAGACCTCGAAGACGAAGAAAATCAACATATAAAGTGTATGAAAAATCAAGGCAATACTATTTTAGAGGAGCTCAGGGAAAGTGAAGCCATGATGTTTCACAAGAAGAGTCAACTAATAGAAGCCTATCAGGAGCTGATGACAATGTCCCAGAAGCCATATGAGGTGCTGCTGCTGCAGGTGAACATGGACGAGTGCACGAAACAGCTTTATTATCTGAGGCCCACATCCGTGACTCTTAACGGCTGAGATCCCTTTCTCTATCCCTTGCACTTGCTATCAGAAGATTTGCTTTCTAAGAAATCTGGAGAGAGAATTTCTGTAATAACCTAAAAAGAGCAAGCTTGTTGACATTGTGTAGTAGATTCCCCATTGAGTATCTCCTGATTTTTTGTATTTTGAAGCTTGCCTCTTTGGAACCCCAAACGGAGTGATTCCTGTTACCAAACAACTCTGTTTTACCTCTACTTAGATATTATGCACAATTTTAAAGTAGTCTACCATTTGTTTGTTCTGTTTGAAAGCTGTGTTTTTGAGAGTTCTTTGGGAGGAGGGGGACTTGATATATGTTCTTCATTTGTGGTGCACATTGGCCTCAGACTCACAGAATTCCTGAGACCTAAGCCCAAAATTCTAGAGTTACAGATATGAGGCACCTTGTAGGGGTTAGGTCTCAGTTTTGAAGTATCCTTAGTGAGCATATTTTTATACCTTGGGTACAAGATCAAAGAAAGTCTTCTTTGCAGACAGCTGGGTGTTACAAAGCAATGTACAACTCCTACCCGTATGCTTCTAATATGATTTCAATAAGAACTCCATTGTGCTAGTCCACTTCATTGGCATTACCCTGGGACATGAACATAAATGTGCAGAGTGAGTTGGTGTGGTGCCTGACAATCATCTTTATATATAAACCTTTATATATATAGAAAACCACATTGTGTGCTGTTACTTCAGATATCTAAGCTTTTCTTGTTTTGTTTGCAGGATTTGGATGACATGTTCAGAAGGTGAGTTTAGTTCTCAGTGTAAGCCAGGATACCCTGACCTCTGGTACAAAACTGAGCAAGCCCTCTTAGCAAAGTACAAATATACTTTATATAGAAACTACTTAATTGTTTATGGATGATGTGTTTGGGATTGTTTTCACGGATATGACTCCTGGCCTCCTATACCAGGCAGTGTCTTTTCTTTCTCCCTATGAATGAAGGGGTGTATGTAATGGGCGTGAGCTAAAATGTGTCATTTTTAAATCCTAACTATTGAGGTCCATAGGTTTTATTTTCCGGGTAGTATAAGAAAGGGGCAGGAAGCATGGAGAAAGGGGTTGGTAACAGGAAGGGCTTCAGAAAGAGCATCTAGGAGGAAACTACCCAGTCTCTTGATCATGGGGTCTCTGTAATATCACAAAATGCTTTGTGTGAAAATGTTCAGATGAGTGTTTACTTTTATTAATTTGATTTGTTATAAATATCTTTAAAAAAAGAATTAACTATTTATTTATTTTATGATTATGAGTTTATTGTCACTGCCCTCAGACACACCAGAAAAGGGCATCAGACCCCATTACAGATGGTTGTGAGCCACCATGTGGTTGCTGGGAATTGAACTCAGGACCTCTGGAAGAGCAGTCAGTGCTCTTAGCTGCTGAGCCATCTCTCCAGCCCCTTGTTATGAATATCTGTGTGAGTACACATGTGTGCAGGGCAGAGGACAACTCTCAGGAGTCAGTCCTCTCCTTACACCATAGGTTCCTGAGACTGAACTTCAGGTGTCAGGTTGCATGGAAAGGGTTTTAACCCCTGAACCTTTTACTTAGCTCTGAGTTAAGATTTCTCCTCATCGCTGGGATGATGATGTCTTTAGCACAGGCTGATCGATGTCTTCTCCTTGCAGGAGCGAGTTAGTGCAGCTAGGCATGCCGCAGGGTATGAAACCAAAACTCAGTGCCCATCCCAATCCTGGGCTGACTGCACGGTTGAAATTCTTCCAAGGTGAGTGTCAGCACTGATGTAATGACCAGAGGTGCCCTTCAACAGTGAGATAACCTTTGCACAATGAATATTTTAACTCCCTAGAAAGATATCTAGTTATGCCATATTGTAATCATATTTAGGCACATGGTCATTTTACAAGCAAAGATTAATGAATACTAATTTAATGATGTATATGATTCAGGCTGAAAGACATAGTATCACTTGTTCATTGAGACACACTGAATGATTGAGGACAGTTTAATACAAATTAAGTATAACTAGTGATTAAAAGTTTTGTATATTTTCTATTAAATATTTTAGCAATTGATTTTTTTTTATTTTGGAAACATGATTTCTCTTTGTAGCCCTGGCTGTCCTGGAACTAGCTCTGCAAACCAGGCTGGCCTCAGACTCACAGAGATCCACCTGTGTCTGGCTCCTGAGTGCTCTCATTAAAGACATGTGCAACCATGCACAGCTATCAGTTGAATTTTTAAAGTGTATCACATCCCATAGATTAAAAATTCTCAAGATATAGTGAAGCACACTTGTAACCCCAGCATAAAAAACATGGAATCAGGAGGATTGTCTAAGAGTTTGAGGCCAGGCAGGTTGACATAATGAATTCCATGCCAGTCAAAGATATATAGCAAGAAATGCTATCTTAAAAAAAAATCTACAAAAATGACCATAAAGTAACCAAATAGACAAAGCCATATATAATAGTCAATAAAAACAAAACAAGTTGATAAGACAGGAGGCAGTCTGAATCAGATCACGAATTGTAACATCACAGGGAAAGAACATCAAAGGAACTGGAGTTTAGTCAAAGGCAGACAATTGCTGCTAGGGAACAACTTCTAACGCATGCTCAAATTTATCTTGAGTACAAATCTGCTTACTGGGATCGAAATCAAAACACTAAAATGAAAGCAACCGTGACTTATGACTTATGAATGACTTTTCACGGAGACTCAGGAGCACAACCTTTACAGCTGTCCTCACTGCATTGCACACAGAGTCTGTTTGCCAGGTGTAATGAAAATCTGACAGAACTGTGCTGTTCTGTGCTGCGGCTTCCACCTCTGCAGCTTCTTCAGATTTCATTATGTTTCTTAGGAACTTGTTGACTTCGTTGACTTTGATGTGCTTGGTCTTGTGCCAGCCTTAGCCTTCCCATTTTTAAAACCCAGGAAATCTCTAGGTACCTCTCTCACCTGACAAACATAATTGGTTTAACTAAATGTTGGCTCTTCCCACAGAGAGAATTTTCTTTCAACATTTAATCACATTCAACTACAAGATGAGCCTATTTTTTGATATCAGAAGATTCAGTTTTAGACATCACCATCAAAACACATCGCTGGATTCAGCTGGATCCTATCGTGCTTCCTGGGGAGCAAAGAGCTTCATCACTGGAAAACACTATTGGGAGCTGGATTTGAAAAACTATGAGAACTGGGCTGTAGGGGTCTGTAACCGTATCTGGTTAAGGAGGAGACACAAAGAGATTGGATCCGAAGGTGCATTTCTTCTTGTGTGTTTGAAGGAGGGTGATCACTACAGACTCCTCACCACCTGCCCAGTATGTTACCACTATATAGAGAAGCCAACTGGCCGGGTTGGCGTGTTTCTTGATTGTGAGGGTGGATGTATAAGTTTCCTGGATGTAGCCAAGAGTTCCCTCATATACCGCTACTATCTTAGAACTTTACATTGCATTTTCAGGCCTTTCTTCTCCACTGTCTACACATGATCATAGGAAGCTGTAATCCAGTACAATGGTGCCTTTCCAGTATTTCTATGGTAATGTGTTCTCTCTTTATTGTGATTAAATATTGCGATGGATTGTATATGCTTGGCCCAGGGAGTGGCAATATTAGAAGGTGTAGCTCTGTTGGAGTAGGTATGTCACTGTAGATGTGGGCCTTAAGACCCTCATCCTAGCTGCCTGGAAGCCAGTCTCCCACTAGTAGCCTTCAGATGAAGATGTAGAATCCTTAGCTCTGCCTGCAGTGTGCCTGCCTAGATGCTGCCTTGCTTCCACTTTGATGATAATGAATTGAACCTTTGAACCTGTAAGCCAGTCCCAATTAAATGTTGTCTTTTCTAAGACTTGCCTTGGTAATGGTGTCTGTTGACTGTATTATTGTAGGGTCCTTGACTCCTGGCTCTTACAATTCTTCTTCCCCCTCTTCCACAGGGTTCCTCGAGCTCCAAGGGGAGGGACCTAATGGAGTACTACAATTTGGGCTCTCCATCTAATATATGGCTGTGAGTCTCTACATTGGCTCTAATCAGCTTCTAGGCAAAGGGTCTCTGATGACTATTGAACTAGGCCCCTATGACTATAGCAGAGTACCACTAGGAGTCGTTTCATTGACTTTTTCTTTCCTACCCTAGGTCCTTGGCTATCCAGACTCCAGTTTTTGATGAGCCAGGCATTGTCAGGCATTGGCCCCCTCTTGAATTAGACCAGCCATTAGTTGGCCACTCCCAGAAGTTCTTCTCCTCCATTGCCCCAGTACATCTTTCAGGCAGGATAGATTGTAGGTCTAAGGACTATAGCTGGGTCCATGCTGTCATTCTACCTCTGTAAGTTGCCTGGTTATAGAATATGGCTGGTTCAGGTTCTATATCCTCCATTACTGGGAGTGGTCTCTGTAGATTCCAGGGATTTTCCAGTTCACTAGATTTCTACATAAGCTCCAAAAGTCATCCAATTCCAGCTGTCTCTTCCATACTCGCTCCCTCCAGTCCTCCCTGAGAACTTGATCCCTCTTGTTCCCATCCCTACCTTCCACAGTCTACCCTAAAATTTATCCTATTTCCCCTTGTCAGTGACATATATTTGTCCCTGGTGGAGCCCTCCTTATTAATTAGCCTGTCTGGGTTGGTGGACTGTAACATGATTATCATTTACTTGTGAGCGTACACCATGCTAGTCTTTTTGGGTGTGTGCTACCTCATTCAGGGTGTTTTGTTTTTCTTCTAATTCCATCTATTTCCCTACATATTTCATGAAATTTAAAAAAATAGCTGTGTAATGTTCCACTGTGTAAAAGTACCACATTTAATTTATCCATTCTTCATTTGAGGGAAATTTAATGTCGTTTCTTGTTTTGGGCTATTATGAATAAAGCCACTTTGAACATAGCTGAGCAAGTGTTTTTGTGGCTATAGTGTGCCCTTTGGTTATATGCTCAAAGAGTGGTATAGCTGGGTCTTGAGAGATCAGTTCCCAGTTTTCTAAGGAACTACCATACTGATTTCCATAGTGCTTGTACAAGTTTTTACACCTGCCACAGATAGAGGATTGTTCCGCTACTCACCAGCATGAGCTCACTGATGTTATTGATCTTAACCATTCTGACAGGTATAAGATTGAATCTCAAAGGAATTTTGATTTGCACTTCCCTGATGGCTGAGGATGTTGAACATTTAAGTGTTTCTCAGCCATTTGTGATTCCTCTATTGAGAATTCTGTTTATTTGTGTACTCCATTTTATAACGGGACTATTTAGTTTGTTGATGACTAGTTTCTTGAGTTTTTCATATATTTTAGATATTAACCCTCTACTGAATGTGGAGTTGGTGAAAATCTTTTCCTATTCTACAGGCTGCTTATTTTATCCTATTGATTGTATATTTTTCCCTACAGAAGCTTTTCAGTTTCTTGAGGGCCCACTTATTAGTTGTTTTTAGTACCTGCTCTACTGGTGTTATGTTCAAGAAGTTGTCTTCTATGCCAATGAGTTCAAGCCTACCCCCCATTTTCTCTTCTATCAGGTACAGTGTATTTTGTTTTATGTTGAGGTCTTCAATCTACTTGGACTTGAATTTTGTATAGGGTAATAGATATGGATCAATTTGCATTCTTCTAGGGCTTGAGATCCAAATAGATCAGCACCATTTGTTGATGTTTTCTTTTCGCCATTATAAATTTCTGGCTTCTATATTAAAAATCAAGTGCCCATAGGTGTATGATTTATTACTGTCTTTGATTCCACTGATCAACCTGTTTTTATGCCAATACTATGATGATTTTCACCATTAATTAATTAATTAATTAATTAACTTTACATCCCAATTGCAATCTCCCCTCCCTCCTCCCCTCCCAGTTTTTCCTCACTTCTCCTCCTCCTAGCCCCTATCCCTTTCTTCTCAGAAAAGAAGCCTCCCATGGATATCAACCCTCATTGACATCAAGTTGCAGTAGGACTAGGCACATTTTCTCCTATTGAGGTTAGACAAGACAGCCCAATTAGGAGACAGGTATCTAAGAGCAGACAACAGAGTCACTTACACCCCTTGCTCCTGCATGGGCCCACATGATGACCAAGCAGCATATCTGTTACATATGTGCAGAGGGCCTAAGCCCATCCACCCATGCTCTCTGTCTGTTGGTTCTGTTTAGTTGATTCTGTAGGTTTTCTTGTGGTGTCCTTGACCACTTGGCTCCTTCAATCCTTCCCCCCAGTCTTCCACAGGATTCCTCAAGGTCTACCTAATGTCTGGCTGTGGGTCTCCGCATCTGTTTCCAGATGACAGTTATGCTAGGCTCCGGTCTGCAAGTATGGCAGAATATCATTAATAGTGTCAGGGAGGGCTTTCCCTTATGTCATGAGTCTCACATTGTGTCAGTCATTGGTTGGCCATTCCCTCCATCTTTACCCTTTTTTTTTTTTTTTTGCTCCATCCTTACCCTTGAACATCTTGTAGGAAGAACAAATTGTGAGTTGAAGGTTGTATGGCTGTTTTGGTGTTCCCATTCCTCCACTAAGTCTTTCCTGGCTACAAGTAATAGCCTTTCCAGGTTTTATATCCCCATTGCTAGCATCTTAGGGTTACCTTCAGAGATTCCTGGAGTTTCCCTTGTCCTAGGTTTCTACCTCTACCCAGAGATGCACCTGCCCCACCCACAACTGTTTCTAGTCCCCTCTCCTAGTTCTGTTTTCCTGACATCCCTATAATTGATTCCTCATGTTCCCTTCCCCAAAGCCTCCCCAACCCAGTTCCCTCCCTCCAACCACCCCAATGTCTATTTTAATTCCTCTTCTCAGTGAGATTCAAGCATTCCTCCTTGGGCCTTTGCAGAAGCCAGCTGCCAGGCAATGTGGGAACCACGACTGGAGGAGTGAGGATGATTATAGGAAAGGCAGAAAGAAGATGCCAAAGACAGGTATGGGAGGGCTGTTGGTGAATACCATGCCAGCAGCAAGTGTATTTTCTCAGTGTCTTTTAAAGGCAAGGAACACAAAGCATGACCAATTCCAGGAAGAAAAATAGTGACCACAAATTCTTATGTGGCAAATTTATGGTACACAGTATCTATGTTTGACTAAGGCTGTTTCCTTCTGGCTAGGACAGTCTCTCATGACATATACATAAGCAGAGAAACTTGTCAGGGAATAATGCATGTCTTAATTTAAGACAAAGACAGATGTTGGCAGACCCGTTCGTGAAACTACCAAATTTACTTCCAAAGAGCTTGTACAAGTTTGCACTCCCATCAGCAACGGAGGAGTGTTCCCCTTGTTCCACATCTTTGCCAGGATGAACTACAGATTTTTTTTCTCAGCCATTTTGATGAGTGTAAAATCTGAGTCATTTTGATTGGTCCTTAGCTGATAACTAAGGGTGCTAAACATTTCTTTAAGTGTTTCTCAGTCATTTAAGAGTCATCTGTTGAGAAGTCTCTGTTTGGGTCCATTTTTAAATTTAAATTTATTTCTTCAAATTATTCACTTTACATCCCACTCACTACTCCCCTCCCAGTCACCCCATCCCAAATCCTTCCCCCTCCACCACTTCTCCTCGGAGCAGGTGGGGGTCCCTCAGGGTATCCCCTTACCCTGGCACAAGGCTCTGAGTGGCTAGGGGCTTCCTCTCCTACTGAGGTCCCTCTTCTATCCTTCCTTCCCTTTAAAAAAGCCCTCTTTTTTCTCTATCATATTCTCATGTTTGTGTGTATATTGAGGCATGCCATGTTATACACACGGAGGTCAGAGGACTTGTTTTTCTCCTTTACAGTGTGGTACTTGGGGACTCAACTCAGTCAGGCTTGACAGCCAGGTACTTTACCGGTTTATCTGTTTATTTTTGAGCAGGTGCCCACTAAGTTATGAGTCTGGGCTTCAGTTTGATTTTCTTTTTGAGATCTTGTTTTTCTGTGTGTCTGTGCAACTGTGCACTGTGAGCACAGGTGCCCACAGAAATCAGAGGTGTGGGATCCCCCTGGGAGTTGGAGTTACAGATAGTTGTGACCCACCTGACTACAGATAGAACTGCTGAGACTTGAACTCGGGTCCTCCAGAACAGTAATACACTCTCTAAAGCAGTGTCATCTGTCCAGCCCCAGCCCTTCAGTTTGTGATAAGCCTTTAGGAACACTGTCACTGTGCCCAATGGTAAGTAGCAGCTTTTTAGTTCAGATGAGTGGCTTCATATCTTCGAGTCTTACATTTAAGTCTGATTCTTTTTGAGTTTTTAATTACTCAACCTGAGAGGCAGGGGTCTGCTTCCTTTAGTAATTACAGAAATAGTCCACAAACATAGCCTTTCTTTTTGTATTTTTATATTTATTTGTGTGTGCACATACATACATGCCATGATGTGAATATGGAGATCTGAGGACAACTTGGGTTGGGGGAGCAGGTTCTCAGGATTCAATTCAGGTCCTCAGGTTTGAAGGCAAGTGTCTATGCCCACTGAGCCATCTTGCTGGACCTGGAATGTGCAGTCTTAATGTTAAGATTTTCAAATAACTCATTTCTTAAGGAGAAGGTTACTTTCGCCAATGGTTCCTGTCTCAGTTAGAGTTTCCATTGCTGTTATAAAACAACATGACGAAAAGGAACTTGGGGAGGAAAAGGGTTTATTTCAGTTTACAGCACTCAGGCCACACTCCATCTCTCAGGAAAGTCAGGGCAGAACTCAAGTCAGGAGCTGAAACAGAAGCCATGGAGGAATGGTGCCTACTGGCTTGCTGAGTTTTCTTTTTTCCTAAGAAAGGGTTTCTTTGTGTAGCCCTGGTTGTCCTCAGCTCACAGAGATCTGCCTGCCACCACCACACAGCTCAGCTTGTTTTCTTACATTACTCAGGCCTACCTCCCCAGAGGTGATGCTGACCCGGTGAGCTGAACCCTCTGATAGCAATTATTAATCAAGAAAACGCCCTAGACTTGCCTGTAGGCCAATCCTATGGAGCCAATTTCTCTATTAAAATTCCTTCTTCAAAGCTGGGAGTGGAGGCAATCATCTTTAATTTGAGTCCTCTGGAGTCAGAGGCAGAGTGATCTGGGGTTGAAGGCCAGCCTGGCCTACTAACTAAGTTCCAGGATGGTCAGAGCTGCCTAGTGAGACCCTGTCTCAAAAAACCAAAGTAAATGAGTATTCTATCTGCAGGTACACCTACATCCAAAAGAGGCCATCCGATCACCTTGTAGATGGTTATGAGTCTCTATGTGGTTGCTGGGAATTGAACTCAGGACCTCTATGAAGAAGAGCCAGTGCTATTAACTGCTGAGCCATCTCTGGGATACTGGGGTTGGGGATGGGGGTGGAAGCTCCACCCTCTCAGATGAGGAGTGATGCTGGGGGGACTGTGTGAGGGGGGAACTAAGAGTGCCAGGATTAAAGGTGTGCACTGTCAGCACCCAGGTTCTTTGAACTGCTGAGCCATCTCCCCAGCCCCCATCCCCGCCCCCAGCTTGTTTTTTTTTAAAGATTTGAGTCTCTATTGATGTCTCAGGTAAGTTCGTTAACAAGGTAGAGGTCTCGGAGGATAACTAGTATTAGCCCTTTATTAACAAAAAGAATTATTCAGTCAGAATCTGTAGCTTAGGAGTCTTAGTCTTTCATTCTTAGTGAAAAATGCCATCCAGTGTGAGTTAGTAAAAAAGTAAAAAGTTAGTAAAAGGTTTGAGTTAGTAAATTCAATGGAAACTAATTTTAATTTCTACAAAAATTATGCCTTGTTTGGACTGGTCTCTTGTTCAGGTCAATGATGGGGATGGCTCAGTGGTTAAGTGTGCTTACTGCTTTCAAGACCCAAGTTCAGGACCCAGCTCTCTCACAGCCGCAGCACTCCTGCGTCAGATCCGACACCCCCTTCTGGCCCAAAAGGGTAATTGCACTCATACACATACCACCCCCAATCCCTAGCCTATAAAAACATTCCTCCTTCAATGCACAATGAACATTTTAACTCATCACATTTTCTTACTGAAAACAGAATTTATAAAAGTACTTGTTTACAATTAGAAGTCCACTGGAGAGATGGCTCAGAGGTTAAGAGCACTGATTGCTCTTCCAGAGGTCCCGATTCTCAGCAACCACATGGTGGCTCACAACCATCTGTAATAGGATCTGATGCCCTCTTTTGGTGTGTCTGAAGACTGCAACAGTGTTCTCATACATACAATTAGAAGCCCTCTGCTCAGAAATTGTAATGTACTTATTAACATCCAACCTAGGATGTATGCCATTTTTTTTATCCCAGTATTACCAAGTTCTCAATTTAATCATAAATATATCTGAAACCATGCTATGCTTTATTCATGCAGAGTCCCTTAAGCCTAACTGTATGTTCTCTAAGGTTGAACTGGTTTGGACTCAATCTGTCTAATCCTCTGATAGAAAGGAATCTCTTGCTGGCTGGTGACACCTGCCTATAATCTAAAGTTGGGAGACAGGATTGTCAGAAATTCCTCAGGCCAGCTTGGTCTATGTACAGTGAGGCCCTCTTGAAAATAAAATTTTCACTTCTGTTTTCTATTTCTATAAGGTTGCTTTTGGTTTTCTTTGGCATCCTGTACCTGTATTTATGAAGGGAATAGAAATTGTTTATCTCTGGATTCCTTGGCAGACTAGTACTCTTTAATATACAAAGTACATAATAATTTGGACTATATCAAGTAAATATTAAAAGACCAATTAGAAGGCAAGGAAATAAGCAGAAGGAACTACAGAAAGAGTCAGAAGTTTAAAAAACAAGCCATTTTACCTTGCTTTTAACTGTTTTACAAGCTTGAATAAAAGGTCAACAAGCCTTAAACTCATCTTAGATAACCCTCCCGATCTGTTTCTCTGTGTAGCCCTGTCTTGAAACCTGCTCAGCAGACTGGCCTTGGAACTCAGATCCACTTGCTGAGGCTAAAGACTTGATTCATGTGATCTTCCTGCTTTCTACTCCTGAGTTGTATCCCCATTTTTCACTTTACGTGGAAATTCAGTTACTCTTGAATAGTCAATGAATCAAGGATGAAATCAAAAGGGAAATTAATATTTCTTCCAATAAATAAAAAGTAGACACAACAAATAACATGTGATATAGCAAAAGAAGTACTAGAGTCTGTAGGTCTCAACACGCACATAGAAACACAAAGCCAAAAAATAAAGCAGAGTATCAGGTGAAAACCTTTTTAACATCCTAAAGAAATAGGAATTAGGAAATGCACATGGAACCAAGAGACTGTGATTGTCAGTGTTAAAATAAGGCAGAGACTACCTGTCTAGGCGTGCTTCAACTGCACCCAGATGTGGTACAGAGAACCCATAAAGAACTGCATACTCACAGCGAACTCATTTTTTCAAAGGTAGAAAGGTTTCCTGTGAAGAATTAAGACCATCTCATCAATGATACCAAGAAAACTTAACATCTACAGGGTGAAAAAAGCCAAACTAGATTCCTCCCACTAATTATGAAAACTGTAGAAAAAATGGTTAAGCATTAAGACTTCGAATTAGTGATAAATTAGGCAGAGGGCTGAGGTGGAATGACAAATCATTTTAATCCCAGCATTCGGGAGGAGGGATATCTCTGAGTTCAAAGGCAGCCTGGTCTATAGAGTTCTTGGACAGCCAGGGATAAACATGGAACTCCTGTCTTGAAAAACAAAACAAAAATAAAAAAGAAAAAGAATTAGGTTAAGTGTTAAAATACTTTTAGTACAACCTTTGGGCAATGGCTCTCTGGACTAGTGTAAGAATTCCAAACCACAAAGCAACACTAGAGCAGAAAAATCTATCCACAATGAGGAACAGTGACAGTACATTGTAAAGGCTGGCAACAAACTGAAGACAGGCCATTTAGTAGCAGAGCATCCTATGGCTAGGCATGGTGAGTTTTTCTTTAATCTACAAACTGAGGCCAGCCATCTCTATAGTTGAATACTAGGACAATTTTGAGATACTGTCTCAAAAAACATAAGCAAGGTCAACCCTTGTCAATTACCACAAAGGAAAATGGAAGTATGTACCAGTAAGAATTTAGAAAGTAAAGCCCACTTAGTCTTAGCACTTGGGAAGCAGAGGCAAGTGGATTCAAGATAAGCCTGATATAGAGAAACCCTGTCTCAAAATTAAGAAATCGGTGGAGAGGGCTGGACAGATGTAATCAAGGCATTGTGTTTCAGTTTCACAAGAAAACCTGATAATGTGCACAACTGTGATAGTTAAGAGATTGCTATTTGTGCATTCACACTTTGAAAACTCAATTTCCATGTAACTTGTACCAGGGCACTCTGGTTAATCTTCTGACACAAAAAGAACTGAAGAAATATTTGCGATTGAATGTTTATTGCAGCACTCCCCAGTAACCACTGCAGGATGAATAAGGAAATAGCTCATAACCAATTTTACAATCACAAAATTGTTGAATTGCTGCTTTACAGTTATGGTTGCATTCTCTGTTCAGTCTGTGAAAGTGTGTCACAGTTCATCCATAACCTTCACAGATTTTTTTTTTTTTGAGACAGGGTTTCTCTGTATAGCCCTGGCTGTCCTGGCACTCACTCTGTAGACCAGGCTGGCCTCGAACTCAGAAATCCGCCTGCCTCTGCCTCCCAAGTGCTGGGATTAAAGGCGTGCGCCACCACTACCTGGCGCTTCACAGATTTGAACACTGAGTCATATTCATGGATTTTTCAAAACAACCCATTTACATACAGCCCACAAAAACATGTATGTACAAGGCTCAACTCTGCAAGCCATACCAGATGCTGTCCTGCTCATTAGACAGATAATCAGGGACAGCCAGGGACATGTAGACTCCATCTCAAACACCCCAGTACTAATACTGTGCACTTTCTTCTTGTCTCTGCCTTTTCTGCATGTTTACCACACCAAGTTCTTATTGCCAGAAGTCATGTCACTGGCCCTGGGGGGGGGGGGAAATGCAGGCATTACTACCTTACTGCCAACATTAAAACAGAACACAGCAGTCCTTTGTAATGGTCTATCTCAGAAGCCAGATCCATAATTATGGTTTTTCAACAGGAATTCAGATTCGGGATAGGATCATCACAGACTAGACCAATGACATTATGTTCAGCAGAAAACAAAGCAAAGCATCACTTACATGCATTCCTGCTCCAGGATCTTTACAGGCGACCCGCACATCAATGGGTTGGCATTCACAACTGCCAGAAAGAAGTACCATAACATGCTATGAGTAAGAACTGCATAAAAAACAAGACTACTACTTCACTTAAACACAATGGTCTTATCTCAGAAGCTGTATCTGTCTTCAGGTCATCATCTTCGGGATATACTTCATCACTGTTCAGACCGGTTATGTCTCAGAACTGTTAATCAGTTTGTACACTATGCACACACTATAGCCACTCCAAATTAATAAGGGAAAAGTAGGAGAAGCTGCAGTAGCTGGCCAGCACTATTTCAGAGTTCATTAACATACAGGAAGCTGAGTCTTATTTCACAACTGTAAAAATGTACGCTGACAAAAATGTAAATCCTGGTTTCATACACACCTTTTAAAAGAGGGTTTAATCAAGTTACTTTCTGTTATGAATTTTCTCGGATGCTTTGGGCTCCCCTCCATCTAATGAGAAGAAACAAATTTTAAGCATCACATACCACTTCCTGTTGCTCTAACTCTTCAATTAGGAAACTAAGCTGTATCGCCCTTACCTTGGTATTTTTTTTTTTTTTTGCAACTGCTTTGATGATGCGAAGAATGATGTCGCCATTGTCCTTGTGAAAGGATTCATATGCATACAATTGGATGTCTCTTGGGTGTCGCCAGTACCTTCCAAACAGCACAAAAGGCCTAGCATATTTTTCTGCAAACCCTGATGTGTAAGAACCCACCCATGCTGTGACTAAGGAACCAGAACGAATGCAGCCTTCAGCCAGGGCGCCCAGTCCCAGTCTCCTCGGGGTCTAGGATCCAAATCTCTGTAGCTGCTGCGCATTTCTCCGAGGAAGTTTACACAGTTTACACAGATACCCTAAGCTCAAGTCACGGAGGCTGCTCCACATAACCGGAGGCCCCCACATTTCGCTAGGTCATCTGGCCCACTAACAGGCTTGTCTACAACAAAAAGTGAACCATCAGCTTTCCCAAGCAGCTCCCTTTATAGCGTCTGTGGAGCGAGATCGAGGCTGCCCCTCCCTCTTATACCGATTGGATGAGAGAGCACGTGGGGTGTGGCCATTCCTGAAGCAAAGCTTGGAAGTGCACCCATGAGTCTTTTCTTCCAGGCCATTCTGAGGTGTGGTGCTTGTGCTCCGGTTGGCTAGCTGACACTCCTCTCTGCCGAGTCTGGCAGGCTGCGCAGCTTGACGTGGTCTGGGAGTAGCGCCAGAATTCTAAGGAACAGCCACTGCAGCTGGAGGCAAGGTCACTGCCTGCTTCCAGCCTAGTCAGCTGCTGGCCATGTTCTTGACCTCATCCTAACTGTAACCGCTGTGGCAGCGGAGCTCTGAAGGGACATTGGCAGACAGAACCATGTGGGTGAAAATTGAAAAGCCCTGCATTTATCCTTTGTGCATTCTGGCGGTTCTTTGAGAAAATCAACAATTTAGATAAACCCTTAGCCAGACTAACCAGAGGGCACAGAGACAGTATCCAAATTAATAAAATCAGAACAGAAAAGGAAGACATAACAGAAACTGAGGAGATTCAAAAAATCATTGGATCCTATACAAAAGCCTATACCCAGCAAAACTGGGAAATCTGGATGAAATGGACAGTTTTCTAGACAGATAGCAGGTACCAAAGTTAAATCAGGAGCAGATAAACATCTAAATAGTCCCATAACCCATTAAAAGTCTCCCCGCCCCCAAAAAGCCCAGGACCAGATGGTTTTAGTGCAGAATTCTGTCAGACCTTCAAGGAAGACCTAATGCTAATTCTCTATAAACTATTCTACAAAATAGAAACAGAAGGAATAGTACCCAATTCATTCTATGAAGCCATAATTACGCTCATACTTAAACCACACAAAGAAGAACTTCAGATCACTCCCCCTTATGAATATCGATGCAAAAACACTCAATAAAATTCTCAAAAGCAAAATCCAAGAATACATAAAAATAATCATCCATCATGATCAAGTAAGCTTTATCCCAGTAATGCTGGGATGGTTCAATATTCGGAAATTCATCAACTTAATCCACTATATAAACAAATTGAAGGAAAAAAAACCCACATGATCATCTCACTAGATGCTGAGAAAGCATTTGACAAAATTCAACATCCCTTCACGGTAAAAGTCCTAGAAAGATCAGGAATCCAAGGCCCAAACCTAAACATAGTAAAAGCAATATACAGCAAGCCAGTAGCCAATATCAAACTAAATGGAGAGAAACTTGAAGCAATCCCACTAAAATCAGGGACTAGGCAATGCTGCCCACTCTCTCAGTGCCTATTCAATATAGTACTGGAAGTCCTAGCCAGAGCAATTAGACAACAAAAGGAAGTCAAAGGGACACAAATAGGAAAGGAAGAACTCAAAATCTCACTATTTGCAGATGATATGATAGTATACTTAAATGACCCCAAAACTTCCACCAGAGAACTCCTAAACCTGATAAACAACTTCAGCAAAGTGGCTAGATATAAAATTAATTTAAACAAATCAGTAACCTTCCTCTACTCAAAGGATAAGCAGGCTGAGAAAGAAATTAGGGAAATGACACCCTTCACAATAGAGACAAATAATATAAAATACCTTGGTGTGAATCTAACCAAGCAAGTGAAAGATCTGTATGACAAGAACTTCAAGTCTCTGAAGAAAGAAATCGAAGAAGATCTCAGAAGATGGAAAGATCTCCCATGCTCATGGGTTGGCAGGATTAATATAGTAAAAATGGCCATGTTGCCAAAAGCAATCTACAGATTCAATGCAATCCCCATCAAAATTCCAACTCAATTCTTCATAGAGATAGAAAGAGCAATTAGCAAATTCATTTAGAATAACAAAAAATCCAGGATATCGAAAACCATTCTCAACAATAAAAGAACTTCTGGAGGAATCACTATCCCTGACCTCAAGCTGTACTACAGAGCAATAGTGATAAAAACTGCATGATATTGGTACAGAGACAACCAGAAAGATCAATGGAATAGAATTAAAGATCCAGAAATGAACCCCCACACCTATGATCACTTGATCTTTGACAAAGGAGCTAAAACCATCCAGTGGAAAAAGGACAGCATTTTCAACAAATGGTGCTGATTCAACTGGAGTTCAGCAGGCAGAAGAAAGCAAATTGATCCATTCTTAGCTCCTTGTACAAAGCTCAAGTCTAAGTGGACCTCCACATAAAACCAGATACACTGAAACTAATAGAAGAGAAGGTGGGGAAGAGCCTCGAATGCTTGGGCACAGAGGAAAATTTCCTGAACAGAACACCAATGGCTTATGCTCTAAGATCAAGAATTGACAAATGGGACCTCATAAAATTGCAAAGCTTCTGTAAAACAAAAACCACTGTCAACAGGACAAAGCAGCAACCAACAGATTGGGAAAAGATCTTTATCAATCCTACATCTGATAGTGGGCTAATATCCAATATATACAAAGAACTCAAGAAATTAGACTCCAGACAACCAAATAACCCTATTAAAAGATGGGGTACAGAGCTAAACAAAGAATTCTTAACTGAGGAAACTCGAATGGCCGAGAAGAACCTAAAGAAATGTCCAACATCCTTAGCCATCAGGGAAATGCAAATCAAAACAACCTTGAGATTCTACCTCACACCACTCAGAATGGATAAGATCAAAAACTCAGGTGATGGCAGATGCTGGTGAGAATGTGGAGAAAGAGGAACACTCCTCCATTGTTGGTGGGGTTGAAAGCTGGAACAACCACTCTGGAAATCAGTTTGGTGGTTCCTCAGAAAATTGGACATAGCATTACCTGAGGACCCAGATATACCACTGGGTATATACCCAGAAGATGCTTCAACATCTCACAAGGACACATGCTCCACTATGTTCATAGCAGCCTTATTTATAATAGCTAGAAGCTGGAAAGAACCCAGATGTCCTTCAACAGAGGAATGGATAAAAAGTATGGTACGTTTACACAATGGAGTATTGATCAGCTATTAAAAACAAAGAATTCATGAAATCCTTAGGTAAATGGATGGAACTAGAAAATATCATCCTGAGTGAGGTAACCCAATCACAAAAGAACACACATGGTATGCATTAACTGATAAGTGGATATTAGCCCAAATGCTTGCAATACCCAAGATACAACTCACAGACCACATGAAGCTCATGAGGAAGGAAGACCAAAGTGTGGGCACTTCATTTCTTCTTAGAAGTAACAAAATACTCGTGGGAGCAAATTTGGAGAGAAAGTATGGGACATAAACTGAAGAAGGGGCTGTCCGCAGACTGCTCCACCTGGGTATCCATCCCTTGTGCAGTCTTAAAGGCAGAGGCTGATGTGGATGCCAGAAAGTGCAGGTTGACAGAAGCCTGATATATCTGTCTCCTTAGAGGTCTGCCACAGCCTGACATATACAGAGGCGGATGCTCACAGCTAACCATTGAGCTGATCATGGGATTCCCAATGGAGGAGTGAGAGAGAAGACTGAAGGAGCTGAAAGGGTTTGTGGTCTCCTGGGGAGAGCAACAATACCAACCAACCAGAGCTCCCAGGGTCTAAACCACCAGCCTGGGAGCTCATAGGGAGGGACCCATGGCTCCAACTATATATGTAGTGGGGGATGGCCTTGTAGGACATAGGTGGGAGAGGATGTCCTTGGTCCCGTGAAGGCTGGATGCCTCAGTGTGGAGGAATTTGAGGTTGGGGAGTTAGGAGTGGGTGGGTGGAGGTGCATCCTTATAGAAGCAGGAGGAGAGGGGATGGGGTAGGGGGTTTCTGGGTGGGAGGAATGGGGAAAGGGGATAACATCTGAAATGTAAATAAAATATCCAATAAAAAAAGTTGTTGGTCGAATGGTTTGGCTTGGAGTTCTGCCCCATCCATCCATCCATCCATCCATCCATCTCAACGTATAGTCTGTTTCTCTGTGTGTAGGCATATTTGTGTATGTGTGAGGATGCATGAATACTTGTGGATTTGATTGTAACATACAGTTGAGCCCAGCCAGAGTGTGGGTGTATGAATGCGTGAATGTATATGTGTCTATGCATTTTTGCTTGTATAAGGCATCTTAATTGTTTTCCCTTTTTTCCTCTATGGCTCACAATGAGTTTTAACCAGTGTAGCCAGAAAGGATTCTGGCTGATTCATCAGAAAAAGGAGCACCAGCAATAAACCCTTTTACTTAATTCCCCACTGTTTTACTTTGAGGTGCTAAACCCCAGAGACTACAGTTTCTGCCCTCAGAGGGATTGGGGCAGGTCAGCTACCACTGCAAAGTAATTTAGATTTAAGACAGGTAAAGGTTTATTATAGAAAAGGCAACCCTAAATATCCAGGAGACCAAGTCTTGTCCCACAGAAACTCTTCTCCCTTGCCTTATCTCAAGAGAGAAGCAAAGAACAGCCGGGGGCCACCAGCACATATATATATGTGTGTGTGTATATATGTATATATACATATGTACATATGTACACACGCACACATGTATATATGTATATATATATGTACATATGTACACATGTACATATGTATATATATGTACACACATATATACATATATATCTACACACACATACATGTATACATACATATATGTATTTATGTTTTTAGACTGAGTTTTATTTACTAGTTACAAAGCACATAGACCATATGAGTATGTTAAGATGAATTCCAAGGAGTGTGTAAAATGATAAACACATTAAAACTACATATAACTTCCCCATTAAACATGGGTGAGCACACTGGATTTGTCAGACTTGAGAAAGCTTCCTATGTGGACAGAGTGTACCCTGCTTCACTTTGCATGAACAGTGAGGACAATGGTGTGAGCTTCTAGATCAGCCTAAGTGTTGAGTGTTATTGTGATTTCTTGAGGCTCTACTGCAATCCTAAACTGCGCTTTTATTAGAGTCCTGCTGAGACAGAGACCTGGGATAAGGGAGGCACAGAAGAATC
This sequence comes from Grammomys surdaster, assembly GCF_004785775.1. Taxonomy (NCBI): domain Eukaryota; kingdom Metazoa; phylum Chordata; class Mammalia; order Rodentia; family Muridae; genus Grammomys; species Grammomys surdaster. The sequence continues at coordinate 5,955 of NW_021620921.1, read as the reverse complement.
AATGTGGGTGACCTTAGCCAGGATTCACAGCTTTGGGGATATGAAACCTGAAGAGGCCAGGAACCCCCTGTAGCCCAGTGGGAACCTCAGAGGAGCAATTCTAGTTTGCTAGTTTTAAAGCTAGCAACTTTAAAACTGTTCTAGTTTGGGTTTTAAAGCTGTGAACAGACACCATGATCAAGGAAACACTTATCAACCCATTTAGTTGGGGCGGCTTACAAGTTTAGAGGTTCACTCTGTTATAAAGGAAGCATGGTAGTGTCCAGGCAGCTAGAAACCCACCCCCATGATTACATACTTCCTCTAACAAGGCTACACCTACTCCAAGGCCACACTTTCTAATAGTGCCACTCCCTGTGCCAAGCATCTTCAAATCCACCATACCATCCCACCCATAATGCTTTCAATCCAAAATTTATTTATCCTGGAGGGATGGGGTATGGAGCAGAGAATGAGAGAATGGCCAACAAATCAGTCCAACTTGAGACCTATCCCATGGATAATCACCAATCACTGACACTATTAATGATATGGTTATGACTGCAGACAGGAGTCTAGGATGGCTGTCCTCTGAAAGGCTCCACCCAGCAGCTGACTCAGATACAGACATCCGCAGCCAAACAGTGGATGGAGGTCGGAGACTTTTATGGAAGAGTTGGGGGAAGGATTGAAGGTCCTGAAGGGGATGGGAACCTCCAGAACAACAGTGCCAACTAACCTGGACCCTTAAGAGCTCTCAGAGACTGAACCATCAGCCAAAGAGCATGCATAGGCTGGAATCTAGTCCCTGGCACATATGTAGCCGAGGACTGTCTTGTCTGTCCTCAGTGGGCTAATCCTGCAGAGGCTTGATGCTCCAGAGTACAGGGATACCCAAGGTATGGGGGAGCATCCACTCAGAGGCAAATGGGAGGGGGAATGGAGAGACTCTGTGAGGGGGGAGGGACCTGTGAGAGTAGGCAGTGTTTGGGATGTAAATTAACTAAACACTGTCCAGGGCCATGGGCTACACTACTGATGGGCTACCTGTATGATGACACTGGATCCTAGAGAAGCAGCCCAGGGGTTAGCAAAGAAAACTAGTCGGCGGCTGAAAGCAGATTCTGGTCTTACAGCTGGCTACTTAAACTAGTGACTTGGAACTTGGCTATTCAGAATGAACCTGAGTAAGCTTTAGGCCTGTCTTACAAGCTCTAATGGGCTACGAGGTCCATCAGATCAGATGGTACTGATAGGGGTAACTCTCCCTTTCACAGGTCCATAATTCTGAAAGCCACTCAGTTTAAGTCAACAAAAGCATATGTCTGGCTACTTCCAAGATCTTAGAATAATACAGTTTTGTGAAATGTTTAATTCTACGAAAACAAGTGTACATCAACTCTTACTTGGCTCCCACCCTAGGTGACCATCTAGACTCTGTGTCCTTGCCAGGGGCATTAGCATTCCTGGTCATGTAGAACTGGATACTACCTGCCTTAATTGGATGCCCTGGGCATTGGTGTGTCTCCAGATCCTGTAGCTATTTGTTCTGAGCAAGTGTTCCCACTGAGCTTGGGGCTAAGGTTACCACTGTTTTTTAACACCAGCAGTGGGTTGTCATAGTTCTAGGAAAGGGGATGTAGCACAACTCTGAGGAGGCCACAGAAGCTGGGCCCCTGCATCTCATGGGAATGTAGAAGTCATTAGCTCCCCAGGAAAGCACTGGGAAATGGCAGACAGCCAAAGAGGCGCTCCAGGCTCCATAAATGCCCGTTTCTGTAGAACAGACCTCAGCTTGGGTATAGAAAAGCAGTCTGCACACTGTAGTTTCCTACCACACTGCCCTCACCCTGCCGAGGTTCAGTTCTAGCTTCCATTATGTCCCCACCTGATCAAGGGCAGGCGGCATCTGAAGGATGGAAGGGCAGGAACTAGATGGCCAGTGTGAGGAACAGCAATGGGATTTGTGATGGAGGAAAAGGACCTTGAACAAACCCAGTTAGCAGGAGGAAACATAGTGACTCCAAAGGAGTGCCTGGGGCCCTTTCCCTAAAAGAGAATTTCCTTGGTGGACTGTGGACTAGATGCCTGCATGAGTTCACAGTGATCATTGTTTCTAGAATTCAAATCATTTGTCAACCCCTGAAGGACAGAGATCTTTCCCTTTCCTCGAGGTCATGCAGAAGAGAGAAGAGCCTATTTATGTCCTGGAAAGATCTTCCAAAATTTCAATGAAAACTGACTCTGAAATAAACTAAACTTATTTCTGCTATCTGTCTGCCACAGCATGAAGAAAATTCACAGTCCACCTTGAAAAGGGAGAACACCCTGCAAAAGGAGAATACCCTGTATAGGGTGTGAAAGGACTTGTTTTCTAATTTCTCTGCTCTGTAATAAAGGGAGCAGTGAATCTGATCTCTGAGGATGTCTGTTCTAAACCCATTGTTTATGGTGATGGAAGTAACTAGGGAGTAACTGCTGTTTGGGCCAAAGACAAGCCATGGAGTCCTTCCTGACACGTGGATGTACACTGGGTTCAGCTGTAGGTCAAGTTTCTCTTAAGATGTACTTCAAAGATGGAGTAGGTTTGGCCTCTCCCCTTAACTATTAAAAATCATCACAGATCCTCCTATTCTACCCCACTCTCAACTCTACTCGGTTCCCAGCAGTGTCTGACATTCCCGAGACAGATTATTTACTAGACCTTGACAGACATTACCCTGTCCAGTACATTCCATACCAACTGCTGTATCAGCACCAATGTGGCACTAACAGAGGTTGCTTCCAGCCTCCCCTGCTTTCTTCTCACAACTGCATCCTATGTGTGGAAACGCTCAGTCACACCAACAGGTGAAAAGAATAAATAATCTTAAATCTCCCCCCAACTACCTCTGTTGCATCCTGGGAGCTGTTTTTAAAGGAATCTACTTTCAGACACAAACCCCTTTTGTAAATAATCAAACAAAATCTGTAGAAAGAAGGTTTCTTTAGAAGTAATTTAAACAGCATCTTCCTCTTCATTACAAGCAAGTCTCTCTTAAGCCTAAACACAAAGTCTCTATTGCAGGCATAAGAGGTGACCATATTAGGCTACTTATACCTGGAAACAGGCTCATCATTCCTCAAAAGTCTCACTTTGTCCACAGTTTGTCCAAAGTGCACTGAAGCTCATGGTCTCTAATATAACTTTTGGGATAAAAATGTATATAGCTTATTATTAAGTCCAGAGCTAGACAGGGACTCTCCTCAAAACCTGCTTGCCTGAGCTCAAATCCCTTCGACACTCCTTGGTGATTGTTTCTTCAAGTTGGCACAAGCTAGAGTCATTTGGGAAGAGGGAAACTCAATTAAGAAAGTGACCTCCAACACACTAGCCTGTCGTTCATTTTCTTAATTAGTGATTCATGCAGAATGGCCCAGCTCCCTTTGTGCAGTGGTACTGGGCTACTGGCCCTAGGTATTGGAAGAAAGCAGGCTCATCAAGCCATGAGAAGCAAGCAGATAAACAGCATTCTTCTTGGCCTGTGCACCAGTTCCTGCCTCCAGGTCCCTGCCTTGAATTCCTTCCCCGACTTCTCTGGATGATGTACTCCAAAGTGTAGGATGCAGTAAACCCTTTCCTCCCTGAGTTCATTTTGCTCATGGTGTCCTATCAGAGCCACAGAAACCTGAGGTAACCCCCCTCCTCTACATGGTATCTTAACACCATTATAGACTCCAGCTTTCTGGGCACTACTGGAAACCGTCCCCAGTTCAGTTTCTTATTATCCTGAGCCTATCTCTGCCTTGCAGCTACCTGGTCAGGGACAGTTTCATTAGCATCCATCCCTTCCAAACTACATTTCATCAGGACTCTATACTCTTACTATAATTTCCTCTCCCACCTAAACTAAAGATCAGCACTGCTCAAAGACTATCCCCAGAACCATTGAGCCAAGTAACTGTAACAGTTCAAGAGCTTCCAATAACACAGAAACAATGAAATGTACCTGGAACTATTGTATTTCAGCACCAATGAGCCCTAGATCTGCTGGCCTTCCCCCAAGACAGAACCTGTTGCTTTTACAAATCCAGATGAATAAAGCAAAACCTCTAAACTACTGAAGGTACCAATGGTGTGGGTGAGCAAAGAATAACAAGAAAGATTGGTGGGACTGTAAAACCAATGTCTAGTTGTGACCATCCTGCTTGCTTCCATTTCTAGAAGTACACATGGCCATGTGATTCCTTGTGTTTAGTTCCTGAAGTTTTAACCTGTCAATTTGTTTGTTCTAAGGTTCAACGGCTCTACTATAGAGAATACTTCAACAAAGTTTTCAACATTTCCCACAGGAAGCACCACTTCCTTTAGTCTGCTACACAATACAATGTGGGTCTTCTATCAAAACCACTGTGTAGGACAGACACTGTCATGTGACAGACTTTTTTTGAGAACATAGCACATGTCTACTCTCTCAGAAAGGGAACCTGTGACAGAACAAAGCAACACCTGCACTATAACATCCAAAGTGGCAAACCAATGAGGAATGTATTTGGGTGAGTGACAGGAGTCTGAATGATGAGTTATATAAAAAGATCCTAGGTAACTTAAATGCAGCTTCATCACCCCAAAACCTACCTCACCATAGGAGACTCCCAAAACTGCAACACTAGGCTTTCCAAAAACTGTAAAGCTGAGAGGCTCTCCATGCAGCTTGTACTCAGCTGCAAATTGCAAATTGACTGTTCCACAAGAACAGACTGAAGTGTTAAACAGGCACAAGCCTGGAATGAGAGACCATGGTCCTCACCCAGACTCCTGTCTTGGGCTTAATGCCTTTGTCTTCACATCTGCCACATACCCTGAGATCCTGGAGAGAAGTCAAGCAATCAGAAGTCAAGACACCTCATGTGAGGGTCAAAGAGGGGGACAATGAGTCTCACTTTCTCAGCCTTCCAAGTGAGGAACAAGGGGCAGGAGGAATGGATGCAGACTTTGGCTTTAAAACCAGACACTTGGTTTAAATCTTGAACCACCACTGTCTTATAAAATGGACCTCATCTCAGCTTCTTATAAAATTGCACAGTTGCTACCTCATACAATTGTAAAATATAATGAATGGACCCATTAGATTCACGGTAAGCTACTGTCTTACATGTCCATTTCTTGGGCTCCAGGAACACATAGGTGAAGACTTTGGCTAGAGTACCATCTCTGTTCTCTCTCCATTTCAAAGGGTGAGTTTTACAGGTTTAGACTCTTCCTTTTATTTAATCTGACCCCCTGCAGTAAGAGTGCTCTGTACCATGTGTGGCATATTTCCTCCATGGGAAAGCCAGCCAGTGTCTGGCCAATAGTGGTCTTTTGTTTTGCTTTTGTATTTTTAAGACAGTTCTTTATGTTCCCAGTCTGCTGTTGAACTCCCTAAGTAGTTAAGGATGACATTGAACTACTAATCCTTCTACCTCCACCTTCTAAGACCTATAATTAGCTTCATATGTATGGTTCTGATGCAGGAGACTGACAAACCTCAGCTGCCGCCAATCCTTTATGAAACAAAGGGATCTAACTTTCTGGTTTTGGTCCTGTTCCTGTCTCTTGGATGCATCTGTGTTTAGAGGGTAAAAACTGGTACCCCCTGTTACACAGGAACAAAACACCCACCTGGTCGATTACCTGCAGTTTCACCTGAGATCAGGCCCTCCGCCAAGTCTGGTAGCATTTCCTCTGGAGGGACACTTAGCCCCTAAATGAATCTCAAGCAGCAAGAATCAGGTAGGAGCTTTAGTGTCCCAATTTGGCTATGTACCATTGGTGAAAAATGTCTCCATTTATTTCCCATTTGCCCTTTAGGGTCATGACACACTCCTGATCATTGTCAAAATATCTTCTTAAATGAACCACTACAACCTCTGCTTGCAGAACCCATCCTTGCATAGTGTATCCAACTTCTTCAAAAATACCTAAGAGTGGGCAGTGCATTCCAAGATGGCTGG
>NW_021620920.1:32106-72318 GCF_004785775.1 Grammomys surdaster | reverse complement strand
CATTCTCTGGACTATGAGAGCACAATAAACCTCCCCTTCCAATTGCAGAAAGCAGGGAGGGTTTTTTCTAAATCTAGCTTTAGAGCAGTTAGCCTCAGTGCAGTCCAATTGAGAGTAAGAGCAATCCCATGATAGACAAGTCTAGGCTGCTATGAACAAACATTCCTGTATGGAACATTCTGTTTCTCTTCTAACCAAACCAGTATCAAATTACTGTTTCCTATAGAAGATTATCATGCTAGGAATAGTGGTTCAAATTCATTGGATAAATATATACTGCAATTTATTCCAACTTCAATATCTACTATAAATTCTAGAATACTTAGTGAATCAAGGTCAGCTGGAGTAATAAATGAGACCCTTTCTCATACAGAGGAGAGAAATCAAAAGCCTTGTGAAAAGCCTCGTGAAAGCCTAGCAGGCTGCACTATTTCTTCCTTTCACTAATCAATCACAATGTTAAATGTTGGGAGCCAAACCCATGATATTACCTGGTGTCCTGGAAAGCCTAGTCAGATAAGAATAAGCAAGGGCATTTACTGTCTCAGATCCCAGAAACTCAAAGAATGTCTGGTATCTCCTGGCAGCCAGGTACGATAGTGGGATGGTCTTAGACAATGAGGATTCCATAGTGGGATACCCCTAAAAAATGACCCTTGCCTAAACTTCCTGTTTTGCTGTGTCTTCATAATCTTCCTCCTGAAATTAAACTTTGAGAGCTTGATCAAAACCCTCAATGTGTTCTCATTCTTTGTGTCTCTTGTCCCTTCCTTCTTTCACCCCCTTCCCTTGGGTCTCCTTGAATCTCCCAAGGGCTGTGGCAGTTAAAACTTGATTCCAAGTTAATAGTCAACCTTTTAAAAATTTGTTCTTATTCTATAATTTTGTAATTTCCACATCATAAATGTTTTCTACTGTTCCTGGTAGGTTCTGAGAATTGGGTGATAGTTAATTAAATTAATACCTGAAAAAGAATATCTTTTTGTAACTAGACCTTGAATTTGACTATAAAAAGGCTCTCCTGCTTTTAGTCAGGGCTACCCTCTGTACTGGGAATGAATGCTTATTGGTTTCATAGAAAGTCTAGTGCTCTGGGTTTGGGGGTTATTTTCTATCCCAGGTTTTCTATTCCTCATGTTTCTTGTTTAAGGTGTTCTAAGACTTGTAGGGATCTGGATTATCTCGATGGGTTCCTGAAGGTAGGAAAGGGAAGCATGCTAAGACATGAGAATGAAAACCTCATGCAGATTGTCTTTTTCAACTTGGATCAGAATTCAGGGAGTCTAGTACCAGATGAATCCTTGCCAACCAACATACTTAAAACACAGAATACTTTGGGATAAGGTTTCCAGAAAACTGTCAACCTAATCAGTCCAATTCCAGGGGTACAATAAAGACTAGGAAGTATCTATTACAGAAACCCTTTTTCAAAAAGCATATGACTAGGTGGTAGATTCTCTAGCTAAAGATGTGTATTTAAATGTGGTCCTTGCCGAATAAGAAAGAGATCTGTAAGCCAGAAAATACACGTCACATTTTCCTTAAGGTTAAATAATAGTTCTGAGGGGAACAAGTCTGGGGTAATCATTCTGGGGAATTTGGGTGACATCTTTCGCGAAACGTAGGGGAGGTCTGCCACCAGAAATAGCAAAAAGCTCACCAGGTAAGTAAAAAAGAAATCCACTTTTTTCTTTTGGATTCAATGCAGGTACTATATCTACTTCACAGAAAAGGGGCCTTGTAAGACTCTGAAGAGCCTTAGCTTACCATTACTTGCAGCTCTTTCAGTGAGCTTTTTATACAGTTTTTAGGGCAGCAGCCATTAGGCACAATGTGATTGGCAGAATAATTTGACTTTTTAAATTTACTGGTCTTTAGGGAATGAGGTGGCAAGGATTTCCTTTATCTGTGAGTGGCCAACAGCTGGTCCTGTGGAATGTGTCCTTACCTGCAGATCAGTTCCACCCACCCCACCAGATCATCTGAGGAATGTTAATTAGCCTCTTGCATCTGGAGGGGCAAGCACACCATGACCTGTCCAAACTTCCTGAGCTGACATTTTCAGCCCCTTCTTTATTTTCCTAGTGATCTCTTGTGTTATTTATACTCTCCAAGTCCTTTGGCTTATTGCAAAGTGGAACTCTCCCTCAAGTAGTAGACTTAGCCTCAGGCAATGAGTTGCTCTTTACCTAATCAATACAGATGGATCAGTCCTTGAACCACAGAAATGCAGTCAGCAAGTTTTATTTATATATTTGTGCATCATATTGACACATATAGTGTAGAGTGAAAAATTATGAAGATCATTTTATAAAATCATTTATAGATGCTTCCTTAGGTTTTTCTTTAAAAGGGCATGGAAAATTCTCTCTGAAGCAAGCTAAGAATGTGGACAGGCTAGTTATGGGAACTGGCTAGAATGCAAGTGAGCTAGGTGGAACCAGGAAGCTGGTTACCAAGCTGGTAACTGCAGTGACAGGGCGGGACCACATTTTTGAGAAGAATAGGTATACAGAGTGTTCTTCACATGACCCTGACTCATGTAGATTGGTTTCCTCTGAAATTCTTCACTATTTTTATGATTATGTCTCCTTAACAACCCCCTCGCCCCCTCCTCACCCTGGTTTGTGGTTTTCTCCTTTAAATACCCCTCACTCCCGAGCCTTGGGGTCGATGCTCACAAGGGGAGCATCGACCTCAGTCAACTGATACCCTGAAATCCGGAAATAAAGCCTTTTGATGTTTGCATCCAGTTTCGGTGTCTTGCAAGTTATTAGATGGTCCTGTCATCCTGAGACTTGAGTGAGGGTCTCCCCTGAGTGGAGGTCTTCAATAGAACAAGGAAGAAATTCGTGGGGAAGACGTTAGTATTGAGATAATACAAATAAGCATGTAAATTGTTGAAGTATATTTGATTATGATTCATAGAAAATGTAATTGATAAGTAAAATACCTAAGCATAGGAAGACATTGCCTTTTCAGATACACCTAGATGTGTCCTTAAATGGTAGAGTTTTCGTGTGCCTCTGAAAGTCTCAATACACAAAAATGCTAAAGCATGGAAAGTTCCTGCCTATTTTAAGGCAAATTGCTTGAGAGAAGTCTTATGGTCTTTGCTGGATGACTTGAAGCAAAGTCAGCTGGATGCATTGAGGTGCTCTTCAGTTAAGTTACAAACTTTTGGCCTACTACAGACATGGCTTGGAGCTTCCCAATAGGACCTCTACCATGAAATGACCTGTCTCAGCCTGTCAAGTGTGTAGTGAGGGAGATAGTTCTTTATTTTATAGCTGTTAGACATTTGAGAGCTCTCTTGCTGGGCACTCTCTTTGGACTCTGTCTTTCCTTCTTGGCTTAGAATGGCATCCTGAAAGCAGAGTGGTAAGAAATAGCAGGGCACAGATGAAACTGGATTGAGGAAAGAGAGCAGTGGAGTGTGCACATGTGTTTTGATGATCTCAAGAGAAAAGTAGACTAGCTAGATAAAAGGGAATAGATGAAGGAGATTTCTGAGTAGCTATCAGTTTAGTAGTTGAATCAAGCTTATAAGTAAATATTTTGCATATGGTTAAGAAAATGAAGTTACCTCAATTGTTTAGCATGTTTTTACCAAACCTACCACATAGTTTGTTATTACTGGAAAAAAGTAAAAAGGTAAAGGTTACACATAGTGATATATTTCAAATATATGAAAATTAATTTTAAATGAAATTATATTAAATACAGAGATGGCTTAGTTATGAGCGTTGGATATTACAGATGATGACAAGGTTGCATTCTCAGAAATCACAGGGCATTAAACCAGTTGCTGTTACTGCAGTCACAAGGGATCTAATGCCCACTTTTGGCTACTACAGGTACTGCACACAAACGGGCCTGGATAAGACTCATAGACATAAAATAAAAATAAAGTATAAAAAATGGAGTCATGTACTCAGATGTCACAGCCTTGAGACAGAAAACATTCAGGATGAGGTAGAATGCACTCAGTTGAAATTACTGAAATTAATTATTTAAAACTGAGACAAGTGGGCACCATGAGGACTTTTTATTATTTGCAGTATTTAACATCCGATATCCCTTCTTTAATATGGAGCTTTCGAGTTGACAGGAAAAATCCTTAATCTAGACAACAGCTTCTGGTGGCAGCCTACTTATATAAAGGATATCGAATATGGTAGCTCCTTCTGTTTTTCTGCATGCTATACTCTGTCAAGAAAGATCAATTTATTTTCTAGCATTAGAGGTTCTGTCTTTGGAATTTTGGTGTATGCTGAAAACCACCTGAGACATACAGGTACTGCTGTATTCTTCAACCTTCCATTGGTACAGTATCTTTGTTTTACTGGTTGGATGGCATTCTGAGATTCATTCCTATATATCTATGTTGTGCATATACAGAGATACCTGCTGTGCATTCTGTTTATCTGGAAAACTTTTACTAATACAGACATAGATTTTTACCTTCACACTGAGGAAGATGTGCTGGCTAACAAAAGTCCTCTATAGTGATCAGCATCCATTTCCTGCTTTTCTCCCAGGGTTGTCTGGAGAATGACATTGAAGTATCCAAATAAACCCCACTTGTCTCTATTTAAGGATCTTATTTGTCTCCATTTGGAGGACCAGGCCTCATAGGCCATAAGGCACCATCTTCAGGAGTCAACCATAAGTCCCAGGAACCAAGTCATAAGACACCAGCTCTAGCAACATACCTTAAAATCCTTAACAAAGTCATTACCCTCCTCCTAGAGAATAGCCTAGGGATAAGTACAAACATGGGGAAATATCTCAGAGTCAGCCATCCAGGCTTGGCAGCCCCATTTTACCATATGGTTAAATGTTCATGACATAAGATTTCAGGCCACTGACAACCTGTGACCCCCTAGCACCCAACAATGAAATATTAGATTACTGTATTCTTTTTTGTTTGTTTGTTTTGTTTGTTTGTTTGTTTGTTTTGTTTTTCAAGACAGGGTTTCTCTGTGTAGCCCTGGGTATCCTGGAACTCACTAAGTAGACCAGGCTGGCCTCGAACTCAGAAATCCACCTGCCTCTGCCTCCCAAGTTCTGGGATTAATGGTGTGCACCACCACCGCCTGGCTAGATTACTGAATTCTCTAGAGAGTTCCAAGTGTTCCCCATAAGAAGGTCTCTGTGCCTTTCTCTGGGATCATCATTTCAAAAATGGTTGAGACCCATGTGCTAGTAGTTTCTGCAGAATAAGGGCTTTTTGGTTTTGCATACTGTCTGAGTCTAGGATCCACCTTCAGAGATTTTCAGACCGTTACAATATGTAGCAGGTGAATATTAATTCCAGTTTTCCTGACATCAGTGCGAAATTACAAAAACAAATATACTCTTTTGTGTCCTAAAATCTCCTTAATTGTTAATATCCTTGGAGGTGATATAGTTCACTCTGCTCCAAGGTGAATAATGGACTGTGTAAGGATTCTATCCCGATTAAAGATGGAGGAAGAGGAGGAAAAGGAGGAAGAGGAGGAGGAACAGGAGGAGGCAGAGGAAGAGGAGGAGGAGGAAAAGGAGCAGCAGACACAGCAAGACCAGGAGACGGGGAAGGAAGAAATTTCTACAAAGTTCTGGATGACAGAAAGAGGTTATTGGACTACAGGTACAAGTGATACTGAAACAAAAATCTTGCAGATCTGAAAAGGGTCAGCTCCTGGGATAGAATTCTGGGCCAGGAAACCATTTATTGTATGCCTTCAGGGCACTCTAACCCTAAGGGAGGTGCTCATGTCACTCAAAATTCCTAGGCCAATAAGGGCCTACAATATGAATTTCCAATCAGAAGAGGAGGAGGGGAGGGTTCTTCCAGGTCCAGTGCTGCAGGTTCAGCACATTCTAACCCTAAGGGAAATAATCATGTCAGTCAAGATTCACTGGCTAATCAGGGCCTGAAAGGAAGAGGGTACTTCTCCTTTCTTTGCGCTGTGCTTCTTCTGGTTGAGTTCCATTCCTGAGCAAGCAGATTTGAGTGGTTGGTGTGATGTGCTTTGACCTCTGCTGCTACGTGCCTTAGGGGAGAACTGACAGGCTGAGCTACTAAATCGCAATATGGTAAGCATGTGAAACCTGCCCCTAACATGAAGGAGAGGTGGTCTGAGAAGCTGGAGTCCGGGTGGTGGGCCCTCCCCTCTGGGAGTTGGAAACTAGCAGGCCCCTGTGAGGTTCCACGTGGTCTTAGCTACTAAAGGTACTCAGCGGTGGCATCTGAATAACTTCATTACAGGAGCTGCATCTGCACAAAACACTTGAAGCAAGGGATTGCATGTAGAAACATCCTTAGCAGGATGCCAAATTCGGAAAGGCCTTTTTTCTGGTATCTTCTAAATAGACATTGGGCCCTAACCATTTAAGATCCATTTGGACTTAATTTTGTGGCAGTTGTAAATGCCATCTCACACACTGGGTAGCTCTCCAATTTTAATCTGCGATGAAAAGAATACAGTCTCTGATGTAATGGATTTTCCAAGGTTTGGAAGATAGTGAGTCACACCGAGTAGACTTCAGCTGAGGGAGAAACTGCCTCTAAAACACCCACAGGTAAGGAGCATGGTAAGGGAGAATCTTAGAGATTAGGATGCTAGGATACACAAGTTTGTTCACCGGGATTGTCAGGAAATATAGCTCCAAAACATAACAAAGGAGACAACCGTGATTAACAAACTATCTCTAGGCCCATCCCCAGATCAAGGTCAGTATTTTAAAAATCTGCTCTAAGGAGCATTGCCGGGTCACAACCAACACTAAGGCCTGGTGTGTCATAAAGGCTCATTTTTCTTCTTGAGAAAAGCATAGTTCTGCCACATGGGCAAAACAGCTGCCTTCATGGATAGAGAATGACATAGCTCCATCTCAAACCCAGCCACATGCTTGGCAGAGCCTGTACAGGCCTGGGGCCTAGGACCTGGGCCCTTTCCCCAAGACCTTGAGGTATTTATCACAAACAAAACACAGAGCTCCTCTGAAAGCAGGGATGTGCTTGGGAGAGCTGGTAATGGTCTGAGTCTAGGTCCTTTGGAAAGAGGATGTCTGAAGAATGGCCTACTCTTTCAGGGTATTGGTGTGATTAAGAAATATTTGGTGAAGCCGAGCAATAATGGTGCATGCCTTTAATTAGTGGTACATGCCTTTAATCCCAACACTTGAGAGCCAAAGGCAGGTGGATTTCTGAGTTTGAGGCCAGCCTGGTCTACAGAGTGAGTTCCAGGTCAGCCAGAGCTATGTGGAGAAACCCTGTCTCAAAACAAACAAACAAACAAACAAAACCCAACAAAACAAACAAAAAAGAAATATTTGGTGAAATATATTCTCTGTATAAATCTCCTGACCTCCAAGTGGCTAAACCAAGTAGCCTTCAGTCCATCCTTAAATGATTCACAGTATTACCTAGAGTGTAAACCTAAGAGACACATAAGTATGACAGCATCTGTGGATGCAAACTCTCTTCTGGCCTGGCTCTTCTTTCAGCATTAGCCAGAGCTAGATGAGTGGTATTGTTACAGACATTTTTTCTCTTAGTTAATACTTCAGTTGTGTCTTATCTGATTTCCTTCCTGGGAAGACATTGCTTCTAGAACAGCTGTATTTTCAGCCCTTCAGAAAAATGTTTCTGACACAAACTATGTTGCCTGAGGGCCACTGTCACTGATCCCAGGGTGTTGCTCCCCAGGGCAATGACCTTGTTTTCCTCTTGATTAAAGTTTCTAAATTTTTTTTCTTTTCTTTTTTTTTTGTTTTTCTTTTTTTTTTTTTTTTTTGGTTTTTCGAGACAGGGTTTCTCTGAGTAGCCCTGGCTGTCCTGGAACTCACTCTGTAGACCAGGCTAGCCTCGAACTCTCGAACTCAGAAATCTGCCTGCCTCTGCCTCCCAAGTGCTGGGATTAAAGGCGTGCGCCACCACTGCCCGGCCTTTTTTTGTTTTTCGAGACAGTGTTTCTCCATATAGCTCTGGGTGTCCTGCAACTCACTCTGTAGACCAGGCTGGCCTCGAACTCAGAAATCCTCCTGCCTCATGATTCTGACAAAATCAATTCCATGGTACAAGAGAGTTTCTATGATACAGAGATGTTTGTTGTGTGCATTGTGTTGTGCTATAGATAGAGCAGATTCGGCCGGGCAGTGGTGGTGCACGCCTTTAATCCCAGCACTTGGGAGGCAGAGACAGGCAGATTTCTGAGTTCAAGAGTTCGAGGGTAGCCTGTTCTACAGAGTGAGTTCCAGGACAGCCAGGGCTACACAGAGAAACCCTGTCTCAAAAAAACAAAACAAAACAAAACAAAACCCCCAATAAACGATAGAGCAGATTCTACATTTTGTCCCATAAGTCATTGACAGGAAGCAGACATAAAATTATTCCTCAACTTTTTCTTTTGTGTGAGCATCAGAAGGTCTGATTTTGACAGAGACCACTAGGGTCCATGAGGGGATATACAGCCATAGCCCACCTTTCTGATCGCTTCCATTTTCAGAGAGAGCTCTAGAGAATTAGACGTCTCTGTCTAGAGTAAAGATTAGAAGTAGGTTGAGGACCAGAAATATAACGACTTTGTAGTCACTGAGTTTTTTTTTCCTGGGAGTTGTGTGCCTATATTTTTTCCTAAAAAAAAAAAAAATCAATCATAGTTACCATGGTTGAAATTCTAACTTTTCCTGGCTGAGATTCCTCAAGGCTTTTGATGAAGGCTTGAATATATTTGGATCTTTTATTCTTAATTTTTTCTCTGCACACAGCTCGTATGGACAAGGTCAGTGGAAGATGCAGCAGTAGGGGTAACCATGACTATTGAGTCTCAGATAACTGTTACTAGGGATGCTCTCACAGGCCTCTGACCTGGTCCTATAACTAACATCTAAGCACTGAGCTTCAGATTCACAAGATTAATTTGTTCACTTCTTCATTCATTTAAAATTTGTTGTTATTAATCTGTGAAAGTCTTTTTCTTTATCGGATGAAAAGTACTCAGTGAGCTGTGCAGGCCACTTAGAAAGCATTTGCGTGACCTGGGTTCAGATTCCAAAACCCATGTTAACTATGTGCTACTCCAGATCTAGATGATCTGAGACCCTCTTCTCTGTGTGTAACTCGCAAACACATGAGAAACAGTCTCTCTTACACATAACATCATACACGTGAAAATAGGGACAGACACATTTTGAAAAGTGCTAATATTTTATGATGCAATTAAAGCCAAACAAGCAAGTTTATGTGTAGAATAGAAATCATACACTGTTTTCCCTAATCTTTTATTTTGTACTTTTAAAAGTTTCCATTTCACAAATATGGCATACATTTAACCTCTGAGCATCATCAATCATAAGCAACTACATGATTTCTTTTTCTTTTTTTTAATTTTAATTTAAGTTTTTAATTGTTTTTTGTTTTTTGGTTTATTTTTCATTTTTGGGGGAGTATTTTATTTACATCTCAGTTATTCCCTTACCACATTCACCCACCCCCTGCGCATGAACCCCCTGTCCCATCGACCCTCTTCCTGCTTCTCTGAGGATGTACCCCTACCTACCTCCCCACTCCCACCTCCCCACCCTCAAACTCTCCCACACATGCCATCCAGCCTTCTTTGTACCAAGGATCACCTCTCCCACCTATGCCTGACAGGGCCATCCTCCCTTACATATACAGCTGAAGCCATGGATCACTCCCTAAATGCTCCTGGGCTGATGGTTTAGACACCAGGAGCTCTGGTTGGTGTTTTTTGGTTGTTGTTGTTTTGTTTGTTTGTTTGTTTTTCCAATTTTTTTTATTGGATATTTTATTTAGCTACATGGTTTCTCAGTCATCCTACTAGATACTCTTTTTTTCTTAACATAATAGAGTGAGCTATTTTTAGTAGACAACCCTATTTCTTCCAAATTTGAAATATCAGAGTGCTTAATCTCTGCAATGTGTTGGAAGAGCTTCCACTTCCAATCCATCTCACATTATTGTCAAAAGAGAGAACCAGAATGAACAGGATGAGTGCTGGCCAGTGATTTTGTCATTTTTATCCTGAATATAATCTGGCAGTTCTTATTTAAGTGACCATGGTATATTCTTAGATCTGTTTTTGTGTTTCCTTTTACCAGTGCTGCCATCTATGGTGTATGATTCATAAACTATAATCTAATTATATTGTTGCTTGTCTAGGAAATGATAAACATTCATATCTTTGGTCTTCTGATAATTTCCTATATTATAAGTGCCTTGAGTTTATGTTAGTTTGGGAACTTTCTGTGGAGAAACAATTTTAGTTTTGTCTTCTGACCCTAAAGGGCTGCCTCCTCATTTCTTGGAAAATCTGTGTTTTCCAATTCTTGCACTCGTCAATGTTTGGATTTTTTAATCCTTAAATGACTGATATGGATTTGGATACTTAACTGGGTTCTCATTTATTATTATCTCTGTGTCCCAATTTGCTTAAATTGTCAGCATTTCAGAGCCTATAAACATTTGAGGGAACTACAATTGAGAGAGTGCCCCAATCAGAATGGCTGATTGCTTTGTGAGATGTTGTCTAGACTGACAATTGAGTAGTGAAGGCTCTTCCACTGAGTGTGGAAGAATCCCTAAGGAAGTGGGCCTGTGCTGGATGAGCCAGCTAGCTGAACATGAGACAGTGACCAAGCAAGAAAGCAGGCCAGGAAGCAGTGTTTGCCTGTGATTTTTTTTCTTTTAGTTTGGAACTTGAGTTTCTAGCATAAGCTTCCAAAATAATGGGATATTGTCTGAAATTACCAGTCAAATAAACCTGTGTTTTACTTGAGACACATGATTATAGGATTTAACTACAACACTTCTAACATGCAAGTTAGAAAAATACAATGGTAAGTAAATCATGACGTTGCAGCTGGACAGAACCTAGGACTACTGTCATTTTCAAGAATGTTGAAAATATAGGATCTTTAGAGGGCAAAAGGCATTGAAATCTGTATTCATCTTAATTAACTGTCCTCATAGAACCCTGAAGATTGGCCTGTTAAGAGGAATGCATGTAAAGGAAATCAATGTCACAGGATTTCAGTGGAAAATAGACTCCATGAAAATTGAGGTACATGTCATTTGTGTGATATTTTGGCCTCAAATCCTTCTCATTTTGCCCATTCTCTGAGATACTGAATAGGTCAGGATTTCAAAGTCAGGGGTTGATACCCTAGGTTGAATTATATATCTTTAGGATAGTTATTACTAGTGACTCATTCAGGAGAACAATGTAAAAACTCAACAAGTGGAGTGGAAATGAATGCAAGTTTGTGGGTTACAGAGAAGAATAACATCAGGTAGTTCCAGATGACTCTCAAGTGCTGAAATAAAAGCAAGAATTGAAATGCAAGGAGATTATCACAATTGAAGAAAAGATCCTTGCTATGGACTTAAAATCTTAGAGTTGCCCTTAGGATAGCACTCTTTCCTTCAAACTCTGCAATAAATGGTGGAGTTAGGCAACCTGAGTTCTAGTCCCAGTAAACAACTTCATGAAAAATGTGCTACAAGTGTTGTCCACCTGTGTTGGGGGCCCATCCTAATTTAGAAGCCAAACTCCACATGACCACTTATGTCCTGTGGACTCTGGAAAAAAGAATGATGCAAAATTTAATATCAAGGATACCTGGTCTGTGGCTCAGATCAACACCATTCCAGCCATCTCTGTGTCTAAGTGTCAGAGCCCCAATTTGACCCCTTGGTGAGTTCATTGCTTAAAGCTAGGATGATGAATCATTAGTTGCATTTTTTGACCACAGGATGTTGAGATACACAGCATATGAGATATTTGCTATGGAGAGCTGCATATCCAGAGTAAAAGTAAAAAAAAATCCAGAAGTATGAGAACTCGCCCCTTAACATTGAAACCACGTGAGTTTGAGACAGAGCCACAGAATTTGCAGTTTATCCTGCTGACTTCTTGCCTTGCTCAATCTAAAGAATGTACCCATTCCTGTCTTTTGGAATGGGAAAGGGCATTCTGTGCCATTTTATGTTGAAAATATAATTTGTTTTCAGACTTTCGAAGGTGTGACAGTTCAAAGGTTGCCTTTAGGGTCAAAAGAGACTTTGGACATTTGAACAGTGTTTAAGTTTTTGCAGATTTAAGGGTCCTTGAAGTTAGATTAAATACATTTTTACCATGGAATGACAATGAGCCTATAGTGACCAAGGTCAGAGCATAGTTAGGTGTATCAAAGAAAATCCAGATAGCATGTTGTCTTTAAACACTCGTCTCCTCTTTGTGTCCTTTGTTTTTGAGAATATGGAGGCTTTGTAGAAGAAGCCCTTCTAGATGTGATTCCTTATTGAGATGGGATTTGAGTGTCTATAGACTTAATCCATTTCCTCTTCTTTCAGTTTATTCTGTAGTGACTGAAAATCATCCTTCAGCTTCCTTCTCATGTCCTTCCTTCCTGTCATGCCTTCCCCATAATAGACTCTGTCCTTAAATCAGAAAAGATGCAGTAGAAGCAATAGCTAGATATTCAGTGCTAAGATATTTATCATATTTTGAAATTAGTTTTTTGTGTTTGAAGACAGTATATCTCTGTGGCCCTCACCATTCTCAAGGTTGGCCTATAGGCCAGACAGGCATTGAACATAGAGATCAAATAGATTGCAGCTTCAAGTGTTGAAATCAAATGTGGGTCAACATGCCCAGCATTTTTTTATTATTGACAGATGGTCCTATAATGTACATGTCTTTATATGTCCAGCATATGCTTTTGTGCTAAACTTCACCTAGATCTTGATTTTTGAAATTTTGCAGAAATGATCATTCTATTTCCCAGAATGGCATGTATTTATGACACCTGTCATGTTTGGTGTGACTTTCTGTTAGGAATACTAGGAGTCTTTTGCCAGGATGCATGATTGTATGCCTCATGTGTGCCCAATCCTCACAGTAGTCAGAAGATGGCCTGTGATCTCCTGAAAGTGGAATAGTGGATAGCTGTAAGTTCCCTGTAATTAGAAGGAAGTGAGCTCACTTATTTACAGGACCAGCAAGAACTCTTCACGAAGCATGTAGCTTTTTAACCACCCCTTTTTAAGCTCCAGACAGGTGCACTAACAGCCCCCAGCCTTATTTTGTTTCGATCCATGGATGTAAGTCTTACACACACACACACATTCACCCCCCCACACACAGGCACACACACAGGCACACAGGCACACACACACACACACACACACATATTAATATTTTGATCTTGACTTATGGCTCAGTGTCTGGGCTTCTCAAACATCCCAGAGCTAGTGTGTCCTTTCCTTAGTCCTTGCTCAACACTCTCAATCTGCACTCACTTTAGTTGTCCAGTTACCTTCTCATTGCCCCGCACCCTAGTTCTGCTCTGAGCTTAGTTGTATTTCAACCTCCCACCTGGGGAAGTGAACAATGACCACTCCATTGGAGATCTCACATGGCTGATGACTCTCTTTCCCTCCAAAGCGAGGTGGATCTCCCTTTCCTGCCCCATTCCTCTCTTTCCTCATGTTAGGGAATCTGGAAGTCCTGCCTCTTCCACTCATCCATTGGCTGCTCCCTGCTGTATTGATCAAACAAACAAACAAAAACAATTAGAGACAAGGACCTTCAGAGTTTACAGGCAGTTTACCAAACAGAGCATCAGAGCCATGCCCTACACTTTACTGCTGAGGTAGATCTCCTTCCCTGTGTTGTTTACAATCTAATATGCATTAGCACTGGCAATATTTTCTTATGTCCAATTGTAACTGTTTAAACATATATTCTCTTTGGTAATATCCTATTAATGTTATAGTTTGGACCAATGTACCTCAGGTTTCAGGAAGATGAATACAGAACTGGATTGTATGAATAACTCTATTAAGAGTTTAAGTAAAGGCTGGAGAGATGGCTCAGCAGTTAATAGCACTGACTGCTCTTCCAAGGGTACTGAGTTCAATTCCAAGCAACCACATAGTGACTCACAACCGTAATGGGATCAGATGCCCTTTTCTCGTATGTCTGAAGAAAGCTGCAGTGTACTCATACATAAATTAATAAATAATACCTTAGAAAAAAGTTAGAACATAAGGAAAAACCTGTATGTTCTTTCTATGTTTTCAGTTTGGTAGGTTAATTTCGTTCAGGGGATACAGGGTCTTAGTATATACCTTTGGCTGTCCTAGAAGTCACTGTGTACATCACACTGGTGTCTGACTCAGTGTGATACTTCTGCCTCTGTCTCCTGACTGTAGTGTTAAAGGCCAAAGCGCAGAAGACCCAGCTTGGTTACTGATGTTTATAGTTAGTAATTGTTAATGTTGATACAATTTCTTTGATATGTGGTAAGCACTATTGATTTTGTAGAGCTTGTCTGTTCTCTATAACTGTAATTGACACTTCTCTAGAAAGCCTGGATCCTATTCAAAAGGCTGAGAAATGAGAGGGGTGAACCTCATTATTAAGTTTCCTTCTAATATGACTTGGTAGCTACAGTAGAACTTTGGTTTCAGGAAATCAGTGAGGCAGGCCCGAGAACTGTATGAATACATTGTATATGAAGAAGACATGCCCAATGTTGTCTCTATTGTGCTTTCTTTTGTACTCGTGTATGTGATATTCTAGAGTGCAGTGACTTATGAGGACGTGGATGTAAACTTCAATGAGGAAGAGTGGGCTTTGCTGGATCCTTCCCAGAAGAAGCTCTACAAAGATGTCATGCTGGAGACCTACAGGAACCTCAGTGCTATAGGTAAGACTGTGAATTCCATTTCCAGATTAAAATTGGAGAAAACAGTTTCTTTCCTTTGTTGCACTTCTGTAATTCAATTGAGATAGATGCAGAATTTGGTATAGAAGTCATACATGATTCAAAGGTCCCCTGAAGATAGTAACTTACATTTTACATAGTGTCCATACATTCATTTTCTTTTACTCTATTTTAGGATTTAATTGGGAAGACCAAAATTTTGAAGAACATTGTCAAAGACCTAGAAGACTCAGAAGGTAATTTGTATGTGGAAGCTCCTACAAATATGCCTTTGAATAAATTTTAAAATTCACTGAGAGCTCTAAGGAAAAGCAAGAGTGTAAATAAGCACAGTGTTGAGTGTATTGATGGTTGTAACATTCTAACAAAATCATGGTCCTCAGTGCCCTATATCTGATTTGTTTTTGCAAGGCATTCCTTTAAGAAAGAGGGCATGGAAACAATGCCTTAGTGTATATCTCCATTTGAACATAGCCCTATTAGAGCAACACTGTACAACTGGCAGTCTGTTTCTGCTTATTTTGTAAAAGCTATACACATTGAATAGTTGATAAATACATGTCCAAAAGCTTCTAAAAAGGAAATAGTCTATAATAAAGCTAATGTTACTCACTTTTTAGTAGTGACATTGCTAAGTTTATTGAGACAGGCACCTTATTGGGAGTAAGAAGGTTGTTGGGCAGTAACCTTGATCCCTACATCACATGTCTATGAGGAACAAAAAATGGAACCTTGTGAATGCAGTGTTCAAAATTTTTCTTTTTAGTCTTCCTTTATGTAAGTATATAATATATCATAATAGATACAAACTGTGTACAAAAGGGATATTGTAGGAAACAATGTCTCTCTGATATCAAGTAGAAGATACATTTTGGATGGCATTTAGTGCAGACTTTTTTTACATGATACAAGTTTACAATTAATTGCTTTTCCAATATCATTGATAATTCATCAGCAACCTCATTCTGTAGAAAATTCTCTTGAGTATTAGGAATATAGAAGTACGACTATTTCTCTTGGTTCATTTTGCAAATATAATATGATGCACAGTAGAGTAAAAATTGGAATCCAATTAGTGGTTTAAAGGTCTGAATTCTTCCACTTTTCATCACGAGTGAGAAAAACCTTTTATTCAAAAGGCATATGGAAAGCTGAGCCGTATAATAAATGTTCATACAATCTCAGGTATCTTTTTTTTTTTTTTTTTTTTTTTTTTTTTGGTTTTTTGAGACAGGGTTTCTCTGTATAGCCCGAGCTGTCCTGGAACTCACTCTGTAGACCAGGCTGGCCTCACAGGTATCTTTGAAAATGAAAAACAACCCATAATGAAGGGGAACAGCATTGTAAACAAAGTGATAAAATCTTAAGGTCTGATTCCTCTTTATATTTAGATAATAGTACCATTAATTCTTACAGACAAAAGTATTCATCAGTGTGGGAAAACTTTCAAATGTGCCAATTTTTTTCTCAGGCATGAAAGAAGTCAGAGTGCAGAGAAACCCTCTGAATATTCACAATGTGGTAAAGCCATTGCTTTACATGCTCACAGTCCTGCTCAAAGGCTTGAAAGTTTTTATACAGAAAAGACACCTCATGAAGATGTTCAGTGTGTGGAAGCCTTTGCACCTTACACAAGTCTCCAGATAAGTAAAAGAACACAAATTGCACAGAAACCCTATGAATGTAATCAATGTGGTAAAGCTTTTGCAAAACACAGTCATCTTAAAAGTCATGAAAGAAATCATACTGGAGCAAAACCCTATATATTTAATCAATGTGAGAAAGCCTTTTCCCAACATCTTAGTCTCCAAAGGCATAAAAGGATTCATACTGGAGAGAAACCCTACAAATGTGATGAATGTTATAAATCTTTTTCACGACGAGATAGGCTCTTAAAACATAAAAGAACTCATACAGGAGAGAAACCCTACAAATGTAATCAATGTCATAAATCCTTTTCCGAAAACAATAGTCTTAAAATTCATAAAAGAATTCATACTGGAGAGAAACCCTACAAATGTGATCAATGTCGTAAAGCTTTTTCCCAAAAATGTAGTCTTCAAATACATAAAAGAATTCATACTGGAGAGAGACCATACAAATGTGATCAGTGTGATATAGCCTTCTCAGGACACAGTAGACTCCAGATGCATAAAAGAATTCATACTGGAGAGAAACTCTACAAATGTAATGAATGTGATAAAGCCTTTTCCCGACACTGTTATCTCAAGATTCATAAAAGAATTCATACTGGAGAGAGACCCTATAAATGTAATCAATGTGATAAAGCCTTTTCTCAAAATGGTACTCTTAAAAGGCATAAAAAAATACATACTAGAGAGATAGCCTTCAAATGTAATCAATGTGATAAAGCCTTTTCCCGATACTGTTATCTCCAGAAGCATAAAAGAACACATACAGGAGAGAAACCCT
Source organism: Grammomys surdaster (assembly GCF_004785775.1). Taxonomy (NCBI): domain Eukaryota; kingdom Metazoa; phylum Chordata; class Mammalia; order Rodentia; family Muridae; genus Grammomys; species Grammomys surdaster. Next base: position 55,143 of record NW_021620920.1, on the reverse strand, counting down.
ACAAATGTAATCAATGTGATAAAGCCTTTTCCCGACAGTGTTATCTCCGGAACCATAACAGAATACATACAGGAGAGAAACCCTACAAATGTAATCAATGTGATAAAGCCTTTTCCCAATACTGTAACCTCCAGAAGCATAAAAGAACACATACAGGAGAGAAACCCTACAAATGTAATCAATGTCATAAATCCTTTTCCGAAAACAGTAGTCTTCAAATACATAAAAGAATTCATACAGGAGAGAGACCTTACAAATGTAATCACTGTGATAAAGCCTTTTCCCAAAAAAGTAGTCTTGAAATACATAAAAGAACACATACAGGAGAGAAACCCTACAAATGTAATCAATGTGATAAAGCCTTTTCTCAAAAATGTAGTCTTCGAATACATAAAAGAATTCATACAGGAGAGAGACCCTACAAATGTAATGAATGTGATAAAGTATTTTCACGACACATTAGACTCCAGATGCATAAAAGAATTCATACTGGAGAAGAACTCTAGAAATGTAATCACTGTGGTAAAGCCTTCTTACATCCCTGAAGTCTTCACATTCATGAAAGGATTCATACTGGAGAGAAATTTTACAAATGTAATCAAGGTCACAAAGCCTTTTACTAACATACTAAACTACAAATTCATGAAAGAATTCATACTGGAGCGAAACCCTACAACTGTAATGAATTATATGAATCCTTTTCACTACAAGGTAATCTCAAGAAACATGAAAAACCTCATACTGGAGAGAAACCCTACAAAAGTAATCACAGTGACATATTTTCTCCATCAAGGGAACATTTCCTAAATCTCTCCAAATGACACTACCAACAGAGAAGGATTAATTACTCTGCATTCAAGTCTATCTGCTTGCTTTCTGTTTCATGAGCCAGTTCATGATGAAGAAAAACTCTGTGGGTAAGCATTCAGATGGCTTAACCCTTGCATTATAGTAATGAGTGCTTATACAACAGGAACATCATGGGTAAAATTAGAGGAAGATGTCAAAATCTGACTTTGTTCCTGGGAATGAACTTCTGTTCATTACTTGGTCATGTCTCTTAGCCATCTAAATATTTTAAAGTGTTTTTGCATCATCCTGATGTCAGGAAATAGAAAAAACTCATACAAGAGAAAAATGCTGTCTATGTAAATGACTTGGTTATAGACTGTACATCATAGTAGTTTTCAATTTCAGGAAAAGCATCCTGTTTCATCTCTTCTTCATCATAGCTCTGAAGGAAGTAAATTGTTTCCCATGTTCAGTCAAGTATTTTGGTAGAGATCAGCAATAGTAGTTGTGCCTTGTATTTTCAAACATTTGGAATAGATATTAAAGTTTGTTGTATGCATGGCAAATCCATTTACAGATGTTTACTGGGCTGTTCTTGAGTTACTTCTGTGACTTCTTTTCATCTTTAATTCTACTTTCCTGGTGATGGGTATTTTTCTGCTGCAAAGAATTAAGCTTCTAGAGTCATAGTTCTGAAAAGTACCTCACTGTGGCATGCTGAGGGATTTTGTAATTTCATAGCATGTATTAACAATTCACATCATGTGAATGAGTGCAGAACAGATTTGTGTGCATACAACTGGGGAAGGTAGTTTGATTTAGGGAATGATAGATTTACAAGTAGAGGACACTCCTTGCAGATATGCCCTTTCCACTTTCACAGTTAATTCATGTCAGATGTATGAGACACGGGCCATTGGTTTTAACTGTGCGTATTTGTAATGGTTCTTATACGCTTGACTCAGGGATTGGCACTGTTGGTAGCTGTGGCCTTTTTGGAGGAGGTGAACCTTGTGGATGTGTGCTTTAGTACCCTTGTTTTAGCTGTCTGGGAGCCAGTAGTCTGCTAGCAGGCTTCAGATGAAGATGGAGAACCCTCAGCCCCTCCTGCACCATGCCTGCCTGGATGCAGGTATGCTCCCATCTTGATGATATTGGACTGAACCTATGAACCTGTAAACCATCCACCAGTATATCATGGCCATATAAGAGTTGCTTTGTTCATGGTGTCTATTCGTAGAAGTAAAACTTTAACTAAGACATTTGTATTTTTACTGATCTCAGAAGTTAACATGGTACCTAGGGACAAGGTTAAACAGTACCTTCTTATGCCATTCCCCCTGCAGAGAAATGACCTTCTCTTTTTTAAATTCAGTATGTCTATGTAGATTTCATTTCAGTGATTTTTGTGCTTTTTGAGAGTCAATATTTGATTTCACTTTAAAAAATTTAAAATTCTCCCTGAGATCATAGACTAAAATATATACATTTGATTCTTTACATCACATGATGTTGCTTACTTATTGAAAGAGTAAGTCAAACAACTTTGTTTTGTTCCATTATAGTATAGAAGGGTATACTATACATTCATGGTTTCAAGACAGGGTTTCTCTGTATAGCCCTGGCTCTCCTGGAATTTACTCTGTAGATCAGGTTTCTCTCCAACTCAGAAGTCCACCTGCCTCTGCCTCCCAAGCACTGGAATTAAAGGCATGCACCACCACTGCTCAGCTTATAAGTATATTTTTATACGATTAATTTGTGATTCTATATGACACACAGAAAAGCTCTCATTTATGGAAATATCCAAGAACATGCCAGGTGACAGCTCATATGTACATATTTAAACATTAGGTTTCTGTGGAACTATATTATAGATCATTGTGAGCTGCCACATAAATGCTAGGAATGAAGCCTGGTTCTACAGTTGATGCTCTTAACACCTGAAAGTTCTCTGCAGCCCTCTTACCCACTTTCAATAATGTAAAATATAATACCATACAAAAGGTATTTGGAAAAAGAAGAGCAGCTCTAATAAGATCTGCAAGTGTGTGCACCAGGCTGGTAGTGGTGCACACCTTTAATCCCAGCACTTGGGAGGCAGAGGCAGGCAGATTTCTGAGTGGTCTACAGAGTGAGTTCCAGGACTACACAGAGAAACCCTGTCTCGGGGGAAAAAAAAAAAAGAGCTGCATGCATGTAGTGGAGTTGGTACAAAAGTGAGCCTATGTGTGCTTCAGTGACAGAGGGGGAAGACTAAGGAGACCTAAGGACTTTGTAGTCTAGTCAATTCCATCATAATCTCAAGAAGGTGGACAATGAATTTCATGAGTTTATGTTTGCCTGCTGGATTAGGTCTTGCTTTGGTCTGTTCCATCTTCAATATGCTTTGATGCTGGAAACATAACAGTCTCATTGAAGGTAATGGAAGAATTTGGTACAGTAAGACGCAGGAGTTGAACCAAAAAAAAAAAGAATAAAATAAAATAAAAGAGGCAGGAGTTGAAGCGAGATGTGGTGTTTAAATGGGAATGTCACCCATTGATCACATGTTGAATACTTTTTTCCAGTACCTAGAAGTCTTTCAGAGGAGTAGGGAAGAAGTCAAGGGTAATCATTCTGGGGAATTTGTGTGACATCTACCTCTATATCAAAGGTACAGATGGTTTGCCACTATTAGTAGCAAAAAGCTCACTAGGTAAATAAAATAATCCACTTGTAGCTTTTGGATTCAATGTGGTACTTTATCTACTTCACAGAGGAGCGGGGCTACCTTAATTTCCTATTGATCTATGGATGATTTGTGCTTATTAAAGAGTGAAACTCTCAAGTAGGAGAATTAGCCCCAGTCAGTGAGTTCTCTATTTGGCTAATCAATGCAACATGGGCAGTCCTTGAACTACATTCAAACAACCAATCAAAATACAGTCAACAAGTTTTATTTATGTTTTAGAGTCTTCATAGTCACACGTATGTAACAAGGAAGAAATTGGCAGGGAAAAATTTAGGATGGAGAGGGGAGAAGTAAGGTGATAAATCATTGAAGGACATTTGATTACAGTTCATAGAAAACATAATTGGTAGTGAAATATCGAAGCTTAGGAAGATATTGCCTTTTCAGTTGCAGCTAGGTGTGTCCTTAAACAATAGAGTTTGGGTGTTCCTCTGAAAATCTTAGTAGACAAAAATGCTAAAGAATGGAAAGTTTCTGCCTATTTTAAGGCAGATTGCTTGGGAGGGGTCTTGTGATCTTTATTGGATGACTTGAGGCAAAGTCAGCTTGGATGACATTAAGATGCTCCTAAGTAAAGGTGAAAAGTTTTAGCTCCCTACAGACTTGGCTTGGATCCTCCCACAACCACTACCACTGGGAACTGACCTGCTGCAGCCTGCCAAGTCTGTAGTGAGGCAGACAGAGCTTTCATTTGTAAGAAAAACATATTTGAGAGATTCCTGGTGGGCACTCTCTTTGACTCTATCTTTATCTCTTGGCTTAGAAGAGCATTGTGGATGCAGAGAGGTAAGAAATTGCAGAACAGAGATGAGACAGGATTTGAGGAAAGAGAGCAAAGGAGCCCTCATGGATTTCGATGAGCTCATGACAAATGTAGACTATCTATGTTAAAGTGTATAGATGAAGGAGATGTATTTGCAGCTAGCAGTTTAGTTGTACATGTAAGCTTGTAAATAGGTATTTTGTATATAGTTAAAGTAAATTAAGTTAGCTTACTAGTGTCAGTGGCAGACTTGCTTATACAGTGAAGGCCTCAAAAAGGCCTGAGTCAGACATACATGCCTTCTAACACAATGTCTTGGTCTCTGTGGAAAAACAGAGAACAAATAACTATAGACCTTGTAGGCAAGTAACCTTAGTGGAAATTTACCAGCCTGGATAAGAACAAGTAGTCATAGGTCTTGTGGATGGGTGGCCTTGGTACCACCTTAGATAGAAACAAGTGAACCATAGAGTCTTAGTGACCTGTTCCCTGAACCTTCACCCAGCCAATACCCTGTTCTGGAAGATATCTATACTCTCCCTGAAAACACCTACACTCCTGCATCAACCCCTTCCCCACATCCTCCCTCTATGTGTATATAATCCCTGTGTGAAAAAATTAAAATCATCTGATTGATCAGACTATAGAGAAGCCACTGTTCTTTGCGTACCCCAGTTTTCCTCCATTCTGTCTTTCAGGTGATCTTCCTGGACCCTGTTCACTGCCCTGCTGGACGGGAAACACTGGACTTGCATGTTTTTACCAAACCTCCCACCTCATTTGTCATTATTGGGAATATATATTAGAGAAATGTAAAAAGGTAAAGGTTACAGGATGTGATCTATTATATTCTAATTCAAATGCATAAGAATTAATTTTAAATGAAAAATATAATAAATACAGAGATAGTTTAGTTATGAGCATTGGATGTTGTTACAGATGATGACACAGGTTGCATTCCCAGAAACCACATGGCATTAATCCAGCTGCTGTAACTGCAATCCCAAGGGATCTAATGCCCTCTTCTGACCACTGTAGGTCCTGTGCACAGACATGTGCCAGCAAAACACTCACATACATAAAATAAAAATAAAGTATAAAATATGGACTCTTCTACAGGGATGTTATACTTGAGACACACAACATTCAGGATGCACCTCTCTGTGGTCCTTCAGGGCAGCAGCTTTGGCCTTCTTCTGAACCAAGTTGCTCGGTAAGAAAAGCAACCTTATTCTTAGGTTAGACTAGCTCAGCAGGCCAGTTTGTGTAAGAACAGTAACCACAGTGCTGTCAGGTGATGTTTCCATGATATTTTCTGTATCTGTTGTCTCTGTTCATTGTATATGGGAGAGTTGTGGCATTGATACATATTTTAAATCTTCTTTTAAATCATACATTATGGACTACAAGATAGTTTTGCTGTGTAAGTCTCCATCTGACTCAGTGACTGACCTTGCAATGTTCTGTCCCCATTTAAATTGTTCAAAGTATAACTTGGGGTCAGAAGCTAAAAGAGACTTATGGATGACAATATATTTGGAACTAAAACTTTGTTCTAGGCTGGCTCTTCTTTGGTCAATAGTCAGAGGTGAATGAGTGATCTGTTCCTGGAAAGGCTGATAATTCTATACCAGCTGTACATCCAGACTTTTAGAAAATTATTTCTGAGTCAGAGTTTTCTATGGTGAGTGACATAGCCCTCATTCCACTCTGTTATTTATGAGGGCAGTAACATTACCATCCTGCTGTTTAAACCAAGTAAATTCTTAAGTTTACATCTGTACCACCACTGTATTTTAAAATTACACATGCGTCATGTAATCAACTGTTTATTGCACCAAGAGGAAAAGATTTCCATGAGGGGCATAGCTTCTGTATTCACACCAGAATTGGAAGAAGTTTATTGTGTACAGTACTAGGGGAAACAGGGTAGGCAATTAGCTGCTGGAGTTGCCATAATGAGAAAGGACCTGATACTGGCAGGGAGGTGGTTTTATAATATTGCAGCATGTATTAATTCATGCTGGGTAAATAAAAACAGACTAGATTGGTGGGTGTATGATTTGTGATGACAGTTAAGCCAATGAATACTCAAATTGCAGTTAGGTTAGTGTCCTATGGAGATATGTGCAATCTTCATTGACATGGTTAAATCAGCTTAGAAGTGTGAAACACAGGCCTTCATTGGCTGTAGTTGTGTGTGTGGTTACAGGTCTCAGCAGCATCAATCCACATAAAGGCTAATTTAAACAGTATTTGAAAAATTGTATTCCTTCTACCAGAAAATAGTCTACACTTTTTAAAGTCAGAATGGCTATATGTTTTTTCAATTATATTTATGTTTGTAAAAAGTCAATCACTGGTTCTTTTTAAATGCAGCACTGCTCTGATTTTTTACTTGTTTCTATTCTGTGATGTTTCCCAGGCATAAGAATTTCTTTCCACTTTTTACAAGTGCTGCTTTGGACAAGGTCTCCTGAACCCCAGGCTGGCTCATACTTTGTAATTGAGAATTGCTTTGAACATCTAATGCTGGCTCTAAGGCCACAAGAGAGGAAGACAGTCCGGCATCTTTTCCAGGCTGGGCTTTGAGGGTCAAAGTTTTCCGTTTTGGCAGTACTTGACAGTATCAGTGCATAGTGAGGTCATCAGTTTTCCATATCGATAATCACCTTGACTGGTCATTAGTCTGGTCCACAGACAATTAAGATTCTGGATAAAGAATTGAACTTACTGTCAACTGTTGTTGAGACTAATGCGACCTGTTCAAATTACTGAAGTTATGTGTGTTCAGTTACCTAAAACCTAACAGATTGCTGGGTGATGGTGCCGCACGCCTTTAATTCCAGCGCTTGGGAGGCAGAGGCAGGCAGATTTCTGAGTTTGAGGCCAGCCTGGTCTACAGAGTGAGTTCCAAGACAGCCAGGGCTACACAGAGAAACCCTGTCTCTAAAAACCAAAAGAAAAAAAACCAAAACAAACAAACAAACAAACAAAAACAGATAGGCACTGTGAGGGAGTTTTATTATTTGCAACATTTAAGATGGGGAAATTCTTTAATCTGCAGGTTTTGATTGACAAGAAAAGTTAATCTTGGCTACAGTTTATAGTGAGAGCTTATATACGTAAAGTATATTGAAGATGGAAGTTCTTTCTCTTTCTCTTCTTGCCACATGCTGGCTAACCAGGTCATTTTATTTCTCTGGCATTAGAGGTTCCTTCTTTGGAATTCTGGTCCATGCTGAAGATCAGCTGAGACATAGAAGCACTCCTCTATTCTTCAACTTTCTGTTGGTTCACAGCCTTTGTTTTACTAGCTGGACCACATTCTCTAAGCTAGAGTATATATCCACTTTCTGCATACATAGAGAGTTCCATGCTGTGAGTTCTGTTCATCTGGAACACCATTACTAATACAGATAAGATTTTTCACCTTCCCACCGAGGAAGATGTGCTGGCTAACATAGTGCTCCATAGTGATTGACACCCATTCCTTGCTTTTCTCCCAGGGTTGTTTGGAGTCTCATATGTAGCAGTTGAATATTAGCTGCAGTTTTCCTGAAGTCAGTATAAAATCAGAGAAACAAACATCACATTTTGTGTCCTAAAATCTTCCTTAATTGTTAATATCCTTGGGAGCTATAGTTTACAATCCTCCAAGTTGAATAACTTACAGTGATTCCTCAGAAGAGGATGGTGCAGGGCGAGGAGGAGGAAGGGTGGTAGCAGCTGTGGAGGAGCTGGAAGAAGAAATTCCTGCTGTGTTCTGAAAGTCAGAAAGGTAGACTATTGGAGGACAGGACTGAAACAAAAATCTCACAGATCTCAACAGGGTCAGCTCCTGGACTAGAATCCTGGGTCAGGAATCTCTATGCTGTGTGCCTTCAGAACACTCTAACCCTAAGGGAGGTGGTCATATCAATCAAGATTCACTAGCCAGTGAGGGAATCCAGACAGGCCCTCCAGTAGAATTAGAGTATTGTTCAAGGTGCCTTGGCCCCTCTATTGGTTCATCTAGGTTGCTGAGTAGGCTTGAATGATTCGTCTGATGTATTTTGATCTCTGCTGCTTTGTGCCTAAGAAGAGTGCCAGTGGTCTGCAAAGTGGCTACTTCGTGAGCAGGAGACCACTTCCTGTAACCAGAAAAGGCAGGTGGATAAGCACCTGGAGTCGGGGTAGTGAGATGCAGGGGTCCAGCCCTGGCCTTTCTTCTAAGTTCCTCTTGAATCAGTGGAAGGGGAAGAGTGTCTGCATGGGCAAGACTTGGTCTTCAGAGATATTTAGGGTTGCTGTTTAGTATTAAGACATTTACCTATTTTAAGTGAAGTGACTTTGCAGCTGTAGCTGTCCTCCCCAAGATTCTCTGAGGCCAGGCCAGAAGCTGCAATCTCTGGTATTTAGCACCTCATCTTAAAACAACAGGAGATTAAGTAAGTAGCCTTTGCTCTATCTCCACAGTAACTGGGCTGCTCTAACTTCCAGCCTGCTAGTTGAAATCACAGGAAGAAAAGTTGGACACTTTGAAACATCATTTTCATCTTTATTTCTAAGTTCTTCTAAAAAGTTTCCCATGAAATGTCTCTAAGAAAAGGGAATCGGGTAATTAAGTAAAGGATTAGTTGCTAGAGCCTTTTTCCTCTTGTCCAGATGCCTTTCATTTGTTAGTCTGGGGGAGTTTGGAGCAAGAAACTTTGTTGATCCAAGAGAAGAGAGTCAGCCTCACAGAAGTAAAGACTTTCACACAAGCAAATATGGATAAACTCACATAACTTCATATACAAATTCATACACCTTTTGGAGGGTAGGTTGATCCAATGTACACTGAATTTCCAACTAGATCGGACTCCTTTGCAGATGTGTCCAATCCACTTGCACAGTTACTTCAGCTCAGAGGGATGAGAAGGCTGCCATTAGTTTCAGGTGTGTGTTAGGTTTCAGAAGCTCACATTGTACATAGTAGGGAAGTTAAACTGTCTGTATCTTATGCCATTCTCTCTAACATTCTGCACTGTTTCAGAATCGGTACTTATACTTTCTCCTTTACCAATAATGAGACCAACACCAAATGGCTTCTCAGCTCTCTCTTCTGTAGAAGATTCTGATGCTAGGAATATTTGCCCAAAGGCACATGATTAAATACATACTGCTATCTATTATACTTTTAATATGTTTTATACAGTATAGTGTGCTTAGTGAATCAAAGTCAGCTGGGCATCTAAATCAGACCCTGTCTCAAACAAAGGAAATAATCAGAATTGTATTTGTGATAGGCTTTCAGATTCCAGTTTTTCTTTCTTTTACGAATTAATCTTAATATTAAAATTCGATTCCAAGTTAAAAGTCACCTTCTTTTTTTTACTTGTTCTTTTTTATTTTTTATTTTTTTGTGAAAACTATCCTTTTTTTAAAAAAATAATTTATTTTTTCTCAAATCGTAATTCATTCACACAGGGGTTATAAACACAGAAATGCAAGATGTGGGGAAGGGAATGACACTGGAGTGTGGCTGTTCAGGGGGAATACAGATATCGTTCAGAACCGGGTATCGGATGGGTGAAGGTTCAGGGGACAAGTCACTATGACTCTGCCTATGACTCGCTTGTCCTTATCTAAGTTGGTATTGTCTGCCAAGACTACCTATTTACAAGGTTTATGGCTACTCAGGCTTGTAAATTTCCACAAAAGCTGCCAGTTTGGATTAGCTTATAACAATCTGTTTCAATGTTTTTCCACTGAGACCCAAGACTTGGTGTTAGTATACATGTATGACAGGCCTATTGCTGATTTTAGGCCTGTGGCTGATTTTAGGCCTTCAGTGTGTAAGCAGGGCTGCCCCTGATATCTCCTCCCTTCTCTAAGTATAGAAGGGCTGTGGCAATTCTAATCTTGCGAAGGCGGGGATAGAGGCCTGACCTCCAGTAATTGAAGGGGACCTTGTAGTGGTTCCAATTGCCCTGTCGTTGTCCAGTGAGGCATGAGGGCCATACCCATCCTGTTGTCTTTTTACTGTAGAGGGGATACTTTTGACATCAACTCCTATGCAGTCAGGCTTGTCCCTCAGGGAGCCCAGAGAGATATGTTTATCTTTTATTTATATTCCCTTGCAGTGCTTAGCCTCACAGCCTAAGCAAGAATTCAGATCGCCTGTTTTTTCTTGTTCTTTATCATCTTGTGATTTCCGCATCACAGATGGTTTCCAATGTTCCCGGTATGTTTTGATAACTGGGTGATAGTGAACTAAGTTATTAACCTTTGTAAGCACATGCTATCGTTCCTAGGCCTTGAGCTTGAATATGAAAGTACTGCTCTGCTTTTCAATAAATCGATTTCTTTTTATTTAGTCAGTTTACATCCTGCTCTCTACCCTCCTCCCCATTACCCCCCTCGGAATTCTTTCTTCAGCTCCACCTTTCTTCTTCTCTGAGTAGATGGGCCACATTGTATTACCTAGATCTTCTAGGACTAGTGTATTATCTTGGTTTCACAGTAAGTTAAAATTTTTATTCAGATTCCTGATTGCCTGGTATGTGGTCCCAAGAATTTCTAGTCAGACTCTTATCAATCATCTAAAATTGATCACCTCACTGTTCATTTGTAATATTAAGTACTGTCAAGGCAGCAAAGTTATCTACTTCCTTTTGTCATGTCCCTTTCTAGGCTGTGACGACACCACTTTCAAAGTTCCTGGACTTGAATCCTGGGCATTGCAACTCTATTCTGTGTGCCTTCAGCACACTGTAACCCTAAGGAAAGTGCTCTTGTCATGAGCTGGAAAGAACTCCAATATTAAGCTGTGCTGAGAAGAGTAGAACCGATGATGTAAGAGATTTTTCAAAGCTCAGGAAATTGTAAGTCACACCACAAAAAATTCACCTGAGGGAGGATTGCCTCTAAAACCTGCGTAATGCCCGCCTCACTGATAAGGAAGACGCCACACACGATGAATTCTTCTGACACACGGTTTATTACAGCTCTTTTAGGTTCCAGGCAAGAGGGCCCTGAACTGCAGAAAAGTGGCAGCTTATATAGCCCAAGAAGTCCCAGCCCCCGGATCCTGGATGGTCAGTCAGTGCTCGGAACATGGTGTGTCTAATCTGGATTGGTCCCTGGCATAAGCCTAAATTAGCATAAGAGGCGCGTGTGCGGCTCGAGGATGCGCACTAGTATCCAGGCCTTCTGTGAGGAACCCGGAAGCAGTCGCCGTCGCCATCTCGTTATGGCGATTGCGGCTCCCAACAAAAACCCATTACAGGTAAGTAGTATGCTAGCCAGGCCTCTTAGAGATTGGGATGCTAGGATACACATGTTTGTTCACCAGGATTGTCCAGAAATGTGGCTCTAGATCAAGACAAATGAGACAACCCCGATTAACAACCAGCCACTAGGCCCTTACCCAGATCAAAGACCAGGTCTCTAAGAAGCTCTCCAGCTTTCAGGCTTTCCCTAAGACCGTGAGGTATTGGTAAAAATCACAGAGCTCATTTTCTAAAACCAGGCAGATGACTGGGAGTGCTGGGACAGGTCTAGGGACAAGGTCTTTGGAGAGGAGTTGCGTCAGATTCTGAGAATCCAGCACTTCCTACCTCATAGAGTTTATTTGTATCAGTTCCAAATCCACAGTAGGCAAGATCAGCAGTTTTGGTGGATATGCTGTGTTTCACTTGAGCAGCATTGGTTGGTTAGATTACTTCTTAGTTTGTCCAATTCTATGGTAGTTTCTTTTTTTTTTCCCAAAGATTTATTTATTTATTTTATGTATGTGAATACACTGTCACTGTCTTCAGACAAACCAGAAGAGGGCATTGGATCCATTACAGACGGTTGTGAGCCATGATGTGGATGCTGGTAATTGAACTCAGGACCTCTGGAAGAGCAGTTATTGCTCTTAACCGCTGAGCCATCTCTCCACTTCCTATGGCAGTTTCTTAATGGAAGTATCCCTTTTCTATCCATTTTCCTCCTGTAAGTAGTGTAAGTGCTACTATTCTTAAGATGATTACTTAGCATAAGCCTTAGGTCCTGGCATCTTAACACAGATTTTAAACTTTCTACCTTCCATTTTCCTATCTTTGTCTCCTGTGAGACCTTCCCATAGAACTCTTTTATTGCAGAATTACCTGCTGTTTCAGGACACTGGTATACTTAAGAAATAATTCTGGAATACCTTTGCTATGTAAACCTCCCAGCTGAGAAGTAACTAAAGAAAGTATTCTCCACACCATTCGTAAATTGTTCACACTATAACCTACAGTGTCAATCTAAAAGACACATAAGGGAGACAGCATTTGTGGAATCCAAAATCTCTTCAAGCCTGGTTCCTCTTTCTTCATTAACCAGAACTGGATGAGTGCTATTGTTACAGACAGATTTTCTCCTAATTAGAATTTTATTTGTGTGCTGTCTGGTTTCCTCTCTGGGAAGATATATTAATTCTAGAACAGTTAGATATTCATCCCTTTAGAAAAATGTTTCTGACACAGATCGTGTTGCCTCAGGAACACTGGCACTGATCCCAGTGTATTGTTCCACAGGAGCAAGTATGATGATAAAGTTTTTAAATTACCCATTTGAGTCATGGAATGAAGTGTACATTTCTGTAACAGGGAAAGGATTTGCATGTGAAGCACGGCTTCTGCCCTCAGACCAGAATAGGAGGAACAGTGTCCTGTGTACAGTGCACAGTGAAACAGGGTAGGCAATGCCTACATCACAGACTAACTCAGGTGTAAGGCACTCAGCTGCAGGGCTCACTGTTATGAAGAAGGGTCAGATTGACACAGACTGGGTGATTTTGTAATTTCCTAGCAAGTGTTCAAATGCATAAATTCTAATATAAACACACAAGATTGGTGGGTGTACAATTAGGAGATATTGGGTTGATCCAGTGAATATTGAATTTCCAGTTAGGATAACGTACTATGTGGATATGTGCAGTCCTCATTGACATAATTAAATAGCTCAGATTTTTGAGACACAGGCCATTGATTGGCTGCAGCTGTGTGTGTCACGTTACAGGACTCTGCAGCTACCATTCCACATAAGGGCAAGGTCAAAACGTATTTTATTAATGGCATTCCCTTTGCCAGGTAATGGCCTGCTCTTTTTCAATGTCTTAATTAATCTTTTAATTGTGTGTTGTGTAACCCCCAGCCTAGAGGAAAACATTAATTTTAGAGGAGTTGCCTATTAGAAAAATAGGCTTTCTCTTCTTGACCTGAAAGGATTGCCTCTCCTTATTTCTTGGAAAATCTGTTTTCTAGTCTTATAATCATCAGAGTTGGATTTTTACTACTTAAGTGACTAATATGGTTAACAAGTTGGTTTCCATTTTTTATTCAAACTTTCTCACATATTATTTATTGTCTCTGTCTCCTAACTGCTTAAGTTGTCAGCATTTCAGAGCCTACAATCATCTGAGGGAGTATCAATTGAGGGCCTCCCATAATCAGAATGGCTGGTTGCTAACTTTCTCAGATGTTGTCTAGACTGACAATTGAGTAGTGAAGGCTCTTCCTCTGAGTGTCGAAGAATCCCTAGGGCAGTGGGCCTGGGCTGGATGAGAGAGCCAGCTGAACATGAGACAGTGACCAAGCAAGAGAACAGGCCTGGAAACATCGTTTGTCCATGGTTTTTGCTTTATTTTCTAGCTTGAGTTTCTATCCTGAGCTCCCAAAATAATGGAATGTGGTCTGAAAGAACCAGCCAAATAATCTGTTTGTTACTTAATACACTTTTGGTTTGACGATTTAATCATAACAGTTCTAACAAGCAAGTTAGAAAATTAAAATAGTAAGCAAAAAGTGATTTTGCTACTGGACAGAACCTGGGAAAGCTGTCTTTTCAAGCAATGTTGAAAATTGCCTGTAGATGGAAAAAGACATTGAAAGGTATCTTCCTCTTACTTAGCTGTCCTCGTAGAACCAGGAAGATTGGCATGTTGAGAGTAATGCATGCAAAGAAAATCAATGTCATAGGATTCCAGTGGAAAGTAGACTCCATGAAAAATTAAGCTACAGGTCATTTGTATAATATTCTGGCCCCAAATCTTTGTTAATATGCCCATGCCCTGGGATATTGAGTAGGGCCGAATTAAAAAGCAAGGTGTTGATTTTTTAGATGGAATAATATACCTTTACAATGGTTATTTCTGGTGACTCATTCAGGAGCACAGTGGGAAAAAAAATCAACAAATGGGGGGGAAATGAAAGGAAAGTTTGTAGGTTTTGGAGAAGAACAACACCAGGTAGTCTCAGATGACTATCAAGTGCTGAAACAGGAGCATCAATTAAATGCAAGGAGATTATCACCATTAAAGAGAAAATCCTTGCTATGGATATGAAATCTTGAGAAGGTGCCATAAGAGTAACACTCTTTCAAGCTAACCCCACAATTTATGGAAGGAGTAGGCAAAGTGATTACTAGTCCCAGTAACCAACTTCACATAAAACCTGATACAGCTGTGGTCTACCTATGTTGGGGTCCATCACAATTGAGAAGACAAACTCAGGAGAACAACCCATGTCTTGTGGGCTCTGGAAACAAGAATGATGCAAACATTTCCAGTCATGAATGCTTGGTCTGTGGTTTCAATTCAACACTGTTCCAGTCATTTGTGTTTGGCAGAGTCAGAGCCCCGTTGAATAGACTGGATGAGTTCATTGCTTGAAGCTATGAGGAGGAAGCCTCAGTTGCGTTTTCAGACCATAAGATGTTGAGATACCCAACAATTGAGACATCTGCTGTGGAGAGCTGCATATCCAGAGTGGAAGTAACCAAACCAAGAGATGTATGAGAAGCTGCCCCTTAAAATTGAAGCCACTGGTATCTGAGTCAGAGCTGTAGAGTTTGCTGTTTTTCCTGCTGGCTTCTTGCCTTGCTCCAATCGTCCCTATGTAATCACCGATTCCTGTCTATTTGAATGGGAAGTGATATTCTGTGCCATTGTATGTTGTAAAGATAAAACTTGTTTTCTGATTTTAGAATGTGTGCCAGTCCAAAGATTGCCTTGAGTGTCAAAAGAAACTTTGGACATTTAAACAGTGTATGGGCTGTTGCAGAATTTAAGGATCCTTGAAGTTAGAGTAAATGCATTTTTATCATGGAATGACCATGAGCCTATATTGACCATGGTCAGAGCATAGTTGGTTGTAACAAAGAGCTTCCAGATAGCATGTTGTCTTTAAACACTTGTCCCATCTTGGTGACTTCCATGAGGAGAATATGAAAGCTTTCATAGAAGCTCTTCAGGATGTATGTAATTCCTTATTCAGATGGGATTTGAGTGTCTATAGACTTAATCCATTTCCTCCTTTCTCTCTCTTCTGTTTTGGCTGAAACTCATCCTTCAGCTTTCTTCTCATACTGTCATGCCTTCACCATAAGAAACTCTATCCAAGATACAATACAAGCATTTGCTATTCAGTTCTAAAGTATTTATTTTTATTTTAATTTTTATTATTCATTCCATTCATTTACATCTCAAATGATACACCCCTTCCAGGCAGGTTACCCTTCCATTACCCTCCCATCCTATCTGCCCTGTGGTTCCTCCCCACTTCTTCTATGGAGTGGTCCCCCAACTACCCACTCACTCACACCCAAACACTCCAGCTTCCCCCCATGATGAGACATCAAACCTCCACAGGACCAAAAGCCTCCCTTCCCATTGATGTCAGACAAGGTCATCCTCTACTACATATGTATCTGGAACCATGGATTCCTCCATGTACACTCTTTAGTTGGTGGTCTAGTCCCTGGGAGCTCTGCGTGGACCCGACAGCCAACACTGTTCTTCCTATGGGCTTGTAGCCCCCCTCTTATGTATACTATCATATCATCTTTGAATAGTGATATCTTGACTTCCTCCTTCCCAATTTGAATCTCTTTGATCTTCCTCTGTTGTCTAATTGCTCTGGTAGAACTTTGAGTACTATACTGAATAGATAGGGGGAGAGTGGTCAGCCTTGTCTTGTCCCTGATTTTAGTGGGATTGCTTTGAGTTTCCATTTAGTTTGATGTTGGTTATAAGTTTTCTGTATGTTGCTTTTAGTATAGTTAGATATGAACCTTGAATTCCTGCTCTGTTCAATACTTTTGACATGGAAGAGTTTTGTATTTTGTCAAAGGCTTTTTTCTGCATCTAATGAGATGATTATGTGGGGTTTTTTTCTTTTGAGTTTGTTTATATGGTGGATTATGATGAAGGATTTCCATATATTGAAGCATCCCTGCATCCCTAGGATGAAGCCTAATTCATCATGATGAATGTTTATTTTGTTTTGATGTGTTCTTAGATTGCATTGATATTCATAAGGGAAATTGGTCTGAAGTTGTCGTTTTTTTTGTTGGGTTTGTGTGTGGTTTAGGTATCAGTGTAACTGTGGCTTCCTAGAAAGAATTGGGTAGTGTTCCTTCTGTTTCTATTTTGTGGAATAGTTTGGAGACAATTGATATTAGGCCTTCCTTGAAAGTCTGATAGAATTCTGCACCAAAACCATCTGGTCCTGGGCTTTTCTTGGTGAGGAGACTTTTAATGACTGCTGCTATTTCTTTAGGGGTTGTGGGACTGTTTAGATGGTTTATCTGCTCCTGATTTAACTTTGGTACCTCATATCTGTCTAGAAAGGTGTCCATTTCATTCAGATTTTCCAGTTTTGTTGAGTATAGTCTGTTTTAGTAGGTTCTGATGATTTTTTGAATTTCCTCAGTTTCTGTTGTTATGTCTCCCTTTTCAGTTCTGATTTTATTAATTTGTATAGTGTCTCTTTGCCCTCTGGTTAATCTGGCTAAGGGTTTATCTATCTTGTTGAATTTCTCCAAGAACCAGCTCCTGGTTTTGTTTATTTTTTGTATAGTTCTTTTTGTTTCTACTTGTTTGATTTCAGCCCTGAGTTTGATTATTGCCTGCCATCTACTCCTCTTGGGTGTATTTGCCTGTTTTTGTTCTAATGTTTTCAGGTGTGCTGTCAAGTTGTTAGTGTATGCTCTCTCCAGTTTCATTTTGTAGGCTCTTAGAACTATGAGTTTTCCTCTTAGCCCTGCTTTCATGGAGTCCCACAAGGTTTGGTATGATGTGTCCTCATTTTCATTAAATTCTAAAAAATCTTTGATTTCTTTCTTTATTTCTTCCTTGACCAAGTCATCATTGAGTAGAGCATTGTTCAGTTTCCACGTGTATGTGGGCTTTCCATTGTTTTTGTATTTATGGAAGACCAGCTTTAGTCCGTGTTCTGATAGGATGCAAGGGATTATTTCAATCTTTTTGTATCTGTTGAGACCTGTATTGTGTCCAATTATATGGTCTATTTTGGAGAAGGTACCATGAGGTGCTGAGAAAAAGGTATATTCTTTTGTTTTAGTATGAAATTTTCTATAGATATCTGTTAAATCAATTTGGTTCATAAATTCTGTTAATTTCATTTGTGTCTCTGTTTAGCTTCTGTTTCCATGATCTCTCATTGATGAGAGTGGGGTGTTAAAATCCCCCACTATTATTGTGTGGGGTACAATGTGTGCTTTGAGCTTTAGTAAAATTTATTTTATGTATGTGGGTGCTCTTGCATTTGGAGCATAGATGCTTAGAATTGAGAGTTCATCTTGGTAGATTTTTCATTTGATGAGTATGAAGTGTCCTTCCTTATCTTTTTTGATTACTTTTGGTTGAAAGTCAATTTTATTTGATCTTAGAATGGCTACTCCAGCTTGTTTCTTAGGACCATTTTCTTGGAGAATTGTTTTCCATCCTTTTACTCTGAGGTAGTGTCTGTCTTTGTCATTGAGGCATGTTTCCTGTATGTAGCAAAATTTTGGGTCCTGTTTATGTATCCAGTATGATAGACTACATCTTTTTATAGGGGAGTTGAGTCCATTGATGTTAAGAGATATTAAGGAAAAATGATTGTTGCTTCCTGTTATTTTAGTTATTAGAGGTGGAATTATGTTTGTGTAGCTATCTTTGGTTAGGGTTGTTGGAAGATTACTTTCTTGCTTTGTCTAGGTTGTAGTTTCCCTCCTTGTGTGGGAGTTTTCCCTCTATTATCCTTTGTAGTGCTGGCCTTGTGGGAAGATATTCTGCAAATTTGATTTTGTCATGGAATATCCTGTTTTCTCCATCTATGGTAATTGAGAGTTTTGCTGGATATAGTAGTCTGGGCTGCCATTTGTGTTCTCTTAGGGTCTGTATGATATCTGTCCAGGATCTTCTGGCTTTTATACTCTCTGGTGGGAAGTCTGCTATAATTCTTAGAGGTCTGCCTTTATATGTTACGTGACCTTTTTCCCTTACTGCTTTTAGTATTTTTTCTTTGTTTTGTGCACTTGATGTTTTGATTATTATGTGATGGGAGATATTTCTTTTCTGGTCTAGTTTATTTGGGTTCTGTAGGCTTCTAGTATGTTCATGGACATCTCTTTCTTTAGTCAGGGAAGTTTTACTCTATAATTTTGTTGAAGATGTTTACTGGTCCTTTAAGTTGGGAATCTTCACTCTCATCTATACCTATTATCCTTAGGTTTGGTCTTCTCATTGTGCCCTGGATTTCCTGGATGTTTTGGGCTTGGAGATTTTTTCATTTTTCATTTTCTTTGACAATTGTGTCAATGTTTTTCATGGTATCTTCTGCACATTAGATTCTCTCTTCTATCTCCTTTTTTTTGTTAGTTATCTCTTTCTTTCTTTCTTTCTTTCTTTTTTTTTTAAATTTATTATATAATTTATTTTTTTCAAATTGTAATTTATACTCATTCACACAGGGGTTATAAACACAAAAAGGCAGGACGTGGGGAAGGGGATGACAATGAAGCGTGGGTGTTAAGGGGGAATACAGATATCTTTCAGAACCGGGTATCGGCTGGGTGAGGGTTCAGGGGACAGGTTGCTATGACTCTGCCTTTGATTCGCTTGTCCTCATCTAAGTTGGTATTGTCTGCCAAGGCTACCTATTTACAAGGTCTATGACTACTCAGACTGGTAAATTGTCACAAAACTGCCTGTTTACAATAACTTATAGCCATCTGTTTCAGTGTTTATCCATAGAGACCCAAGACTTGGTGTTAGTATACATGTATGACAGGCCTATTGCTGATTTTAGGCCTATGGCTGATTTTAGGCCTTCAGTGTGTAAGCAGGGCTGCTCCTGACATCTCCTCCCTTCTCTAACTATTGAAGGGCTGTGGCAATTCTAATCTTGCGAAGGCGGGGATAGAGGCCTGACCTCCAGTAATTGAAGGGGACCTTGTAGTGATTCCAGTCGCCCTGTCGTTGTCCAGTGAGGCATGAGGGCATACCCATCCCGATGTCTTTTTACTGGAGAGGGGATACTTTTGACATCAACTCCTATGCAGTCAGGCTTGTCCCTCAGGGAACCCAGAGAGATATTTTTAACTTTTATTGGTATTCCCTTGCAGAGCTTAGCCTCACAGCCTAAGCAAGAATTGAGGTCGCCTGTCAAAGGGGGTTCTGAGTGCCCCCTCTCTGCTTGGTCTAGGGGCGGAAGTCCCCTCTTTTCGGTTGGGTGGAGACAGGTTTTGGGAACACCCTGGATAAAGTAACAACCTCATCTTGAGTCTCATGGTCCTACATAGCTAACTTATGATAATGTATCTGAATAGGTTTTGCTACCAAATTATTAATCTGTTGTTTCACAGAGTTAGTCAGCCTATTTGAGGCCCAGGGAACAGCAGAAATAAGCAAAAATAACCCAAATAATGGTCCCAAGATGGGAGGAAGTAGGGTTGACAACCTTGGAGAGGCTGAAAACCATTTCTTGTACCAGCATTCATCTGTCTCTTTCTCTCTCTGATTTTTCTCAGGGCCTTCACTGACCTATTTCATGCCCTCTTTAACCCTCCCTGTCTTGTCTATGAAAAGGCAACATTCTTCTTTAAGGGTTGTACACAGTCAAGAGCTGTACACAACCTTTTCTATTGTAATAGAGTAAATCAAATCCAATAAGGATCTTTGTGATTTTTGGAGGTCTCTTAAGACAGCAGAACAAGGGACTTCTTCAGATTAGTGATGTCAATCTCAAGCTGTTTGATGTTCTTGTCAGTGGCCCTTCAAAGATCTGAGTAATTTTATATTTTTACAGTCCAGCAGTTGCTCCCTTCTAGTCCCCCTCTCAAGTTCCTCATCCCATTTCCTCCTCCCCATGTCTCCAAGAGAATGATCCTCAAGTCTCTCAAGTGTGAGGGGACCCTTCTCCCACTGAGGAGTAGCAAAAAGAGAGATGAAGTTCTGCAGGTAGCCTACCTCCTTTCTAGCAGGAGTGGCTTGTGAGTTCAGTGGGAGTGCTTGCTGGAGTTTTGGGGTAAGATAAAGCAAGAAATTAGGGGAGGTTAGGAGGATAATATCTCTGCAGTTCACTGGAGATGGGTTGCTGGGAGGCTGGTACAGATGTTCTACTGTATAGCTGGGGATGAGACTGTAATATCAGACTTGAAGGAATGGGGGGAAGGGTAAAGCTTTACAGATAGCCTACATGCTTTCCTGTCAGGAGTAGCCTGTGTTTTCTCAGGGAGTAACAAATGGGAATTGGGTACCAGGATACAGCAACCTGTGGATGGAGGAAGTTTCGAAGGATAAGAACTATGTAGGTTAGGGATGGGGAGGTGAGGAAGGAAATAGAACATCTCAGCATTCAGTCTGATATTGAACTAAGGATGAACCTTGGGAATTGTATTTGGAGGACTTGATGGAGAGGTGAATATCTGATTTTAGCTTAAATGCTTCTTTGACTGGAGTCTGGATTATTTTTAAAAAACACTGCTATTACATGAAGTTGGAAACCTTTACAAATCAATACATTTCTTGACTCAGCTAAACTACCAAAGACAAGAAGCTAACAACCCAAACAAACTCAAAATATGTGAGGAGATTGAAAAACATTCATACAATTCCTTTCAACTAAAACAAGGTCTAGACCCAGATGGTTTCATAGTAGATTTCTACCACATTTTCAAATACTATATATAGCCTATTTTTCTTTTCTTTTTTTTTTAAAGTAAGAGAGGCTTTTTTTTTAATTTTTATTTATTTATTATATGTAAGTACACTGTAGCTGTCTTCAGACACCCCACAAGAGGGCATCAGATATCATTGCAGATGGTTGTTAGCCACCATGTGGTTGCTGGGATTTGAACTCGTGACCTCTGGAAGTGCAGTCAGTGCTCTTAACCACTGAGCCATCTCACCAGCCCTAGCCTATTTTTCTTAAACTATTAAAAAAAAACACAGAGATAAAACAAACACTCCCAAATTCCTTCTACAGTGCCAGTGCTATGCTAATATGAAAACCAGGTAAACACTCAACAAGAAAAGGGAAAAGAAGATGAAGAAGGAAGAGGAGGAGGCCTGGCAGTGGTGGCACATGCCTTTAATCCCAGCACATGGGAGGCAGAAGCAGGCAGGTAGATTTGTGAGTTCGAGGCTAGCCTGGTCTACAGAGTGAGTTCCAGGACAGCCAGGGCTACACAGAGAAACCCTGTCTCGAACAACCAAAAAAAAAAAAAAAAAAAAAAAAGGAGGAGGAGAAAAAGGAGAAGGAAAGAAATGAAAGAAGGAAGAAAAGAGGGATGAAAGAAAGAAAGAGAGATGGAGGAGGGAGAGAGGGAGTGAGAAACTACAGGCCAATGTCATTGAGGTGTATAGACTCAAAAATTATCAATGAATTACTTCACACAGAATGCAGACATACCTTGAAAATATTATGCATCATTACTACTTTGACATTATCCATGAAATGCAGGGATGCATCAACACATACAAACCAATAAATATAATTAAAAACCAAAAATGGACCTAAAGGCAAAATTAATACTATCATATCTATAGATGGAAGAAAAAGTCTGAGATAAAACCCAACACCCCTTCATGATAAAAACCCTAGAGAATGAAGTACTAAAGGGAACAAACCTTAACATACTCAAAGCTATACATGAGAAACCTACACACAACATCACCATCCTAAATGGGAAAAAGGAGCTTGAAGTAATAAACTGAAGTCAGGAAAAAGATAGGGATGTCCAATATCTCCATTTCTTTTCAATATTGTGTTTAAAGTAATGGATAGAGCCATAAAGCAAGAGAAGGAAATTAAAGGAAAATAAACAGGGAAAGAAGTGAAACTACCCCTATTTGCAGATGATATACTATTAGACATCAGAGATTCCAAAATATCTATCAGAATACTTCTAGAAACTGTGAACAAATTCAGCAATGTGGCATGATACAGAATCAATTTGCACAAATCAATAGCTTTTATAGAAACCAACAGCAGCACACATACAGGAAGAAATTAAGGAGACTTTATAACTCACAGTAGCTCAAATAGAATAAAATATATAGGAATCAAAATCCTCATCTCATTTTAAAAGAACATTGCTTTATTTGCTTTTGAGGGTATATTTTGGAGAATGGGTTGAGGAGATTGTTGTATTTTGTGTTTGTTTATTGAGAAAAAACTTACAGTCTGGTGGGTATTAGGGGAAGAGTCTTGAAGGACTTGGAGGAGTGGAAGAAAATGATCAACATATATTTTAATTTTAAAATTGTTTTAAGGGGCTGGAGAGATGGCTCAGCAGTTAAGAGCACTGACTGCTTTTCCAGAGGTCCTGAGTTCAAATCCCAGCAACCACATGGTGGCTCACAACCATCCATAATGAGATTGGATGCCCTATTCCGGTGTGTCTGAAGACAGCTGCAGTGTACTCATAAATAAAATAAATAAATCTAAATAAATAAATAAATAAA
>NW_021620920.1:0-22106 GCF_004785775.1 Grammomys surdaster | reverse complement strand
AAGCCAATGCCAACTACTGTCACACAGGAAACTTCTCACCTTCCTTCTCCTCCTTCCTTGTGCTGTGACTATGGCAGCTTCAAAGGCTGTCACACAAGTCAATTCTTACACAGTTTTTTTCTTTATTTGTAATTACCTCCTCCCCTCAAAAGGGCTGAGATCTCAGAAAACACTCATGCACTGGTCTCTTTCCCTTCCCACTGACTAGTCAGGCCACAGCCTGGAAGGTGTTACAGGACTATATCCAGGAATTGGGTGGTAGAGGCAAAATTGAGTGTTCAAAGTAATTCTCAATTAAATAGGATAAGGCAAGCCTGAGCTACAGAAGATATTGCTATGAACAGAGACAAATAATCAAAGCAATGTAGAAAAAGAATGGAAATTGTTAGTGAACTACAAACACTGGAGAATTCAAAGTAATAGGAGATTAAGCAGTTATTCTTTTAAAAATTGCATGTAACAAAATAACATCAACAATGGATTTTTGAGGAAAATAAATATAACGACAAAAATGTGTACGAATGTTGACTTTTAAAAAGAGCAGACTATTCCCTGGCAGAGCTAATGGCATTAATAAAATACTTGTTGATCTTGCTTCTATGTGGACTGGTAACTGTTGAGTCCTGTAACCTGACACTCATTGCTGCAGCCAATGAATGAACTGTGTCTTAAATATCTGAGCTGACTAAACATGTCAATGAAGACTGCACATATCTACATAGGACAATACCCTAATTGGAAATTCAATATTCATTGGATCAACCTAACCACTTCAAATTGTACATCCACCAATCTTGTGCGTTTACATTAGAATGTATGCATTAACACTTGCTAGGAAATTACAAAATCACCCACCCTTCTTTAATCGGGTCCTTCTTCATAGTGCTGAGCCCTGCAGCTGAGTGCCTTAAATTTAGTTAGTCTGTGATCTAGGTATTACCTACCATTTTTATTCTGCATTGTACATAGGACACTGGTTCCTTCTGTTATGGTTTGAGGGCAGAAGCCATTCTCCACATGCAAATCCTTTCCCTGTTACTACAACACACAGTTGATTCCATGACTCAAATGGGTAATTTTAAAACTCTCTTGTGGTACTAAACCTTACTTTAAGAATTTAGAAATTTTAATGAAGAGGAAAGCAAGGTCATTGCCTGGGGAGCAACACCCTGGGATCAGTGACAGTGCCCCTCAGGGAACATACTCTGTGTCAGAAACATTTTTCTAAAGGGCTAAAAATACAGCTGTTCTAGAATTAATGTCTTCCCGGGAAAGAAATCAGCTAAAACAAGATTAAAATATTAACTAAGAGAAAAAAATGCCTGTAACAATACCACTCATCTAGCTCTGGCTAATGCTGAAAGAAGAGCCAGGCCAGGAGAGAGTTTGCATCCACACATGCTGTCATCCTTATGTGTCTTTTAGGTTTACACTCTAGGTAATACTGTGAGTCATTTAAGGATGGACTGAAGGCTATTAAGCTTAGCCACTTGGTGGAGAGGAGATTTATATACAGAATATATTTCACCAAATATTTCTTTCTTCCTTCTTTCCTTCCTTCCTTCCTTTCTTTCTATTTTTTTTCTTTTTTCTTTTTTTTTTTTTTTTTTTTGGTTTTTTGAGACAGGGTTTCTCCATATAGCTCTGACTGTCCTGGAACTCACTCTCAAGCCTCAAACTCAGAAATCCACCTGCCTCTGACTCCCAAGTGCTGGGATTTAAGGCACGCACCACTAGTTAAAGGCATGCACCACTACTGCCCGGCCTCACCAAGTATTTCTTAAGCACACCTGTACCCTGAAAGAGCAGGCCATCCTTCAGACATCCTCTCTCCAAAGGACCTAGACCCAGATCATTACCAGCTCTCCCAAGCACATCCTTGCTTTCAAAGGAGCTCTGTTTTGTTGTTGTCTTTGTCTTGTTTTTGAGAAATATCTCAAGGTCTTGGGGAAAGGGCCCAGGTCCTAGGCCCCAGGCCATTACAGGCTCTGCCAAGCATGTGGCTGGGTTTTAGATGGAGCTTTGTCATCCTCTGTCCATGAAGGCAGTTGTTTTGCCCATGTGGCAGAACTATGCTTTTCTCAAGAAGACAAATGAGCCTTTATGACACACCAGGCCTTAGTGTTGGTTGTGACCCGGAAACACTGCTTAGAGCAGAATTTTAAATACTGACCTTGATCTGTGGATGGGCCTAGAGATAGTTTGTTAATCATGGTTGTCTCCTTTGTTATGTTTTGCAGCTGTATTTCCTGACAATCCTGGTGAACAAACATGTGTATCCTAGCATCCTAATCTCTAAGATGTTCTCTTACGTTGATACTTACATGTGGGTGCTTTAGAGGCAGTCCCTCCCTCAGCTGAAGTCTACTCGGTGTGACTCATTATCTTCAAAGCCTTGGAAAATCCTTTACATCAGAGACTGTATTCTTTTCATCACAGCTTAAAATTGGAGAGCTACCCCGTGCGTGAGATGGCATTTACAACCACAACAAAATTAAGTCCAAATGGATCTTAAGTAGCCAGGGGCACAATGTCTATCTAGAAGATACCAGAAAAGAGGCCTTTCCGAATTTGGCATCCTGCTAAGGATGTTTCTACATGCAAGCCCTTGCTTCAAGCGGTTTGTGCAGATGCAGCTCCTGTAATGAAGTTATTCAGCTGACTACATCTAGTAGCTAAGACCACGTGGAACCTCACAGGGGCCTGCTAGTTTCCAACTCCCAGAGGGGAGGGCCCACCACCCGGACTCCAGCTTCTCAGACCACCTCTCCTTCAAGTTAGGGGCAGGTTTCACATGCTCACCATATTGCGATTTAGTAGATCAGCCTGTCAGTTCTCCCCTTAGGCATCCAGCGGCCGAGGTCAAACAACAGCACACAGACCACTCAAGGCTGCTTGCTCAGGAATGGAGCTCAACTAGAAGCACAGCACAAAGAAAGGAAAAGTACTCTCCTCCTCTGAGTGGAATGGCTCCTTCTAGGCCCTGATTGGCCAGTGAATGTTGACTGACATGATTATTACCTTTAGGTACGCTGTGAGTGTGCTGAACCCGCAGCAGAGACCAAAGCACCTGGAAGAACCCTCCTCTTCTTCTGATTGGAAATTCTTCTCGGAGGCCCTGATTGGCCTAGGAATCTTGAGTGACATGAGCACCTCCCTTAGGATTAGAGGGCCCTGAGGCACCCAATAAAGGGTTTTCTGGCCCAGGATTCTACACCAGGTGCTGACTCTTTTCAGATGTACAAGATTTTTGTTTCAGTATCACTTGTGCCTGTCCTCTAATAACCTATCTTTCTGTCTTCCAGAACTATGCAGGCATTTCTTCCTTCCCCTTCCCCTGTTCCTCCTCCAGCTCTCCCTCCTTTTCCTCCTCCTCCCCCTCCTTTAATCCTGATGGAATCCTTGCACAGTCCTTTATTCACCTTGAAGCCAACTGAACTATATGACCACATGCAGGAGGACTCCAAGTATATTAATAATTAAAGAGAGATTTTAGGACACAAAAGAGAGTATTTGTTTTTGTGATTTCACACTGATGTCAGGAAAAACGGAATTAATATTCACCTGCTACGTACTGTAATGGCCTTAAAAATCCCTGAAGGAAGATCCTAGACTCACATAGTATGCAAAACCAAAAAGCCCTTATTCTGCAGATACAACTAGCATGTAGGTCTCAACCATTCTTTGAAAGTGATCCCACAGAAAGGCATGCAGACCTTCCTATAGGGAACAGGTGGAACTCTCTAGGAGAATTAGGTAATCTAATATTTCATTGGTGGGTTCTAGGGGGTCACCGGTTGTCAGTGGTCTGAATTCCTAAGTCATGAACATTTAACCATATGATGAAATAGGGCTGCCCAACCTGGATGGCTGACTCTGAGATATTTCCCCATTTTTGTAGTTGTCCCTAGGCTATTCTCTAGGAAGGGGATAATGATCTTGTTCTGGATGTTATGGTCTGTTGCTAGAGCTGGTGTCTTATGACTTGGTTCCTGGGACTTATGGTTGACTCCTGAAGAAGGTTCCTTATGGCCTATGAGGCCTGGTCCTCCAAATGGAGACAAATAGGGTCTTTTTTTTTTTTTTTTTGGTTTTTTGAGACAGGGTTTCTCTGTATAGCCCTGGCTGTCCTGGAACTCACTCTGTAGATCAGGCTGGCCTCGAACTCAGAAATCTGCCTGCCTCTGCCTCCCAAGTGCTGGGATTAAAGGCGTGCACCACCACCGCCCAGCCAAATAGGGTCCTTAAACAGAGACAAATGAGGATTATCTGGACATTTCAATGTGATTCTCCAAACAACCCTAGGAGAAAAGCAGGAAATGGATGCTGATCACTATAGAGGACTTTTGTTAGCCAGCACATCTTCCTCAGTGAGAAGGAAAAAAATCTATCTCTGTATTAGTAAGTTTTCCAGATAAACAGAATGCATAGCAGGGATCGCTGTATATGTACAACATGGATGTATAGGAATGAATCTCAGAATTCCATCCAACCAGTAAAACAAAGATATTGTACCAATGGAAGGTTGAAGAATACAGCAGTGCCTGTATGTCTCAGGTGGTCTTCAGCATACACCAAAATTCCAAAGACAGAACCTCTAATGCTAGAAAATAAAGTGATCTTTCTTGCCAGAGTATAGCAAGTAAAACAAAACAGAAAGAGCTTCCATCTTAATATCATTTATATAAGTAGGCTGCCTCCAGAAGCCGTTGTCTAGATTAAAGGTTTTTTCCTGTCATCTCAAAAGCTCCATATTAAAGAAAAGATAACCCATGTTCAATATTGCAAATAATAAAAAGTCCTCACAGTGCCCACTTGTTTCAGCTTTAAATAATTAACTTCAGTAATTTGAACTCAAGTGCATTTTACCTCATCCTGCATGCTGTCTGTCTCAAGGCTGTGACATCTGCGTTACAAGACTCCATTATTTTATACTTTATTTTATGTCTATAAGTGTTTTCCTGGCACTTGTTTGTGTGCAGTACCTGCAATAGCCAGAAGAGGGCATTAGATCCCTTGTGATTGCAGTCACAGCAACTCTTTTAATGCTCCTGTGATTTCTGAGAATGCAACCTGTGTCATCATCTGTAACATCCAATGCTATCAACTAAGCTATCTCTGTATCTAATATAATTTCATTTGAAATTAATTTTCATAATTTGAAATGTAATTTATCATTGTCTGTGACCTTTACCTTTTTACTTTTTTCCAATAATAACAAACTATGTGGTAGGTTTGGTGAAAACATGCTAAACAAGTGAATTAACTTCATTTTCTTGACCATATGCAAAATATTTACTTATAAGCCTGATTCAACTCTAAACTACTAGCTGCTCAGAAATCTCCTTCATCTATGCTCTTTTATCTAGCTAGTCTACATTTCTCTTGAGATCATCAAAACACATGTGCACACTCCACTGCTTCTTTCCTCCATCCAGTTTCATCTGTGTCCTGCTATTTCTTACCACTCTGCTTTCAGGATGCCATTCTAAGCCAAGAAGGAAAGACAGTCCAAAGAGAGTGTCCAACAAGAGAGCACTCAAATGTCTAATGGCTATAAAAGAAAGAACTATCTCCCTCACTACACTCTTGACAGGCTGAAACAGGTAATTTCATTGTAGTGGTCCTGATGGGAAATTCCAAGCCATGTCTGTAGTAGGCCAAAAGTTTGTCATTTAACTGAAGAGCACCTCAGTGCATCCAGCTGACTTTGCTTGAAGTAATCCAGCAAAGATCACAAGACTCCTCTCAAGGAATTTGCCTTAAAATAGACAAGAACTTTCTGTGCTTTAGCATTTTTGTCTATTGAGACTTTCAGAGGCACACCCAAACTCCATCATTTCAGGACACACCTACGTGTATCTTAAAAGGCAATATCTTCCTATGCTTAGGTATTTTACTACTCAATTATGTTGTCTATGAACCATAATCAAACATACTTCAACAATTTATATGCTTATTTGTATTATCTCAATACTAAATTCTTCCCCAAGAATTTCTTCCCTGTTCTGTATGTGTCAATATGATACACAAATATATATATATATATATATAAATCTTTCTGACTACATTTCTATGGTTCAAGGACTGATCCATCTGCATTGATTAGACAAAGAGCGACTCATTGCCTGAGGCTAATTCTCCTATATTAGGGAGAGTTCCAGTCTTTAATAAGCCATAGGAGTTGGGGAGAACAAATCACCCACAGATCACTAGGAAAATAAGGAAGAGGCCTACTTTCTGTGAAGTAAATAAAGTATGTACATTGAAAAAGAAAGTAGATTTTAATTTACCTGGTGAGCTTTTTGCTATTTGTAGTTGGCAGACCTCCCCTACATTTCCTATACAGATAGATGTCACCCAAATTCCTCAGAATGATAGTCCCAGACTTGTTCCCCTCAGAACTGTTAAGGAAATGTGACATGTATTTTATGGCCTGCAGACTTCTTTCTTGTTTGGCAAGCACCACATTTATATATACATCTTTGAGCTAGAGAATCTGAAAAAGGGTTTCTGTAATAGGTACTTCCTAGTCTTTATTGTGTCCTGGAATTGGACTGATTAGACTGACAGTTTCCTGGAAACCTTCTCCCAAATTGTTCTGTGTTTTAAGCATGTTGGCAAGGATTCACCTGCTATTAGAATCCGTGACGTCTGATCCTGGTTGAAAAAGACAATCTGCATGAGGATTTCATTCTCATGTCTTAGCATGCTTCCCTTCCCTACCTTCAGGAACCCATCAAAATAATCCTGACCCCCACAAGTCTTAGAACACCTTAAACAAGAAACATGATGAAGAATAGAAAACATGGGGTAGAAAATACCCCCCAAAACCCCGAGTACTAGACTTTCTATGAGACCTTTGAGCATTCATTCCCAGTACAGAAGGTAGCCCTGACTAAGAGCAGGAGAGCCTTTTTATAGACAAAGTCAAGGTCTATTTACAAAAGGATATTCTTTTTCAGGTATTAATTTAGTTAACTACCACCCAAGTCTCAGAACATTCCACCAACAATAGAAATAATTTATGATGTAGGAATCACAAAATTATAGAGGAAGAACAAGCAAGAAAAGATTGAATTTTAACTTGAAATCAAATTTTTACATTGTGATCGATTATTAAAAAGAAGAAATAGTATAGTCTGCTAGACTTTTACAAATATATGTTGGATTTCTGTCCTCTGTATAGGACAGGGTCTCATTTAGAACTCCAGCTGCCATTGATTAACTAAGCACAGTACAAAGTATAATAGATATTGAATTTTCAATAAATTGCAGTACATATTTATCCCATGCACTTGAACCACTATTCCTAGTATGATAATCTTCTATAGAAAAGAGACCTGAAGAGTAATTTGATACTGGTTTGTTTAGAAGTGAAACAGAATATTCCTAACAGGAATGCTTCTTCATAGCAGCCTACACTTGTCTCTCATGGGATTGTTCTTATTCTCAAAGGGACTGCACTGAGGGTAACTGCTCTAGAGCTAGATTTAGAAAAAACCCTCCCTGCTTTCTATAATAGGAAGGGGAGGTTTATTTTGCCCTCATAGTCCACAGAACACTTCTCTATGCTATCATAAGATACATAAGGGCCAACACAAATTATAATTGAAAGGATTACATCGGGCTTAGACTTCCAAAGGATTAGAGTCCATGATGGCACATATACACATGGCAACAAGAAGAGTAAAGAGTTTACATGTTGAAACTCAGAAATGAGATAGACAGCACAATTTACATTGTAAGAGGCTTTTAAAGGGTTTAGTACATCCACATGATACAACTCCCCGCTCCCCTTCAAGGAGGTCACACATCTTGTCTTTCACAAAGATTTCTAGGTACTAGAAAATAAGTATTCAACATGTGAGTCAATGGCACACATCCTCATTTAAATGTCAGATTGCTTCAACTCTTAAGAGAGTGAAACCAACCTCTTATCGTACCACATTCTCTCTCCCATGACCTTCAATGAGACTGTGATGTTTCCAACAAACAATGCAAGGAATAAACAATATTTTTCAAGAAACAATGTCAAAGCATGTTATGGGTGGAATTGACCAAAGCCAGACAAAACACAGCAGGAAAACTTTAAGTCACTAAGCTTCTTGAGATAATGCTGAAGTTGCCTAGACTACATCCCTACTCTTCCACCTCTGTCACTGAAGCACACACTGCTTCTCTTTTACGCCAACTCCACTACATGCTCTAGCGTACTTCAAAGCTCCTCACCTTGATCCAAATATCTTGTGAATGGTATTATATTTTACTGTATTCAACATGGGTTTTATATATGGTTAAATATATGGAAATCCATCAACATAATCTACTAGATAAACAAACTCAAAGAAGAAAAACACACGATCATCTCATTAGATACAGAAAAAAAGCCTTTGACAAGATACAAAACCCTTTCATGTTAAAAGTAATGAAGAGATCTGGAATTCGCGGTTCATATCTAACTATAATAAAAGCAATATACAGCAAACCAATAGTCAACATCAAACTAAATGAAGAGAAACTCAAAGCAATCCCACTAAAATCAGGGACAAGACAAGGCTGACCACTCTCCCCCTATCTATTCAGTATAGGACTCAAAGTTCTACCAGAGCAATTAGACAACAGAGGAAGATCAAAGAGATTTAAATTGAGAAGGAGGAAGTCAAGATATCACTATTCAAAGATGATATGATAGTATACATAAGAGGGGGGCTACAAGCCCATAGGAAGAACAGTGTTGGCTGTCGGGTCCTCACAGAGCTCCCAGGGACTAGACCATCAACCAAGGAGTGTACATGGAGGAATCCATGGTTACATATGTAGTAGAGGATGGCCTTGTCTGACATCAAGGGGAAGGGGAGCCTTTGGTTCAGTGAAGGTTTGATGTCTCATCATGGGGGGATACTGAAGTGGTGAGGTGTGAGTGGGTGGGTAGGTGTGGGACCACCCCATAGAAGCAGAGGGGAGGAACCACAGGGCAGATAGGGTAGGAGGGTAGTGGAGGGGTAACCTGCCTGGAAGGGGCATTTTATTTAAGATGTAAATGAATGGAATGATTAATAAAAAAAAATTTATACTTTAGAACTGAATAGCAAATGCTTCTACTGTAACTTGGATAGAGTCTATTACGCTGAAGGCATGACGGCATGAGAAGAAAGCTGAAGGATGAATTTCAGCCAAAACAGAAGAGAGAGAAAGGAGAAAATGGATCAAGTCTATAGACACTCAAATCCCATCTGAATAAGAAATTACATCCTGAAGAGCTTCTATGAAAGCTTCTATATTCTCCTCATGGAAGTCACCAAGATGGGACAAGTGTTTAAAGACAACATGCTATCTGGAAGCTCTTTGTTACAACCAACTATGCTCTGACCATGGTCAATATAGGCTCATGGTCATTCCATGATGAAAATGCACTTCCTCTAACTTCAAGGATCCTTAAATTCTGCAACAGCCCATACACTGTTCAAATTTCCAAAGTTTCTTTTGACACTGAGGCTTCAACCTCATAGTTTCAAGCAATGAACTTACCCAGTCGATTCACTGGGGCTCTGACTCTGCCAAACACAGACAGCTTGAACACTGTTGAAATGAAATCACAGACCAAGCATACATGACCGAAAATTATTGCATCATTCTTTTTTCCAGAGCCCACAAGACATGGGTTGTTCTCCTGAGTTTGTCTTCTCAATTGTGATGGACCCCAACATAGGTAGACCACAGTTGTAGCAGGTTTTATGTGAAGTTGGTTACTGGGACTAGGAATCACTTTGCCTACTCCTTCCATAAACTGCAGGGTTAGCTTGAAAGAGTGTTACTCTTATGGCACCTTCTCAAGATTTCATGTCCATAGCAAGGATTTTCTCTTTAATGGTGATAATCTCCTTGCATTTCAATTCATGCTCCTGTTTCAGCACTTGATGGTCATCTGAAACTACCTGTTGTTGTTCTTCTCTATAACCCAAAAACGTTTCATTCATTTCCACCCCACTGGTTGAGATTTTTCACTGTTCTTCTCAATGAGTCACCAGTAATAACCATCCTAAAGATTTATTATTCCATTTAAGAAATCAGTCCCCTGCTTTTTAATTCTGCCCTACTCCATATCCCAGGGCATGGGCATATTGAAAAGGATTTGGGGGGCTGGAGAGATGGCTCAGTGGTTAAGAGCACTGACTGCACTTCCAGAGGTCCTGAGTTCAAATCCCAGCAACCACATGGTGGCTCACAACCATCTGTAATGAGATCTGATGCCCTCTTCTGGTGTGTCTGAAGACAGCTACAGTGTATTCATATATAATAAATAAGTAAATCTTTAACAAAAAAAAAAAAGAAAAGGATTTGGGGTCAGAATATTACACAAATATTATCTGTAGCTTAATTTTTCATGGAGTCTATTTTCCACTGGAATCCTATTACATTGATTTTCTTTGTAAGCATTGCTCCGAACATGCAAATCTTCTTCTTTCTATGAGGACAGCTAATTAAGAAGAACATAGCTTTCAATGCCTTTCACCATCTAAAGGCAGTTTTCAACATTGCTTCAAAAGACAGCTTTCCCAGGTTCTATCCAGCAGGAAAATCACTTTTTGCTTACCATTTTAATTTTCTAACTTGCTTGTTAGAACAGTTATGAGTAAATTATCAAACCAAAACTGTTTTAAGTAACAAACAGGTTATTTAGCTGGTTCTGTCAGACCACATTCCATTATTTTGGAAGCTCAGGATAGAAACTCAAGCTAGAAAATAAAGCAAAAGCCATGGGCAAATGATGTTTCCTGGCCTGTTCTCTTGCTTGGTCACTGTCTCATGTTCAGCTGGCTCTCTCATCCAGCCCAGGCCCACTTCCTTAGGTATTCTTCCACACTCAGTGGAAAAGCCTCCACTACTCAATTGTCAGTCAAGACAACATCTCACAAAGTTAGCAACCAGCCATTCTGATTATGGGAGGCCCTCAAGTGATACTCCCTCAGATGACTGTAGGCTCTTAAATGCTGACAACTTAAGCAGTTAGGAGACAGAGACAATATTAATATGTGGGAAAGTTTTAATAAAAAATGGAAACCAAGTTGTTAACCATATTAGTCACTTAAGTAAAGATCAAACTCTGATGATTATAAGACTAGAAGACAGATTTTCCAAGAAATGAGGAGAGACAATACTTTCAGATCAAGAAGAGAAAGGCTATTTTTCTAATAGCCGAAGATGCAGCTCTTCTAAAATTAATATGCTTTCCCCTAGGCTGGGGGTCACACAACACATAATTAAAAGATTAAGACATTGAAAAACAGCTGGCCAGTCCCTGGCAGAGGGGATAGCATTAATAAAATACCTTTTGACCTTGCCCTTATGTGGAATGGTAGCTGCTGAGTCCTGTAACCTGACACACACAGCTGCAGCCAATGAAAGGCCTGTGTCTCTAAAATCTGAGCCGACTTAACCATGTCCATGAAGACCACACAAATCCACATAGGACAGTACTCTAACTGGAAACTCAGCCGGGCGGTGGTGGCGCACGCCTTTAATCCCAGCACTTGGGAGGCAGAGGCAGGCGGATTTCTGAGTTCGAGAGTTCGAGGCTAGCCTGGTCTACAGAGTGAGTTCCAGGACAGCCAGGGCTACACAGAGAAACCCTGTCTCAAAAAAAAAAAAAAAAAACAACAAAAAAAAATAACTGGAAACTCAATATTCACTGGATCAACCCAATATCTCCTAATTGTACACCCACCAATCTTGTGTGTTTACATTAGAATTTATGCATTTGAACACTTGCTAGGAAATTACAAAATCACCCAGTCGGTGTCAATCTGGCCCTTCTTCATAATAGTGATCCCTGCAGCTGAGTGACTTACACCTGAGTTAGTCTGTGTTGTAAATATTGCCTGCCCTGTTTCACTGTGCACTGTACACAGGACACTGTTCCTCCTATTCTGGTCTGAGGACAGAAGCCGAGCTTCACATGCAAATCCTTTCCCTGTTACTGCAATGGGCAGTTCATTCCATGTCTCAAATGGGTAATTTTAAAACTCTATCATCATACTTGTTCATGGAGAACAATACACTGGGATCAGTGACAGTGTTCATGAGGCAAGACGATCTGTGTCAGAAACATTTTTCTAAAGGGGTGAATATCAAACTGTTCTAGAATTAATATATCTTCCCAGGGAGGAAACCAGACAACAAACAACTAAAATTCTAATTAGGAGAAAATCTCTCTGTAACAATAACACTCATCCAGTTCTGGTTAATGCAGAAAGAGGAGCCAGGCTAGAAGAGATTTTGCA
The DNA here is from genome assembly GCF_004785775.1 of Grammomys surdaster. Lineage (NCBI taxonomy): Eukaryota > Metazoa > Chordata > Mammalia > Rodentia > Muridae > Grammomys > Grammomys surdaster. The sequence goes on along the minus strand of NW_021620920.1, from coordinate 9,822 downwards.
TTCCACATATGCTGTCTCCCTTATGTGTCTTTTAGGTTGACACCATAGGTTATAGTGTGAACAATTTACGAATGGTGTGGAGACTATTTGCTTTAGCCACTTCTCAGCTGGGAGATTTTCATAGCAAAGGTATTCCAGAATTATTTCTTAAGTATACCAGTGCCCTGAAACAGCAGGTCATTCTGCAATAAAAGAGTTCTATGTGTAAGATCTCACAGGAAACAAAGATAGGATAATGAAGGTAGAAAGTTTAAAATCTGTCTTAGGAAGGCCAGCAGCTAAGGCTTATGCTAAGTAATCATCTTAAGAATAGTAGCATTTACACTACTTACAGGAAGAAAATGGACTGAAAAGGGATACTTCCATTAAGAAACTGCCATAGGGGCTGGAGAGATGGCTCAGCCGTTAAGAGTATTGACTGCTCTTCCAGAGGTCTTGAGTTCAATTACCTGCATCCACATCATGGCTCACAATCATCTGTAATGGATACAATGGCCTCTTCTGGTGTGTGTGAAGACAGCAACAGAATAATACATAAAATAAATGAATAAATCTTTGAGGAAAAAAAAAAGAAACTACCATAGAATTGGACAAACTAAGGAGGAATCTAACCAAACAATGCTGCTCAAGTGAAACACAAGATATCCACCAAAACTCTTGATCATGCTTACTCTGGTCGAGGAACTGATACAAAGAAGCTCTATGAGGTAGGAAGTGCTGAATTCTCAAAAGCAGAGACAACCCCTCTCCACAGAGCCTGACCCTACATCTGTCCCAGCACTCCCAGTTATATGCCAAGTTTTAGAAAAGTAGCTCTGTGATTTTACCAATACCTCATGGTCTTAGGGAATGCCTGCAAGCTGGAGAGCTTCTTAGAGACCTGGTCTTTGATCTGGGGAAGTTTCTAGTGGCTGGTTGTTAATCGGGGTTGTCTCCCTTGTCTTGATCTGGAGCCACATTTCTGGAAAATCCTGGTGAACAAACATGTGTATCCTAGCATCCCAATCTCTAAGAGGCCTGGCTAGCCTAGTACTTACCTGTAACATGGTTTAGAGGCAATCTTCCCTCAGGTAAATTCTTTGTGGTGTGACTTACTATTTCCTAAGCATTGAAAAACCCCTTACATCATCGATTCTACTCTTCTCAGCACAGCTTAACATCGAAGTGCTGCCCAGTTCATTACAAGGGCACTTTCCTTAGGGTTATAGTGTACTGAAGGCATACAGAATAGAGTTGCAATGCCCAGGATTGTAGTCCAGGAACTTGGAAAGTGGTATAGTCACAGACCAGAAAGGGACATGACAAAAGGAAATGGATAACTTTGCTGCTTTGATAGTACTTAATGTTACAAATGAACAGTGAGGTAATCAATTTTAGATGATTGATAGCAGTCTGACTGGTAAATTTTTGGGTCCACACACCAGGCAATCAGGAATCTGAATAAAAAATTGAACTTACTGTAAAACCAAGATACTACACTAGTCCTAGAAGATCTAGGTAATACAAAGTGGCCCATCAACTCAGAGAAGTAGGGAGGGGGAGTTGAAGGAAGAATTATGAGGGGAGTGACGGGGAGGAGGGCAGTGAGCAGGATGTAAACTGACGAATTAAAAAGAAATTGATTTATTAAAAAGCAGGGCAGTACTTTTATACTCAAGTTCAAGGACTAGGTACATAGCATGTGCTTAAAAAGTTATAATCTTGCCGGGCGGTGGTGGCGCACACCTTTAATCCCAGCACTTGGGAGGCAGAGGCAGGCGGATTTCTGAGTTCGAGGCCAGCCTGGTCTACAGAGTGAGTTCCAGGACAGCCAGGGCTACACAGAGAAACCCTGTCTCGAAAAACAAAAAAAAACAAACAAAAAAAAAAAAGTTATAATCTTTTTCAGTTACTAACTTAGTTCACTATCTCCCAGTTATTAGAACATACCAGGAACATTGGAAACCATTTGTGATATGAAAATCACAAGATTATAAATAACAAATCAAAAACAGAAGGTGATTTTTCCTTGGAATTGAATTTTAACATTAAGATTAATTGGTAAAAGAAAGAAAAACTGGAATCTGCAAGCCTATCACAAATACAATTCTGATTATTTCCTTTGTTTGAGACAGGGTCTGATTTAGATGCCCAGCTGACTTTGATTCACTAAGCACACTATACTGTATAAAGCATATTAAAAGTATAATAGATAGCAGTATGTATTTAATCATGTGCCTTTGGGCAAATATTCCTAGCATGATGCTAGGAATCTTCTACAGAAGAGAGAGCTGAGAAGCCATTTGACGTTGGTGTCATTATTGGTAAAGGAGAAAGTATAAGTACTGATTCTGAAACAGTGCAGAATGTTAGAGAGAATGGCATAAGATATTGACAGCTTAACTTCCCCACTATGTGCAATGTGAGCTTCTGAAACCTAACACACAGCTGAAACTAATGGCAGCCTTCTCATCTCTCTGAGCTGAAGTAACTGTGCAAGTAGATTGGACATATCTTCAAAGGAGTCTGATCTAGATGGAAATTCAATGTACATTGGATCAACCTGCCCTCCCAAAGTTGTATGAATTTGTTTATGAATTTATGTGAGTTTATCCATATTTGCTTGTGTAAAAGTCTTTCCTTCTGTGAGGGTGACTCTCCTCTTGGTTCAATAAAGTTTATTGCTCCAAACTCCCCTAAGCCTAACAAGTGAGAGGCATCTGGACAAGAGGGAAAAGGCTCTAGCAACTAATCCATTACTTAATTACTGGATTCCCTTTTCTTAGAGACGTTTCATGGGAAACTTTTTAGAAGAACTTAGAAATAAAGATTAACATCATGCTTCAAAGTGTCCAAATTTTCTTCCTGTGACTTCAACTAGCAGGCTGGAAGTTAGAGCAGCCCAGTTTTGTGGAGATAGAACAAAGGCTACTTACTAAATCTCTTGCTGGCTTTTTTTTTTTTTTTTTTTTTTTTTTTTTTAGTTTTTCAATTCAAGGTTTCTCTGTGTAACCCTGGCTGACCTGGAACTCACTCTGTAGACCAGGCTAGCCTCAAACTCAGAAATCCACCTGCCTCTGCCTCCCAAGTGCTGGAATTAAAGGTGTGTGCAACCAGCCCAGCAATCTCCTGCTGTTTTAAGATGACGTGCTGAATACCAGAGATTGCAGCTTCTGGCCTGGCCTCAGAGAATCTTGGGGAGGACAGCTACAACTACAAAGTCACTTCACATAAAATAGGTAAATGTCTTAATACTAAACAGCAACCCTAAACATCTCTGAAGACCAAGTCTTGCCCCTGAAGACACTCTTCCCCTTCCATTGACTCAAGAGGAACCTAGAAGAAAGGCCAGGGCTGGACCCCTGCATCTCACTACCCCGACTTCAGGTGCTTAGCCCCCTGCCTTTTCTGGTGATAGGAAGTGGTCTCCTGCTCAACAAGTAGCCACTTTGCAGACCACTGGTACTCTTCTTAGGCACAAGGCAGCAGAGATCAAAATACATCAGACCAATCATTCAAGCCTACACAGCAACCTAGATGAACCAATAGAGGGGCCAAGGCACCCGGAAGAACACCCTACTTCTACTGGAGGGCCTGCCTGGAGTCCCTCACTGGCTAGTGAATCTTGATTGATATGACCACCTCCCCTAGGGTTAGAGTGTCCTGAAGTCACACAGCATAGAGATTCCTGACCCAGGACTCTTGTCCAGGAGCTGACCCTATTCACATCTGCAAGATTTTTGTTTCAGTCCTGTCCTCCAATAGTCTATCTTTCTGTCTTTCAGAACACAGCAGGAATTTCTTCTTCCAGCTCCTCCACAGCTGCCACTGCTCTTCCTTCTCCTCCTCTCCCTGCCACCTCCTCTTCTGAGGAATCACAGTAAGTTATTTAACTTGAAGGATTGTAAACTATAGCTCCCAAGGATATTAACAATTAAGGAAGATTTTAGGACACAAATGTGATGTTTGTTTCTCTGATTTTATACTGACTTCAGGAAAACTGCAGCTAATATTCAACTGCTGCATATGAGACTCCAAACAACCCTGGGAGAAAAGCAGGGAATGGATGTCAATCACTATGGAGCACTATGTTAGCCAGCACATCTTCCCCGGTGGGAAGGTGAAAACTCTTATCTGTAATAGTAATGGTATTCCAGATGAACAGAACTCACAGGATGGAACACTCTATGTGTGCAGAGAGTGGATATGTACTCTGGCTTACAGAATGTGATCCAGCTAGTAAAACAAAGGCTGTGAATCAATGGAAAGTTGAAAAATACAGGAGTGCATCTATGTCTCAGCTGATCTTCAGCATGGACCAGAATTCCAAAGAAGGAGCCTCTAATGCCAGAGAAATAAAATGACCTGGTTAGCCAGCATGTGGCAAGAAGAGAAAGAGAAAGAACTTCCATCTTCAATATACTTTACGTATATAAGCTCTCACTAGAAGCTGTAGCCAAGATTAATTTTTCTTGTCAATCAAAACCTGCAGATTAAAGAATTTTCCCATCTTAAATGTTGCAAATAATAAAACTCCCTCAGAGTGCCCATCTGTTTTTTGTTTGTTTGTTTCTTTCTTTTGGTTTTTGGAGACAGGGTTTCTCTGTGTAGCCCTGGCTGTCTTGGAACTCACTCTGTAGACCAGGCTGGCCTCAAACTCAGAAATCTGCCTGCCTCTGCCTCCCAAGTGCTGGGATTAAAGGCGTGCAGCACCACCGCCCGGCAATCTGTTAGGTTTTAGGTAACTGAACATGTATAACTACAGTAATTTTAACTCGTTGCATTAGTGTCAACAATAGTTGACAATAAGTTCAGTTCTTTATCCAGATTCTTAATTGCCTGGTCTGTCGACCAGACTAATGACCAGTCAAGGTGATATCGATATGGAAAATTGATGACATCACTATGTAGTGATACTGTCAAGTACTGCCAAAACGGGAAACTTTGACCCTCAAATCCCAGCCTGGAAAAGATGCAGGACTGTCTTCCCCTTTTGTGGCCTTAGAGACAGCATTACATGTTCAATGCAATTCTCAATTACAAAGTATGAGCCAGCCTGAGCTTCAGGAGACCTTGTCCTAAGCAGCACTTGTAAAAAGTGGAAAGAAATTCTTATGCCTGGGAAACATCACAGAGTGGAAACAAGTAAGAAATCAGAGCAGTGCTGCATTTAAAAAGAACCAGTGATTGACTTTTTACAAACATAAATATAATTGAAAAAACATATAGCCATTCTGACTTTTGAAAGGTGTAGACCATTTTCTGGTAGAAGGAATACAATTTTTCAAATACTGTTTAAATTAGCCTTTATGTGGATTGATGCTGCTGAGACCTGTAACCACACACACAGCTACAGCCAATGAAGGCCTGTGTTTCACATTTCTGAGCTGATTTAACCATGTCAATGAGCATTGCACATGTCTCCATAGGACACTAACCTAACTGCAATTTGAGTATTCATTGGATTAACTGACATCACAAATCATACACCCACCAACCTAGTCTGTTTTCATTCACCCAGCATGAATTAATACATGCTGCAATATTGCAAAATTACCTCCCTGCCAGCATCAGGTCCTTTTTCATTATGCCAACTCCAGCAGCTAATTGCCTACCCTGTTTCCCCTAGTACAGTACACAAAAAACTTCTTCCAATTCTGGTGTGAATACAGAAGCTATGCCTCTCATTTAAATCTTTTCCTCTTGATGCAATAAACAGTTGGTTACATGACTCATGTGTAATTTTAAAATACAGTGGTGGTACAGATGTAAACTTAAGAATTTACTTGCTATAAACAGTAGGATGGCAATGTTACTGCCCTGGGAAATAACAGAGTGGAATGAGGGCTACGTGACTCACCATAGAAAACTTTGTCTCAGAAATAATTTTCTAAAAGTCTGGATGGACAGCTGGTATAGAACTATCACCCTTTCCCAGGAACAGATCACTCATTCACTTCTGACTGATGACCAAAGAGGAGCCAGCCTAGAACAAAGTTTTAGTTCCAAACATACTGTCATCCATAAGTCTCTTTTAGCTTCTGACCCCAAGTTATACTTTGAACAATTTAAATGGGGACAGGGCGTTGCAAGGTCAGTCACTGAGGCAGATTTAGACTTATAGAGCAAAACTGTCTTCTAGTCCATAATGTATGATTTAAAAGAAGATTTAAAATATGTATCAATGCCACAACTCTCCCATATACAATGAACAGAGACAACAGATACAGAAAATATCATGGAAGCATCACCTAACAGCACTGTGGTTACTGTTCTTACACAAACAGGCCTGGTGAGCTGGTCTAACCTAAGAACTAGGCTGCTTTTCTTACTGAGCAACTTGATTCAGAAGAAGGCCAAAGCTGCTGCCCTGAAGGACCACAAAGAGGTGCATCCTGAATATTGTGTGTGTCAAGGCTGTAACATTCCTGTAGAAAAGTCCATATTTTATACTTTATTTTTATTTTATGTATGTGAGTGTTTTGCTGGCACATGTCTGTGCACAGTACCCACAGTGGTCAGAAGAGGGAATTAGATCCCTTGGGATTGCAGTTACAGCAGGTGGATTAATGCCATGGAGTTTCTAGGAATGCAACCTGTGTCATCATCTGTAACAACATCCAATGCTCATAACTAAACTATCTCTGTATTTATTATATTTTTCATTTAAAATTAATTTTTATGCATTTGAATTAGAATATAATAGATCACATCCTGTAACCTTTACCTTTTTACATTTCTCTAATATATATTCCCAATAACGACAAATGAGGTGGGAGGTTTGGTAAAAACATGGTAGCCTAGTGTGCCCCGTTCAGCAGGGCAGTGAACAGGGTCCATGAAGATCACCTGAAAGAGAGAAAGGAGGAAAACAGGGGTACACAAAGGACAGTGGCTTCTCTATAGTCTGGTCAATCAGATGATTTTAATTTTTTCACACAGGGGTTATATACACATAGAGGCATGATTTGGGGAAGGGGCTGACGCAGGAGTATAGGTGTTCTCACAGGGAGTACAGATATCTTCCAGAACAGATTATCCGCTGGGTGAAGGTTCAGGGAAGAGGTCAATATGACTCTGTCTATGATTCACTTGTTTCTATCTGAGGTGGTACCAAGGACACCCATCCACAAGACCTATGACTACTTGTTCTTATCCAGGCTGGTAAGTTTCCACTAAGGTTACTTACCTACAAAGTCTATGGTTATTTGTTCTGTGTTTTTTCACAGAGACCAAGACATTGTGTCAGCAGGCATGTATGTCTGAATCAGGTCCTTTTGAGGGCTTCACTGTATAAGTAAGGCTGCCCCTGACACTAGTAAGTTAACTGCATTTACTTAACTATATACAAAATACTTATTTACAAGCTTGAATGTACAACTAAACTGCTAGCTGCAAAGAAATCTCCTTCATCTATGCTCTTTAACATAGATAGTCTACCTTTCTCTTGAGCTTATCAAAATCCATGAGGGCTCCTTTGCTCTCTTTCCTCAAATCCTGTCTCATCTCTGTCCTGCAATTTCTTACCTGTCTGCTTCCACAATGTTCTTCTAAGCCAAAAGATAAAGAGAGAGTCCAAAGAGAGTGCCCACCAGGAAACTCTCAAATATGTTCTTCTTACAAATGAAAGCTCTGTCTCCCTCACTACAGACTTGGCAGGCTGCAGTAGGACAGTTCCCAGTGGTAGTGGTTGTGGGAGGATCCAAGCCAAGTCTGTAGGGAGCTAAAACTTTTCACCTTTACTGAGGAGCATCTCAATGCCATCCAAGCTGACTTTGCCTCAAGTCATCCAACAAAGATCACAAGACCCCTCCCAAGCAATTTGCCTCAAAATAGGCAGAAACTTTCAATTCTTTAGCATTTTTGTCTACTGAGACTTTCATAGGAACACCCAAACTCTATTGTTTAAGGACACACCTAGCTGCATCTGAAAAAGCAATATCTTCCTATGCTTGAATATTTCACTACCAATTATGTTTTCTATAAACTGTAATCAAATGTCCTTCATCAATTTATCCCCTTACTTCTCCCCTCTCCATCCTAAATTCTTCCCTGTCAATTTCTTCCTTGTTACATATGTGTGACTATGAAGACTCTAATACATAAATAAAACTTGCTGACTGCATTTTGATTGGTTGTTTGAATATAGTTCAAGGACTGCCCATGTTGCATTGATTAGCCAAATAGGGAACTCACTGACTGGGGGCTAATTCTCCTACTTGAGAGTTCCACTCTTTAATAAGCACAAATCATCCACAGATCAATAGGAAAATATGGTAGCCCCCCTCCTCTGTGAAGTAGATAAAGTACCACATTGAATCCAAAAGCTACAAGTGGATTATTTTATTTACCTAGTGAGATTTTGCTATTAATGGTCGCAAACCATCCCTACCTTTGATATACAGGTAGATGTCATACAAATTCCACAGAATGATTATCCTAGACTTCTTCCCTACTCCTCTTAAAGACTTCCAGGTACTGGAAAAAAAAGTATTCAACATGTGATCAATGGGCGACATTCCCATTTAAACACCACATCTTGCTTCAATTCCTGCCTCTTACTGTACCACACTCTTCCATGACCTTCAATGAGACTGTTCTGTTTCCAACATTCAATGTGAAGAATAAACAATATTATTCCTTGGGGTCAAAGCATATTGAAGATGGAACAGACCAAAGCAAGACCTAATCCAGCAGGCAAACATGAACTCATGAAGTTCATTGTTCAGCTTCTTGAGATTAAGATGAAATTGCCTAGACTACAAAGTCCTTAGGTCTCCTTAGTCTTCCCCCTCTGTCACTGAAGCACACATAGCCTCACTTTTGTGCCAACTCCACTACATGCTTGCAGCTCTTTTTAAAGCTGCTCCTCTTGTCCCAAATACCTTGTGTATGGTATTATATTTTACATTATTGAAAGTGGGTAAGAGGGGCTGGAAAGAACTTTCAGGTGTTAAGAGCACCAACTGTAGAACCAGGATTCATTCCTAGCTTTGATGTGTCCGCGCACAATGATCTATAATACAGTTCCAAAAAAACCGAATGTTTAAATATTTACATATGAGCTGTCACCTGGCATGTTCTAGGATATTTCCATAAATGAGAGTTTTTCTGTATATCTTTTCATATAGAATCACAAATTAATCATATAAAAACATACATCTAAGCTGCACAGAGGTGGTCCATGCCTTTAATCCCAGCGCTTGGGAGGCAGAGGCAGGTGGACTTCTGAGTTGGAGGGAAGCCTGATCTACAAATTAAATTCTAGGAGAGCCAGGGCTATACAGAAAAACCCTGTCTCAAAACCATGAATGTATAGTATACCCTTCTATACTATCATGGGACAAAATAAAGTTGTTTGACTTACTCTTTCAATCAGTAAGCAACATTATGTGATGTAAAGAATCAAATGTATATTTTAGTCTATGATTTCAGAGAGAATAAGTCAACTATAACCAAAATTTTTAAAAAAAACAAGGTTTTAACTGATATGAATTGTTATTTGTGAAAAAATCCTAACCTACAGTGATCAGTTTATTCTATCTACTAACACAGAATGCCCTGTCAGAGTCAGAAGCATGTTTTATTTTCACTCCCTTTGTTTTCTCAGTTAAGTCATATTTAGTGGGATAGTTTTCTTCTGCTCAGCTCACTGCATGTATGAACAGAACCATAGTCTGGCTCACAATCCATCCCAGTCCCAGCAGATCAGATTCTGACAACTCAGCCAACTGTTCTTCCTGTTCATGGAAGTGACTTTCCTGGACAGTGGCTGCCACACTCAGCATAGTATTGATTGTCTACCTCACAGCTCACTACTGCTGCTTCAATGGAGAATCCAAG
>NW_021620919.1:8194-9007 GCF_004785775.1 Grammomys surdaster | reverse complement strand
CCCGAGTAAGGCAACCCAGAACTAAAATGACATATATGGCATTGTTAGTAGATTTTATCCAAAAGTTCAGAATACCCATCATTCAACTCACAGAGCATATGAAGCATAACAAGAAGGAAGGCCCAAGTGTGGATGCTTCAATCCCACTTAGAAAAGGGAACAAAACAATCATGGAAGGCAGAGGGAGAGAGGAACCTGGGTGGGATAGGGTAGGGGGAGATAAAATGGGGGCAGGATCAAATATGAGGGGAAACAGGAAAGATCCCAGAGAGCCAGGAGAATACATGTAAATATGTAGCAGTGAGGTGTGGAGGTGGAGGGAACCTCTAGGAAGTCCCGGGCACCAGAGTTGTGAAAGGCTCCCAGGATTCAATGAGGATGACATTAGTGAAAATACCCAACAGTGGGGAGATGGAACCTGAGAGACTACCTCTTGGAGACATGCCCCACCCCTAGTTGAGGGATGGGACTACCCACCCATCTCAAAATTTTTGACCCAGAATTGTTCCTGTCTAAAGGAAAAACAGGGAAAAAATAGAGCAAAGACTGAAGGAAAGGCCATCCAGCGACCGCCACACCTTGGGGGATCCTATCCACAGACATCTAACTCTGACACTACTGCTGATGCCATGTTGTGCTTACGTCAGTAGCCTGGCATGTATGTCCTCTGAGAGGCTCTACCCAGTGTCTGACTAAGACAAATGTAGATACTTACAGCCAACCATTGGACTGAGCCAGGGGACCCCCCATGGAAGAGTTAGGGTAAGGACTGAAGGAGCTGAAAGGGATTGCAACCCCATAGGAAGAACAACA
>NW_021620919.1:707-8184 GCF_004785775.1 Grammomys surdaster | reverse complement strand
TCTGTTTCCACTATCTGTCCATTTATGAGAGTGGGGTGTTTAAGTCTCCCACTATTATTGTGTGAGGTTCAATGTGTGCTTTGAGTTTTGGTAAACTTGTTTCATGAATGTTGGTGCCCTTGCATTTGTGGCATAGATATTCAGAATTGACAGTTCACCTTGGTAGACTTTTCTTTTGACAAGAATGAAGTGTCCTTCCTTATCTTTTTTGACAGTGTTTGGTTGAAAATGGATTTTATTCGATATGAGGATGGTTACTACAGCTTATTTCTTGTCACCATTTGCTTGGAAAGTTACTTTCTAGCTTTTTACTCTGAGGTAGTATCTGTCTTTGTCACTAAGAAGTGTTTCCTATATGCAGCAAAATGCTGGGTCCTGTTTACATATCCATCCAATAGTCTATGTCTTTTTGGGGGAGCAATTGAGTCCATTGATAATAAGAAATATTAAGGATAAGTAAATGTTACTTCCTGTTATTTTTGTTATTAGAGGTGAAATTATGTTTGTGTGGCTATCTTCTTTTGGGTTTGTTTCTTGCCTTTTCTGAGGTGTAGTTTCCTTTCTATTTTCTGTTTTCTGTATTCTATTTTCTAATATTCTCTAAGGTATAGTTTCCCTTCTATTTTAAATTGAGAATTCATTTGGTAAAATGTTCAGACACATTTTCACAAAACTCACTGATGTACACACAAAAAATATTGTCTCCTATTAAGTGTTATCCTTGTGCAATATATATGTGTGTGTGTGTGTGTGTGTGTGTGTGTGTGTGTGTGTGTGTGTATGTATCTCCATATAAAAATTCATTAGGGAGTTTTAAAGTGTAGAAGTCTTTCCAGTGATAGAATATTCTCTAACAAATATATGTGAGTTTCTGAGGGCCATTTAAAAGATCACACTGAAAAATCTAAGAATAATGAAATGTAAAAATTTTTACCTGTTGACAGTCATTGAATACTCCTTTGGATTCTTCGATTTGCTGAGATTCTACTTTTTGAAGAACGAGTTCATGGTAGGTGTGGGCCACAGCATACACAGCATTATACAAGTTGTAACCTTCTTCACTCAGGGCCATGTCAAATTTGTGCAGTGCTAACCATTCCTCTATGTTGTTAAATATAAAATGATCCATCTTGCTATTGCTGTTCTTAGAGATTGAACAATTAAAATAATTCCACTCCTTCATAGTCTGAGAAATGTCTATTGGATATTTGGAAGTGTTTATTATTTGTACAAAATTGCTAAATTTAGCAATATCATTGTTGTGGTGTACAAAAGTGACAGTCCCATGGAAGAAATCAAGGCTGAAATCTTTTTTATTTGTGATGACATCCCATTGTGAGGTTGTGATCCAGATTCTCTGAGCACCTAAATATGCCCATCTTCTAAAGCTGACTTCTACAGTAGAGTTCATTTCACCATAAATGATAACAACCTTGGCTGATGATGCCATAATTTGTTTATCATATATCTTAGCCCTTGTCATGTATATCTGCATGTTTTCTGGGATCATATTCACAAATGCTAGACAGATCCCATATCTTTGCATTTCTTCTCTCAAGTATGAGAGAAACTGAATGCCCTGCTCATTATCTGAGATGACAAGTCCTATCCAAGTCCATCTAAAATGAAGCATCAAGGATGCCATAGCATGAGACAAACACGTGTCCTTGGTTGCTACCTGATAGACATAGGGAAACTGGTCATGGTCACTCAAGTTAGGATTAAATGGTCCAAAGAAAACCTAGAGGACATAGAAAGATGATCAAACATCCTGTAAGGAAAATGAATGTTAGAAAGTTTGGACTTATATACAAGTAACATTACTCACATTTCAGAACTCCTATTGAGGATAGTATGATTACACTATAAATATGATATATTATTCCTATTAAATTCTAGACTATTCCTGAGAAGTCACCATGTTTTAGAAAACATACTTAACTGTTTCCTCAATGCATCAAAGATCTGATTATTTAATCCTTTATAATAAATGGATAATATATAAAAAAGAACACATACACAAACCTATGCCAAGCAAGTTTTCTCCCTAGGCACCTATGAACAGAATAAAGAGTTGTTAATTCATCCAGTATCACACAGTCTCACCTTCAGAATCCTAGAATCAATTGCCAGTTTTAAGGATGTTGTCCATAATGGTCCTATAAGTTCTACATCACAGCTTCCCTGTATTCCACAGTGATAATTAATAAAATGCCAAGAATCATTTTGTGATAAGTATATTTTTTCCAGAACTCCAAATGTATCTTCACACATGCCATAATAGAGTGTGAATAACAAAGACATGTTTGGTAAAAGATAAGGATTTCTGTTGATCTCATCAGTAGCAAAGAACATTACCAGAAAAAACTCATATCTTCTTTCTGGTATTCTACAAGAAGGCATAGTGATGATTAAGGAGAGTGTTTGAAACAAGAAATTTTCTCTCCAATTGCAGTAAATTTCACACTAGGAGGCAGGTAAACGCTACCATTTCTGAAATAAGCTTAAGAAATGAGTGATATTTAGAGATAAATAAACCTTTAAGAATTCCGCCAAATCCATCACTCTTATATGGTAATTTTTATATTAGTGAGAATGTGTAAAGAGCTGTTTTGTCTCTGAATGTCATACATGAACTAGATTACAGTTCTATAAACTAAGGTTACTACACAATAGTCTTCAAGTTCTAATTCCACAGAATCAAGCATCTTTAAAACCTTGGGATCTCCAAGTCAACTTCAACTTTACAGCTTCTAGTTTCAATGTCTAAGATTTACACAGTATCTTCTGGGCTCTTTCAAAGGCCTTGTGTCACTTCTCCAGCCATGCCTTCTGTAGCACTCTAGTCTCTAGTAGACTCCACTCTGCTGCTGCTGTTCTTGGTAGACATTCCATGATACCGGCATCTTCAATGTAATGGGGACTTCTGATGCAACTAGGGTTCACCAATAGCTTCTCATAGGCTCTCTTCATGGTGACAAAGCTCACCTTCTTTACATGACTCCTTTATACCTTAGTCATCAACTACAACTGAGACTTCACCTTCACCACTGGCCTTCCCTGGCATCTCACAATACCAAGCCTTCGCTGCTCTCCATGAACATTTCATACCTTCAAAACCAGTACCACCTAGGTCATTCTTACATGTTACCAACCCAGCTCCAACAAGTCCATAACTCCTAATAGTGCCATTCTCTGGATCAAGCATATTCAAACCAACACTATTCGACACATCAAATTTTCTATTCAATTGCAGTAAACATTGTACTACATGAAATGCTAAATTACTGTGTAAATGCTAACTTTCCTGAAATAAGCTTGGGAAACTAGAGATCTTTAAGAATTGAATATAGTGTCAGATCATAAATGTATGTCACTCTGATATGATAATTTTATATTTCTGAAAATCCATAAAGAATTTGTTTTCCCTCTGAAAGCCATGCATGAAATAGATTACAGTCCTAGAGAGTAAGGCTGATAAATAACACTCTTGATGCTCTAATACCACAGAAAAATTTTTTAAAATGCCTTGAACAGTATATGAAATCAATAACTCCTTAAATTTTTTTATTATGTAAAATTCATTTTATGTATTAAATATCTCAATATTGAGTGTTATAAGAATCAAATAATACAATGATATTTCATTCAACCTTTCGATTCATAACCTTTAGTACCATAAAATTTTTATTAACACACACTGAATAATATCCATAACACAGGATCCTAGTTCTAATACCTTAGTTCAAAATTATGTTTCAAAACATATAAAATAAATAATCTTTGGAAACTAAACATACTAAAAGAACATAAAATAATAAAGAAAGAATCATTAAGAAATACATTAAAAAGTCAATATACAATACCACCTGACATCGAGTAATTTGACATATTCAAAATGTGTTATATGTCTATAAAAATTGTTTAATAATAATTTTACTTGAAAAAGATTATCTGTGTTTCTATGAGAGAATTTATGTGATTAGTAAGAAAAATTTTAAAACATGATAATATGGAAAATTTAAGTCAAACAGTAAAAAAATGTTAATTTCATTAATATTGATGACGAGCCTTAGTACAAAGAACATACATGGGCTGGTCGATGACTCCTGGCACATATGTAACAGAGGACTGTTTTTTATGCCCACAGTGAGAGATCATGAGACTAATCCTGTAGAGACTTGATATGCCACGGAGGAAGGATGCTGGGGGGTGGGTAGGGTGTAGGAAGTATGGAGGTTTCTGGAGAAATGGGGATGGGGTGGTGATAAAGTGGTAGGTGTTTGGGAAAACACCCTCTCAGAGGCCAAAAAGAGGGGAGATATGGTGAAGAACTCTGGGATGGGGAACCAGGAGGGAGACAGTATTTGGAATGAAAATAAATAAAATAATTAAATTTTTTAAAATGCTAATTTAATACACAATGAGAAAGTTTTTCAGTAATGAAATACTTCCAAATGTTAATGTTTATCAAACATGATAATTATTTTAAGATGCATTTCATTTAAATTTATGTACCCATATGAAAATATATAAAATAATACAATATACCACATAACCAGATTATTATCTTCTAGGCTCAATTGCACATAAATTTGATGTTACCTTTTAGTGTCACTGTTACTACATCAATTTACTTTAAAAGGTATCAAATTTCTCTCAACACCTCAGTCTTCCTAATTCTTTGCCATCCTTTAAGTGATGTCTGAGGACTGAGGACTTTTTTCCATGTAAAATGTGTTTCATCTGTCCCACAGTCTCCCAGTACATCTGTTACAATAGGTATGTGAATTTGAACCCAATGTTTTGAAACCACACTAAGTGGTGACAAATTGAAAATACTAAACTAGTGATTGAGGTGTTATATTATTTTCACTTATTCCTAATGTTACAATGGGAAGAACAGGACAGAATTCCACAGTTTGTATATGCAACTATATATTTCTAATTCATGATATTGAAGCAGAAAAAAAATGACTTACCTAAAATCGATGATTTGATTATAAAAATTTTCTTCCATAGGTTCCTCATAGGTGAGAAGACTAAAAGCACAGTCACTTCGAAAACCTCCAAAATTATCTTCATTATTCTGTATCCTCCAAAAACAACTGGGATCAGTCAAACTGTACAAGGTGAGATAAAACTTCAGGAGCAAGAAGGAAATAGTGAAAGCATTCAGCTTCTTCATGTCTGCTAAGATCTAAGATGGAGCAGTTGTGAAATCTGTTTCTTACACAGACAAACATCACACACACACACATTCACACCTATGTGTCTGTTTTAAGGCTATTACTGTCTGAAAATCCACTTAATTATATTCTACATTTTCTTTCCATTCACCCTGTGCCATGCTCCCTGGACACATCTGAAAAAACCTGGCCTCAAGCTCTGCATCTGAGGTCTGGAAACTTTTGATCAAAACATTTCTGAAAACATGTTGTGAAGATCATGTTCTCCACCCTCAGGTGTCATGATTTCATTCATATCCATGGCATACACTCCAGAGATAATCTTCTCCTGAGCAACTTGGGTCAGACCATGTGTCAACAGCCACATGTAAGACACAATTGGAAATCATGATAATGGATTTCATCAGAACTTCCATAGTAAGAGTTGAGAAAGTCACAACTGTCCCATGTCATTCAGACTTTGAGTTGAATCATGGGACGCTATATCTTCCATTGTCTAGTCTAGGGAAGATCAATCTCACATGCAACATTGAGCCAAGAATTGAGCATTCTCTCTGTTGTACATATATTATTTTATGATAAAATCTCTTCAAACTTCCTGTGATTCCTGTCATCTGGAGAATCCAGTAATGCCTGTAATTACACAGATTCAACACCTATTCTTTCCAGTATCAGTACCCATGCAGACATTCACTGAAATATAATGCAATCTCTTGACTGATCTTCAGTTCATGGCAGGCAGTGCCTTTGGATAAAACATTTCTGTGGTTGATGTTGGTTCATACCTCATTAAGATGACTGAGAACAATTTCATACATTTTACTCAAAGGAATGAGAGAATTCAATTGTCATTGATGAGAGAATTTTACTCCTAATGTTAGTATACACTTTATATTTTTCATCACCCCTAGCTGGTATTTGTTTTGATACAATAATGTGTTGGATTACATTACAACAACCCAGATGTAAATCTGACATGCTAATTTATGAAACTTTGTTAGATTAAAATGTGTTACAGAGATAGAGCATTGAATTTGATTTGTAATTTTCTGAACTACTTTATACTTCGGCCATGATGGCTACATTGAATTCTATTCCCACTAAAAATTAATTGAGGTCTTTAAATAAATCTATTGAGCACCAGTGGATGTATTTTTGGAATGGTTGATATTTCACGGGCTTATAATACAGTCTTACTCTGGAGTTTATTGCACTAACTTAGTTACTATGAACAGGAATTTGTTGCATCCTTTGGTTGAACTATGTTTTTGTCAGTTTAAATATTCTTTCACGAATTTTGCAGATCTACTGATTGGGTAAATTGAATATGCTGATGCTTGTGATTTTCTATCCCTTTTGCATACTGGATGGTATGGCCATGTCAAATGGATTAGGAACATGCATTCTCTCTATTATGGAGGTAGACTTTGCACTCTATTGCGACTTCTATTGAAATGCCATCCTGAGCTGTGGCAAGTCTTTTGGATGTCAGTCGGTGTGCATGAGCATTGGGCTAGGATTCATAAAGTACTCATTATATCAAGCCAACTAATCAGACATTCAGGTTCTTCAATATTGTTGAATTTTCTTTTGCCAAAATTGAGAAATGAGCCTCCATGTAGTTCTTCACAGAGACATACTCCATGCTGCTTGGGACACAAATAGTGTTTTGTTAACTTGCTATTTTTGCCTAAAACTCATATTATTGACTTGACATGGTAGAAATAATACACACCACATCCAACAGTGTCCTTCCTGATTATCAAGAAAAACTTTGATTTCTTTTTCCTTTTAGGTTATTCTGTTGGCTGGCAATTTTAATCTATTCACTACAATACTACATGACTATTTAAAATAAAATGTAGGTTCCCTGTTTAACAGATATTATTCCATAGTTTCCTTCAGATTTTTTGTTTCTTTATTTCTTGTTGATATCAGACATCCGATACCAAGTTGTGTTATGTGGAGCATGTGATAATCTCTATCCACTTTTCATTTCATAGAATAATATTAAAAGTATTGATGATATATTTTCATTAAATGTTTGATATCATTTGTTAGTGACATATTCTTATACTGATTGTTTCCCATTAGTTGGATGCAGTTTATTGTTTCTTAAATCACGTGACACTTGGTGTGATTCAACACAGAAGCAAGATTTATTCAAAGCACTGAAGCATTTATGAGTATCTACAGTTATCACTCTATGTTGATGGAAAGAATTCCTCTTCCATGACTGAGATAATAAATATCAAATATCTCATTGATTAACCACATATATTTGCAAG
>NW_021620919.1:0-697 GCF_004785775.1 Grammomys surdaster | reverse complement strand
CCCTAAGAGACCACAGATGCCAGCCCAGGCTACTATACCCAGCAAAACTCTCCATCAACACAGATGGACAAACAAGAATATTCCATGACAAAACCAAATTTCAACAGTATTGTTCTACTAACCCAGCCCTACTTCAGATACTAGGAGGAAAACTGCAACATAAGGAATGTAATTAGACCCAAGAAAACACAAGAAATTAATCATATCACAACAAACTCAAAAGAAGAGAAACACACACACACACTGCTCTCCAACAAGAAAAATAACAGGAAAAAAAATCATTGGTCTTTAATCTGCCTTATATTAATGGACTCAATTTCCCAATGAAAAGACACAGCTAACAGAATAGATACACAAACAGGATCTGTCACTTTGAGGCATACAAGAAATACTCCACAGTGACAAAGAAAGGTATTACCTCAGAGTAAAGGGTTAGAGAAAAGTTCTCCATGAAACAATTCCAAGAAAAATCTGGCATGCCCATTCTAATATCTAATAAAATAGACATTCAACAAAAAGTAATTAAAAGAGAGAAGAAAGGATTCTTTCATATTCATTTAAGGAAAAATCCACCTAGATTAAGTCTCAATTCTAAGCATCTATGCCCCAAATGCAAGGGCACCCATGTTTATAAAAGAAACTCTACTAAAGCTTAAAACACACATAACAGCTCACACGATAATACTGAGAAACTTCA
>NW_021620918.1:0-2854 GCF_004785775.1 Grammomys surdaster | reverse complement strand
GAGGTTTTGAAATGTTTCTATATACCCTATGATGTTGTACATATGTGATCTGATGTTAAGCATTTATTTGATGCTGTATTGAATTATGAATATTAGAGATTTCAGGAAGAGAAAAGGACATTTAGTATTATGAGCTTTGTTTAGTCTGTAATAGACTATGGGTATTTTGGCATTGGATAGTTCTAAGGTCCTTTGGCTTGATATAGCCCCCATAATCTCATTTTTTTTTTTTGCAGAGACAAATCAGTGCCAGGGAATGGTTTTGATTGTTTCACTATGCTTAGCCTACATGAATTTATCACTAATCAGATATGTGGCCATACTGAGGATGATGTCCCTTTGTCATAGGAAGTGTTTCATTGTGGAGGATTCATCAAAACCTCAGGTCAGGCCAGCTTGGTTAAAATTATCTTCCTGGCAGCCTGTGGAAGAGAATAACCTGCTTCTCTTGGCAACTTTAGCACTGTGTCATCCAGAATGGTTTCTGAATTTCTGCAGTTGTGTTAATAGAAGAAATCTTTAAGTTGTAAGTCAGCCCAAATTGACTGTCATTCTCAGTAACAGTTGTCTTACTCATGGTGCCTCTTCACTATGATGAACCTTAACTAACATAAAGGTGCGTTCCAGAGACTGGTTTATCATTGTGGTAGGTCTGTCCATGTTTTTGTTTGTAGGAAATTCGATTCTGGCAGTTTGAATGGTTTAAAAGGAGCTTAATATGCTGACGTATTAGCAGCAGGGAAGAGAGTGGTGCTAAAAGTGATTTTAAATGAGGGGGTTGTCACAGTAGATTTCAGATGAGAGGAGTATTAATATGAGGCTTAAAAATTATATTTTCATATTTTGGTGAATAATAGTTCTTCCTTTTGAACTTGTCTTAAGAGTTTTCTGGAGGGTAATTTAAAGAGATGTAAATTAATACCATTAATAAAGGGACCCTCAAAGAGACCAAGATTAGACTTTGTTCTCTTGTTCACTCTTATGGGAAACATTTCAAGAAGTAGAGTAAAATGGGAAAGTTGAAGCCCAAAATGGAGGGGTTCAAATATAGTGTTCACAATCGAGTTTCAGGATTAGAATGGTGTTTTATCATATATCCAAAGATACTAAATCGAAGGAATTGAGAATTGACCAGGGGGAAATATCCTATCCAGCTAGGGATTCTCTTTGTAGATTTTCAGTAGAGAAAGAGATGGTTTATATTATATAGGCCTTTTAATGCTGCAGTTGTTTTTTTCATTTGGACAAAAGAAGATATGATACTGATTCAAATGGCCAAGAGATGGATGAGGATGGTTGCTGTCAGTTGTGAACATGACTACATATGTTGTGAACTAATATCCATACATGAGAGAAAAATCAGAGATCCAGATCAAGGGCTAGAAAACAGAGGGTTTTGGTCCAAATCATGCCCTGGTATTACATTAACTTTGGATAGAGATCTTGAGAATACTGAAAAGCTTTGTGTATATGCATGAAAGTATAAATCTTTAATTCCAAGAGAGCGAGGCATTGTAATTTCTGAGTTCAAAGCCAACCTAGAACAAAGAAAGCAAAGAATAGTTTTATTTATTTGGTAAAGGTAAGGAAAAGATTAGATCCAAACAAGGCGGTGAATAAATCAATGTGTAATACAAGCACACCTCTGGGTTCAAGGTTAGTCTACAGATCATGTTCCATTACAGCAATACTTAGGCAGTGAGCAACCCATTGAGGCTAGGTTGCTGGGGTAAATGCCATTGAACTAGGGGCCATGTTCCAGCACCAGCAATTGATAGAACTTGGAAGTTTTGGGCATGTAGCTATGGCTTTAGATTTCAGAATAGTAGAGTTTACTTGGATAGCTGAATCAAGTTAGTTTGAGCTAAGAAATTGCCAGTGACTTAGAAAAAGTCATCGTTGATGTATAATATATTGGAAGTATTTTATGATAGCACCAAGAAGCTGTGATCCAGAGATAGCCTTCCTGAAGGCAGCCAGATAATTTGTAAGAATCTTCCAGGTAGTACTCAAAGAATGAAGGGATTCTGAAGAGCAGTTGAGGCCTGGTCCTGTGAGTGGCTAGGAAAGGCCTTTGGGAAATTGCTGCTTCAGTGTCTGTTGAAGTCCAAGGAATGAGAGGGGTTATACAATGAAGCTGAGGATTGGTACCTTGAAGACTGCCTAGGAGAGGCTCATGGTGGAAGTGCTGCCTGGTGGAAGCAGAAGAACTGAATGTATTTGAGAGTCCAGTAATACAGGATGACCACAAGGAAGAGCAGCAACAGTTGGGGACTATTTGCAGGAGCTTATGGTCACACAGAAACTAGAGTTGAAATGTGAAACCCTATCTCTTTATGTTAGAGGCCATTTGATCCTCAGTGAAACCTGTGGGATTCCTGTTGAGAAAAGCAGCTATCAGGGATTGGAACCAGCACAAGACAAAGGTGAGAGTTTGTTTTATACAGCACAATGGATTATCGTTTGCAAACCTGAAAAGAGTTGGTCGTCAATAAAGTCAATGCAGGATTTGAATTTTTTGCAGTTGGATTTTTGGCTTCATTTGAAGGAGTATCATCACTGTCAAATTTTGAAATGTTTATATATACCCTATGATGTTGTACATATTTGATGTAATGTTA
Source organism: Grammomys surdaster (assembly GCF_004785775.1). Lineage (NCBI taxonomy): Eukaryota > Metazoa > Chordata > Mammalia > Rodentia > Muridae > Grammomys > Grammomys surdaster. Next base: position 233 of record NW_021620918.1, on the reverse strand, counting down.
AGCTTTTATTTGATGCTGGAATGAATTTTAGAGAGTTTAGGAAGACAAAAGGACATTTAGGATTCTGAGCTTGGTTGAGTCTGGACTACACTATGGGTGTTTTGGCATTAGACAGTTTCAAAGTTCTTTTGGCTTGGTATATCCCCCATAATCTCATTTTTTTCTTTTTGTGCAGAGACATATTACTGCCAGGGAATGCTTTTGATTCTTTCACTGTGCTTAGCCTACATGAA
>NW_021620917.1:6198668-6199284 GCF_004785775.1 Grammomys surdaster | reverse complement strand
TTGGATGAAGAATGTGGTTCAATCTTGTGAAATCCTCCAGACAAGTATCTCAGGATTTAACATGGTTGTGGGAAGCTGGTCTAATATTCTTTGGATAGCACTACTTTTCATCATGTCAACCTCCGTATCACACAGTCTTGATGAAGCTATTCTTCCTAGAATAGATTTCAGGTTCACAGTCTTGGTGCACTTGGACTCTAGACTTTAGTTTATCCTGTAGCTCTGTGCAGCAATTCACATTGGCCAACAGCCCGAAGATGTCTTTTGTGAGGGGACTTTGTGTTTTATTTTTAAATTCAAACATCCAAACATATCCAAAATAAGTTTGGTGAGATGTCCTTCTCACAGATTTATGACTCAGCATAGGGGAAGGCTGTGTGGGGAAGGTGTGCAGGGGAGTGCCAGGAGCCCACCCAGAGGCCCAGTTCACAGCAGGTGTGTTTAACACTCTTCTGACCTGCATTTCTCTGGTGATGGGCTGTCATCAGGTGAGTGAGCTTTAGGATGAACTGGCACTGCATCTCTTGGGTGGCTGTACCATGAGGAAGGACTCCTGGGAGTTGGGAGGTTACAGAGTCCTTTGATTCTCATGGCAGGAGTGCAGTGTCTTGAAGTG
>NW_021620917.1:6129449-6198658 GCF_004785775.1 Grammomys surdaster | reverse complement strand
AAATCTTAGCCCCGTCACTGCTCCTAGCAGTGACCCTCAGTGCGTCTTAGGTGGACATGCGCTTGCTTGACTTGCTTCCACCCCAAGAGGACCTGAAACAGTATTTAGGGACAGAGGAGCTCAGATGAGTGGCTAAGATATGTATGTCCTTTCTTCCTGCCACTGAAGAGAGCCTTCAACCTGCTAGGGTAAACTGCTAAGCCACATACCACTGACAGTTCCCAGTAGCCACACACACTGGGATCTGTTTCATCAAGTGCAGCCTTCCCCTTGTCTAGGGCAGAAAGGCAGTAATGTCAGCACCTCTACCCTCTCCCACAGGGTTCATGCTCAACTTAAGATTTATTTTTATTTTGTGTGTATGAGTGCTTAGCCTGCATCTGCACCATGTGCATGCTTGGTGCCTATGAAGGCCGCAGCTGTGAGCCAACTAATGTGAGTGCTAAGAACCCAAATCAGGTCCTCTGCAAGAGCAGCCAGTGCACCTAACTGCTGAGCCATCTTTCCAGCCCCTTACTTTTATTGTTATATTTTTTTTAATTTTTTTTAAGAATTATTTTATTTATATGAGTACACTGTCTTCAGACACACCAGAAGACAGCATCAAATCCCATTACAGATGGTTGTGAGCCACCATGTGCTTGCTGGGAATTGAACTCAGGATCTCTGGAAGAGCAGTCAGTGCTCCTAACCTCTGAGCCATCTCTCCAGCCCCCCACCTTGTTTTTATTTTTAGTTATGTGTTGGTAGCACGGATCTGTGTACATAAGTGCAGTGCCCTTGGAATCCAGAAGAGGGCGTCATATCATCTAGACTGGAGCTACAGGCAGTTTTAAGCTCCTCAGCATGGGTGCTGGGAACCAAACCCAGGTCCTCTGCAGGAGCACAAGCACTCTTAACCACTGAACCCTCTCTCCAGCACCTGAATCTCCACTTCGACCTATTTTTTAACCTTATTAGTGGCTGTGGACAGTGTAGGGGTGCACACCAACTTCGTAGAGTTGTTCTCTCTTTCCACCTTTACGAGGGATCTGGGGACTGAACTCAGGTCGTCGGGCTTGCCTGGCAAAGCCTGTGCCCAGCGAGCCACCTTGTGGGCTCAGATAACCACTTTTATAATGAAGTGCTGAGTGGGACGGCAAGGAAGGCTGCAGTTCATTGCCTCCAAATCAGTTTTCACTGAATAAAGTGTCCTCAAGTTCCTGCAGACCGCCAGTGGCAGGGCTCTGGTGACAGTGTGTTCCAAGTTTTTTAGTGGTGGTGGCGGCATCAGTTTTCCTTTGAAACATCTTTCTCCTGGAATTGTTTGCTGGTCATGCTCAAGCGCTGGGCACAGGAGGACACGGGGCCTTTTTCTTTCTTTCTTTTTCTTAAAAACAAACAAACAAAACAAAACAAAGAAACTTGTCTGGAAATGAGTAGCATTCCTTTGAATGTGTGTCATTGTGCCCGTCTGTCCGTCCGTCCGCCCACCTGCATTCCATCAGGGTGTTGGGATACAAACTTGAATAGAAATGGAAGAGGAGAAGTGGCTGGCAAGCTGGCTGGCGCTGTGGGAGCTTCTTCCTCTTCTCAAGGGCAGGTCGTTCTGCCTTAGCAGCACACAGGACAGGCCTTGTGGACAAGAGTGAGATGCCAGGAGAGGAAGGGAACCATTTCCACAGAAGTCAGATTCCCCTGCTCCCAGAACCCCAGCACCTCTGACCCTCTGAAACTGTGAACTCTGACCTCCGCGCCAGCTTTAGTCTTCCTTCCTGTCCCTTCCCAGTCCCTCCAGGTGGAATCCCCTTTGCTTCATTGGACTTGGCATGACCTCACCTTTTCCATTGGTTTTGGCAGCTATATGGATGGCTGCCTGTTGCCATGGTGTCTGGCTTTACAGATGCCCATAGCTGCTCTGCTGAAGGGTCCTCATGGCTCTTGCAGATGTGGCCTGCTTAAGCTGCCTTTTCCTGCCTTTTTGTCTGCTGTCATGTTGTAGTTATTCCATCAGAGGTTTGTAGACGGTGCTGAGCTCTCTGTGCTTCTGGACTTGGACTCGAGTAAATGAGCCTGGGACCCTGAGGCCTTCCTCCCTCTTACCTGTGCTAACAGACTTCTAGACTTCTAGACCACTGACCTAGCCTGCCTGTAACCACGTGGTAAATAAGCAAATCTGGGAGGGATTAAAGACTGGGAAACAAGGACACTGGTAAAGCAGTGGAGAGGTCTTAGGATGGCAGGTGTGGTGCTTATTACCACCCACCCCAAGGTAACACTAGACAGCAGTGCAATTGTCTCCCCAGAAACATTCTCTATTCGAGCTCCAGAGAAAAGCAGCCCACATGTGCCCATTTGGGAGAAACTAGGTATACAAGTGAGGTGGCAAGGTAGGACATTCCTCAACCAAAGGAGAGAGCACAGACATGTCTCACAGCTTGAACAAATCCTGCTGAGTGAAAGAAACCTGTTTACAAAGCAGCGCCCCCACCTCTGGAAAGAAACATGGGCACACAGGAAACAGTGTTGTAAAGTAATGCTCTCAGCTCAGGACAGAGTTGAGTCCTAACATTGGCGATGTTGATGAGGGGGACTTCACATTCAAACAGTATATTAGTCGGGCTTCTCTAGAATCACAGAATTTATGGAATATCTCTATGTATTAAGAGAATTTATTGGAGTGACTTACTGTTTGCAGTCCATCTAACCCAACCATGGGCAGCTGTGAATGGGAAGTCCAAGAATCCAGTAGTTGTTCAGTCCCACAAGGCTGGTTGTTTCAGCTGCTCTTCTGTATAAGCTGGAATCTTGAAGAAGTAGGTTCCAACAGATGTGCTGGCAAGTAAGTGCAACTAGAGAAAGAAGCGTTTGTCTTCCTTCTTCCAATGTCCTGATGTAGGCCTCCAGCAGAAGGAATGACCAGGATTAAAGGTGTGTGCCCCCACACCTGGATTTGAAACCTGCTGTGTCCCAGGCTGGCCTTGAATTCAGTCTCCTGGGATTAAAGGTGTGTACTGCCTTGCTTGGGCCTCAGCTTTTCATGGCCACTATGCCTCAAAATCTAGATCAAAAGTGTGTGTCGTCCCATGTCAAGTTCTAAGTCAGAAACCTGTGTCTTCCAGCCTCAAGATCTGGATCACAGTATGGCCACCATTTCTGGATTGTAGTTCATTCCAGATGTAGTTAAGTTGACAACCAGGACTAACTATCACAAGGTGTTTTGCCACCACAAACATCTATGAGGATGTGTAGGAAAGGTAACTGTTACTTGCAGGTAGGTAAGGTGTGAGGATTAGCTTTGAGTTTTTCACATTTTGTTTATTTGGGCTGGCAAGATACTTGAGTAGGAAAAGGTGCTGCTGCCTGAGTTTCATCCCTGGGGCCCACATGGTGGGGAGAACTGACTCCCACAAACTGTCCTCTGACCTTCACGTGTGTGCTGTGGCATGCACTCGCACAGTAAACAGTTTAAAAGAAAGGATTTACCAATCGTGTGTGAGACTGTTCAGGCACACAGAAGGCATGGCACACATGATGGTCAGAGGCCGGCCTCGTGGAGTTGAGCCTAGCCTTCCACCTTGTTTTGGAGGCAGGATCTGCCATTCTTGTGGCTGAGTTAATTATTCCCGTTAGTTGGCCCAAGAGCTTCTGAAGGAGACCTGTCTCTGCTTTTCATCTCTCCACAGGAGTTCTTGGATTACAGACGCGTGCCACCATATATGGCCTTGTTCTGTTTTTCGACATGGTTGTGGGATTGGAACTCAGATCATCAGACTTACCCATGGAGCCATCTCTTGAGTTGGCTTTTGTTTATTTGTTTACAGTGCTGGGGATTGAACCTAAGGTCTCATAGCCCTGCCTTCTTTTTTTGCTCCCTCTGCTTCCATGTGCAAAATGTTTACAGGCTCTGTGCCCTCATTATGTGATACTGGAAGTGGAACCAGGGCTTCATGCATGCTAAGCAAGCAGTACCAACTGAGGCCTATTTAGACAGGGTCTCAGTTGCCTGGACTACCTTGACCTTGTGGCCCTTCGGATTCAGCCTCTGAAGCAGCTGGGTGATAGGCCTGGGAAACTACTGGCAAGAACCAAGCATTTTCAGGTGGTACTGAGTGTGTACCCTGCTTGTGGGAGAGTTGATTAGTTTGTCCTGGTTCCAAGCAATGGCTCAGCTTGTGTTTGAGGACATTAACATGCATACCTTTTGACTCAGTTCTGTTTTTTAGCATTTATCTAAGTTTGTGTCAGATTTGTGACAATTATGTTTACAGATATTTGTTAAAGTGATTATAAGAAAGTAAAGTGGCCAGGGATGCTAGTTTGCAATGCTAGTATAGGAAAAGCTGCGGGCAGGAGGATTGCTGTGAGCTTGAGGCCAGCCAGGGCAGCATAGTTAGACCCTGACTCAAACCACTTAATCCTTCCAATAAAAGTAACTGGAAACAGCTGGGCCAGTGATTCCCAATACTGGAGCTACACGGTGCCAAAGTCATTCTGTGGGCTCCGGTGTCCTGGATCCAGTGGAGAGCTCTGTACAGTGGAAGCATCCATCACCATGCTGTCCTGTAGCACAGCCTCTGACCACATGCCCACTGGACGCTGAGATTGGCACAGCACGGGTGCTGAACTGTTTAGTGTAGACTACATGCTGGCACTGCACACACCTAGAGCCAGTGCTGGCTGAGCTGTCCCGTCCTCTGTGACATGAAAGCAGGCTAGCCAGGTTTGGTGACAAATGCCTGAAGGCTGAGGCAGGAGAATTATAAGTGTAGTCTTAGGCTCTAAAGTGCATTCAGAGGGAAACTTAGTGAAACCCTGCCTCAAAACGAGACTGAGGTGTTTAGCTGAGAGGCACAGCATTCATCTAAAATCACCAATAAGGGACTGGTCAGCAGTAAAACTTGACTAGAATCCGCCAGTGAAGAGCTTGGGGCTCAGTAATAGACTATCTGCCTAGCGTCCTGCATGAGGGGCTGGGAATATAGTTCAATGGTAGAGTGCTTGCTTAGCAAACGTGAGGTTGAAGGTCCAATCCCTGGCAATATACACATGCACGGGGGCACATGAGCACGCGCACACCCCCACACAGTGTTGTTCACAGTGTTAAGAAGGTTAAAAAAAAAACCAAGAAAGTAATTACTACTTGAACATACAGAGAACTCTCCACTCAATAAGAAAAACAATTCAAAACTTTTAAACAGACAGTATTTGGAAAAACATCACTCAGGATGGTGACACAAACAGCACAAAGCCTGTAAACAAGCCTGGTGTCGTTGGCATTGGGGCAATGGAAATTGGACCTCTGGAAGATGCTGCTAGATGCTTCCAGGCTAACTTGAAGGCTGGCTATGGCATGGCAGGGAAGTCAAGTGGTGTCACCACTGTGGAAGATAAACAGCCCCAAGTCAGGACTGAGCTCACAGCACAGTCTGTGCGTTCACAGCACAGACGAATGTACAGAGTCGGCTGTACACACCCACTGAGTGAGGCCTCTAGAGATTACACTAGTGTAGAATGCAGGGCCATTAGGTGGGGGCGGGGGATCCCCAGAGCTAAGGTTACTTCAGGCTGTGGTGACCATTGGCAGACGTGCCCTACTGTACTTTCTTATTGTCACACTTCAGCATAGCCTTACTTTTTTGTTTTGTTTTTTTGAGACAGGGTTTCTCCGTGTAGCCCTGGCTGTCCTGGAACTCACTCTGTAGACCAGGCTGGCCTCAAATCAGAGATCCACCTGCCTCTGATTCTGGTGTGCTGGGATTAGAGGTGTGAGTCACCACAGGCTGGTGAGAAATACTTTACATTATGACTGTGATCCTCACTCCTCCTTTTTTGAGGGTGAGTTTTGGATATTTTGTTTTAGTTGGTTTAACTGGGTTTTGTTTTGTTTTGTTTTGTTTGAAATGGGGTCTCACTCTGCAGCCCAGGATAACCTGGAACTGTTTAACTCAAGCTGGTCTGAACTTGCAACAGTCCTCCTGCCTCAATGCAGTTGCAAGCTGCCAAGCCTAGCTCTCCTTTCTGTCTTGAGACATTCTGAACTTTGAGTCAGTCAGACTAACCACTTTCTGCACAGACCCTGAAGCTGTCTTTGTGGCTTCCCATTTTCTCCTCTCTAGAGAGCCGACCTGGCCTGGGCTGCCGAGAGCTGGTCTTCAGGAACCTCTCCAAGGTGCTTCCTGCCATCTGTCACGATATCACCGACTGGGTGGTGGGGACGAGGGTGAAGGCAGCGCAACTGTTGCCAGTGCTGCTGTTGCACGCCGAGGACCACATCACACAGCACCTGGAGATCATCCTCAGAACCCTGCATCAGGCATGCGCCGACGAGGAGAAAGCTGTGGTCAGCAGTGTGAGTGTCCTGCCATTCAAATGGCAAAGCTCTCAGCCCTGTAGACATCAGTTCTCTAGTCACTCTCCTCTGCCCTTCTCACCTCCTCATATTCAGCCACTGGCCTGGCCCTGGTGGTGCCTCCCGGCACTTTGTCTCACCTTTGAGTTCACAGGGCAAGCACGTGCAGCAATGCTCTGCTTCCAGTGTCCAGGCTGTCTGCAGTTGGCTTAAGAGACTGGCGTTTCCAGCCATTTCCACACAAACCTCGGGGAGAAGTGGGGGAGTCTGTTCATGTGTGTTTCCATAAGTATGACCATGAGTGTGCTCTTGCTTGTATGAGTACATGTGCAGTTGTGTGCATGCTTATGGAAGCCCAGATATAACGCTGGATATCAGTTGCTGTCCATGGATTACAGGATCTCTCACTGAACCAGGAGCTCTCAGATTCAGCTAGTCTTACCTAGCCAGCTTGCTCCGCGGTCCCATGTCTGTCTCCTGGGTTCTGAGGCTGTCATCCCTTCCTTCCTTTTCCATGGATGCTGGGATCTGAACTCTGATCATCAGGCTTGTGCAGCAAGAACATTGTTCCCTGAGTTACCTCCCTGGGCCTTTTCATGAAACGTGTGAACATATGTTTTGTTGGCAGAATGAAGGATTTTATATCTCCCAATATGGTTTATGAAGAAGCGGGAGGGGCTGGTGAGAAGTGCTATGTGCAGGCTGCTGTGTCCGTGCTCTGTGCCTTCCCTGTGTGCTGCTCCTGCCTGCTCTGTGGTGCAGGTGCAGAGCTGGCTCTGCAGCTCCTCCTGGCAGCCCTCACTGCTGCCCAGCTCTGTGTCATGTCCTCTATGAGTGCCCTGTTATGGAGACAGCAGCGAGGGGCCTGTGGGGCTGGCAGTGCAGTGCCCTGCATTTGGTGTCACGGTTTTGCATCTCAGCCTTGTCCTTGGCATTCTTGAATTCCCCAGGGTGTGGAGGCATTGGTTGTGTGAATGAGACACTTGGGCTGCTCTGGGCTGCTCGTGTCAAATAAGGCAGGAGAACCAGACACACGGCTTCAGTGTCCTGGGTCCCATTTGCCTTGGTCTCCCCCATGAGAGAAAGGAGGGTGTATGCTTCCCTGCAGGTCCTGTAAATCATGCCCTCTGACAGGTGGAAAGCCCTGTGGGTAAGCCCAGTCACCAGTGGGAGCCCTTCCTGGCTGTGGCCGTGTTTCCAGAACTCTGCGTCTTCCCCTCTTTCTTGCAGTGTGTAAGAGCTGCAGAACTCATTGGCACCTTCGTCAACCCAGAAGTATTTCTGAAACTGATCTTAGCCATGCTGAAGAAAACATCCTCTGCCTCTGGCCTCTTGATCCTCGCTTCTGTCATCCGGGGTTGCCCCCGGAATGCCCTGCAGCCACACCTCAAGGTCATAGCCACAGAGCTGGCCCAGGAGCACATCTGCCAAGGGTCTGAGAATGTAAGTGGGTGTCTGGAAGGGTGGGCATCAGAGTATCCAGGTGCTGGCCATCTCTGAGTGTAACTGCTGATGCTGGCTAGCGCACTGGCAGCAGCACACCCAGATGCCACTGTCAGCAGTCCTTACTTAGTCCTGTGGCCACCCACAACAGGTAGCCATTTAAATTAAGATTTCCTCTTGATAGTAGTGTCATTGGCTTGGACAGCTTGGGATACAACCATCTCCCAGGAGAATCCAGCTGGCCTTGCTGCTGTGGATAGTCATAGGTCAGGGACATGGGTCTGAGGGTATCCTGGGTCCTAACCTGGAGATGGACTACACACCACATCATTGGTGTGAACTGCACATCCTCAGGGATGTCCATGTCACTTAGCACTTGAATTCTATGTTTGAAGTAACCACTTGTGACCTGACAGACAGGTTTGCTTTAAACTGAACCAGAACAGCCTGGCCTGGACTTTACCACTGGGATATGTTCTGGTTGTTTCTACTGAGGGCAAAATGAAGGTTGCTATGTTGGAGTGTGTTAGGCATACCCTCTCCTCAGTACCCTGATCCTTTTATTGGGAGACTCTGTTCTGCTCACGGGCCAGTATACCTGTTTAGGCCTCAGTGCACCCAGAGATGGCTCAGCTCTGGAAAGCTGGGTGGAGGGATAACCACTGACTGACAGATGTCAGCACCGGTGCTCTGTGTAGCCATTTCTGTTGTTGTCGTGACAGACCTATAGGTGTGGTGTTGCACACCTGGTGTCCTAGTTACTTTGTTAGTGCTGTAATGAAACACCATGACCAAGGCAATTTACAATAGAAAGTAGTGGGGGACTTAGGATGTCAGGGGGTTAGAGTCCATGGACATCATGACAGGAAGGAAGCATGGCCACGGGCAGGCATGGCACTGGGGCAGTAGCTGAGAGATTACATCGGATCCACAAGCACAAGGCGGCAAGATAAAGCCCACCCCACAGTGACACAGCTCCTCCAACAAGGCCATGCCTCCTAACCCTTTCCCAGCAGCTCCGCCAACTGGGATCCAAGTGTTCAAGTCTCTGTGCCTACGGGGGCCATTCTCATTCAACCCGTTCACTTGTAATGCCGGCGTTTGGGAGGTTGGAGGGTCACAGGTTCAAGAACAGCTTGGGCTACATAGTGAAGCTCTACCTTAATGGAAAAAAAAGAGGAGGTAACTAAGACATTTTATTTTTAAATAACAAAATACTAAGGGAACTTCGTGGGAATAGGGCTGGAGTCTTGGGAAGGAGTGAGGAAGGACCATACTCATGCACTTAACCCCACTAGGTGTCCATGTTTCCCAGAACTCAGCTAGATAAATTGCCAATCTGTCAGCTGCGTGTTTCCCTGGAAACACAGAACATTCCCCTTCTGGAAGGTGTGGCTTCGAGTCTTGAAGAGGTATTTCTACATCTCTTACAAACTTGACAGCAAGGAAATTGTGGCCACGTGATTTCTTAGTGTCGCTCCCAGAGAATGTAGATCTCCTGGCCTTTCAGGTTCGTTTGTGCTAGCTCTTAGCTAACAGGAGAGTTATTGTCCAGCCTTGTAGCAGAAGGGGTTGATTTCTTTTTTAAGATGTATTTTGCTTTGTACATGTCTGTGTACACATGAGTGCAGGTGCCATGGAGTCCAGAAGAGGGCTAGGAATCCCCTAGAGCCGGAGTTACAGGTGTGAGCCACTGGACAAGAATGCGGGGAACTGAACTTGGATCCTCTCTGCACGAGCAGATGTTAGCATTGACCATTGCTCAGCCGAGAGGAAACTGACAAAGCTTGAGAGCACAGAAGGACTCCAGAGGCCCTTCTCCTTCCAGTGTGCTAGCACATTCTCGTCCTCTGTCCAGGGACCCTAGGCTCAGAGAAACCTAGGATGGACACATTACTTTCTTCTTGCTGGATCTGAAAGGACAGAGGTATTTCAGTGGGCTCAAGGCCCATAGACTTGGAAATTGACAGCTCAACTCCACAGTGCCTCCCTACCCACTTCATGTTAAGTTGTTTGGGATGTTGGATATCTTGTGGTCACAAGAACATGATAAGAACCTCTTTAAGAACAAACTGAGGGCTGGTAAGATTTCTCAGCAAGTAAACTAACTTGTTTGAGGGCTGGTGTGTAAGTATGTGAGCTTTTATCTATGGCCTATGTATGACTTGCCTGTCACTGCCATTCCTGTTTATTCTGTGCTCTGTGACCCTGTGGAATAGACGAGGTAGAGGACTGATAAAGGACATGAATGCAGAAGGAAGCCTGTGGGATCTCTGTCTTCCTGCAGCCTGCTGCCAGTACTTCACAGGGTCCCCCTGGCCACCCAGCCATGGGTCCACAGGAAATGCACCTGAAGCCAGGAGGGGCCAGGAATGCACAGCTTCGCCTCCTGCATCTGCATCTGTCAGAAAGCCTGTGGTCTTTCTGTGGTGCAGACTATTTTAAAGTGGATCCAAGACACTCGGTCATTTCAGCCTGGGAATGTCACAAGGTTGTTCACTGTGAGGTTTGGGGGGTTGGTTGGTTGGGGGTTTTTGTTGTTTTTGTTGTTATTGTTGTTGTTTTGTTGAGACAGTCATGTGTAGCCTATGCAGAACCTAAACGAGGTAGCTGAGTTTGGCCTTGAATTCTTGATCCCCCTGCCTCCACCTTCCTGATCCTGAGATAATAGGCCTGTGAATGAAAAAAGGGAAAGGGACAGAGGACAGGACCTCTCGTAAGGGGCTGAGGTTTTGTTGTAGATAGAAGGGAGAGCAGAGGCAGAGACAGCTGGGGCAGCCCATGAACATTTCCTGGCAGACTGAAGCCTTGTGAGGAAAGGGGAATAGGGCCAGGAGCAAGCCAGGAGACCAGGAGGCTAAGCAGGAGGCCAGCGTAATCAAAACGGCTGGGTTATACAGGAATCGGGGAAGTTAGGGGAAGGAAACTCAGCCCAGTCCCTAGGCTAGAAAGTTTGGGGTAGGAACAGGTGTGCCAGCCAGAATGTCCGTAATGGGAGACTGCACTCACTCCACACCTGGGCTCTCACCCAGGAAGGCAGAAATTCACAAGCTGCTTTTCTGCATACGTGTCCTTTCTCATTCTTATCCCATGTCTGTTTCATAGGTTCCACAGAGCACAGAATAAATACATATGGCAGTTTTGTTTTGGGGTGTTTGTTTGTTTGTTTGTTTGTTGTTGTTTTGTTGTTGTTGTTTTCGAGACAGGTTAGCCCTGGTTGTCCTGGAACTCACTCTGTAGACCAGGCTGGCCTCGAACTCAGAAATCCACCTGCCTCTGCCTCTCAAGTGCTGGGATTAAAGGCGTGTGCCACCACTGCCCGGCTGCAGATGACAGTTTTAAGTTTCAAGATATGAGTAAACATTCACAGTGTGTATTCTTTGTTTTGTTTTGTTGTTGTTGTTTTGAGACAGGGTTTTTCTGTACAGCTCTGGCTGGCCTGGAACTCGCTTGTAGATCAGGCTGGCCTCTACTTCCCAAGCACTGGGATTAAAGGCATACCCCACACCATTTCCTGGCCCATAATATGTATTAATCCCTCTGTAGCTTCTCTGCTGACCCACTGTGCCCTTCTCAGTGGCTGTGCTCAAGTCAGGGCCTGCCGCCTTCAGGTGGGGTCTGCAGCTTCTCTGCCTCTTGCTGCATGCATGGGTACCACACTGACAGTGGGCTGAGAAGGGAGGGATGCTGACTCCTGCTGTTGTCTTCCAGAATCTCTACCTGGAACATCTGCTGCTGTGTGTGCAGGCTCTGCTGTCTGTGTGTCGGGAAGACTGTCGTGCTGCCAGCCTGCAGCTCTTGGAGGTGCTAGTGACAATAATGGCAGTCTCAGATGCCGTGGGTCTTGAGAAGAAGGTAAGCGCACAGCACGCTGCACTGCAGTCTCTTTCCACAGGAGATGTAGTTGTCTTCTGTCAGCCTCCAGCATGGTTGCATTTCAGACCTAAGGCAGGCTTGAGTAGCAAAGATGAAAGAATTCAGAATATTTAAAAAGAGTCTCTCACAAGATGGCCCCCAGGGAGTGAAGGCTGTAATACTGGGACGCTGGACAGACCCTGTGCTGCCCTTCCCTAATCTCTTGTGCTTCAAAATGTTCCTGTGCAACCAAAAGCTGTAGATAGAGAAGGCTGATGGCTGGCCTGTGGAGCACAGTCCTGGAGTTGTTTCTGTCCTCTTTTTTTTGGTTTTTTGAGACAGGGTTTCTCTGTGTAGCCCTTGTTTCTGTCCTCTTGACTCTGCATTTAAGTTTTAATATATCTTTTTTCTTTTTTTTGTTTTTCTTTTTTTTTTTTTAAGATGTCCTTATTATGTAGCCCAGGCTACCCCTGAACTTCTGAAGGCCAACTTCTGTCTCACAAAATAAGGTGGAGAGTGACTGAAGTAGACACTAAGTGTCAACCTCCGTTCTCCACGTGCACGCACGCACAGATCTGTTTATCCCTGTGAGCCTCAATAACCGTCTGGGGCCAGGTGCTACTGCCTCAGGGTGAGCTAGAGCAAGGCTCTCAGCCACCCTCCTGGGCCTGCAGGAGGGTTAGCTAGCCTGTGGAGACCTGCCTGAGGGGGCCTTTTCCTCTCTTGTTGGATACTTTCTCAATTCAGACTCTTCTCTGTGAAGAAATCTTTGCCGAGCGTATGTGTCATATGTCATCAAAGATAGCTTGTCACTGACAGGACTATGAGTTCTAGCAAGGCCGTGCCTGCAGGCCACAGGAAGGGAGCCAAACCCATCAGATCAGGAACAGAGACATGACCCCACTGCCCTGGGGACTGTCAGGGGCTGCCTGGTGTACTAAATCCTCCTTCTGCCCACCACTAACCTTTGTAGTGGGTTCCAGAGAAGCCAGCAAGTCATTTTTACCTTGAGGTCTGGTCTGGGTAGGAGAGCTAAGGGGGCAGAGTACAGGCAGCCATCAATGGGCACTGTTTACAGTTTGGGGGATTTGGGTGGTGGCTTTGTTGTGTTTGTGAGGGTGGAGTTTTGTTCGTAGCTGGGGGTTGGGCCAGGGACTCATATATTGGCACACACTACACTATGCCTGTTTCAGCCCTCTTCCAGTCAGTTGTTTCAGGGCTTTTACTTTGTTTGGGTTTTTGTTTTTTTTTTTAGTTGTGTACATATGTGTGTGTTTGTGGGCATAACCACATGTGTCCTGAGAGACCAGAAACATCGGATCCCCAAGAACTGTAGTAACAGATGGCCGTGAGCCCCCTAACTCAGGACATCTACAAGAGAGCTAGCTATACATACTCTTAGCCATTGGGCCATCTTTCCAGACATGGATTTTTGTGTCTGTTTTATTTGTTTTAGTTTTTTGTTTGTTTGGTTGGTTTTTTAGACATAGGGTTTCTTCCTGGCTGTCTTGGAACTGTCTTTGTAGACCAGTCTGAACTGAAACTCATAGACATCTGCCTGCCTCTGCCTCCTGAGTACTGGAATTAAAGGCATGTGCCACCACGCCCAGCTGGACTTTTTAAACAAGATCTTTCTGTGTAGTGCAGGCTGACTTTGAACTCTTAATCCTCCTGCCAGAGTTATCTATAGTGTAACAGTTTCTTTTTTTTTTTTCATGTGCACAATGTGCATGCAAGCATGTGTGCATGCACGTGAGTGTGCATGTGTGTGTACTTTTGAGAGATTATTTGATTTGTGTATGTGTGTGTGCGTGCAGTGCCTGCAGAGGGTGGACGAGAGCTTCAGGTTCCATGAAGTTAAGAGTTGTGAAGTGGAAGCTGGAGAGATGGCTCTGCTCTTCCAGAGGTCCTGAGTTCAATTCCCAGCTACCACATGGTGGCTCACAACCATCTGTAATGGAATCTGATGCCCTCTTCTGATGCGTCTGAAGACAGCTACAGCGTACTCACATATATAAAATAAATAAGTCTTTGAAAAAAAAATTTGTTTAAAGTTGTGGATATGACCTGTTCATCGTGAATGCTGGGAACTAAGTTTAAGTCCTCTGCTAGAGCAGTCGGTGCCCTTAATTGCTGAGCCATCTCTCCAGCCCTACCCACTTGCTTATCTGACAGTCTTTTACTGGCTCACTCAACAGGCCAGGCCAGCCAGCAAGCCCTAAGGACCACACCCACTCCATCTCTGCCTCTCCATTGCCGAGATTACAGGCATATACCACCATGCCTGGCTTCTCATATGGATTCTTAAGACCAAATTCAGGGCCTCGTGCTTACGAATGACTGGGCAGTCCTGCTCTCCCCCAGCCCCGTCTTTAAAACTAGTCCCTGTTAGCATAGCCTCTGAGCAGCTTTCAGGAAACACATGCATGCACAGACATGCTTGCTCGTGGGTTCGTAGACACACACACAAATGAGCTGTGCTTCTTGGGTTGCTGAGTGAATGGCTTTGAGTCTGTTACTACCTACTATAGACACAGCACTGACAGAGGCAGGAAGTGTTGTGGAGAGGCATCAGCCCTGATGTAGCCCTGCTATGGCCCCCTGCCTGCTCTTTGGTGGGCTGGTCCTACAGTACTTACCTCCTGGTCAGATGCTTCTGTTTAGCTGATGTCTCCTGTAGAGTCCAGTTGGTCTTCTCACTTACATTTACTGATGTCCTTTTCTTAGACCTCAGATGACAAGAATTGTCAGGAATGGTAAGCTTTAAAGAGTAGACTCCAGCCGGGCAGTGGTGGCGCATGCCTTTAATCCCAGCACTTGGGAGGCAGAGGCAGGCGGATTTCTGAGTTCGAGGCCAGCCTGGTCTACAGAGGGAGTTCCAGGACAGCCAGGGCTACACAGAGAAACCCTGTCTCGAAAAACCAAAAAAAAAAAAAAAAGAGTAGACTCCAAGCCGGGTGCTGGTGGCACATTCGTTTAGTCCTGAGTTCAATTCCCAGCAACCACATGGTGGCTCACAACCATCTGTAATGGGATCCGATGCCCTCTTCTGGTGTGTCTGAAGACAGCGACAGTGCACTCACATACATGAAATAAATAAATCCTCTAAGGGGCGAGCGAGATGGCTCATAGTGTAGAGTTGCTTGCCACCAAGCCTGACAACTTGAGTTTGATCCCTGGAATCCAGATGGTGGAAGAGGAGAGCTGACTCCTTCAAGTCATCTGACTTTGACACATGGACCGCACGGTGGCCCGTGTACCCTCTTCCCTGAAAGGAACATCAGTAAATGTAGCCCTGGAAAACAACAACTGAACTCTAAAGTTGGGGTTATAACTCAGCTGATAAGACTATTTACCTAGTATGATACAGCATGAAACTATGTTAGCACATGCCTATAATTCCCACACTCAAGTTAGAAGCAGGAGGATTCAGAATATGAGGTCATCTTGGCCAGCCAGACTACATGAGATCCTGTCTCAAAAAACCTTTTTTTGTTGTTGTTGATTTGGGTTTTTTGTTTTTTGAGTTATTTTATTTTATTTCATTTCATTTTATTTTATTTTATTTTTTGAGACAGGGTTTCTCTCTGTAGCCCTGGCTATCCTGAAACTAACTATAGATCATGCTAGGCTCAAACTCAAGAGATCCAACTGCTTCTGCTCCCAAGTGCTGCAGTTAGAGGCATGAGCTGCCACTGCCACCACTCAGCCAAAAAAAATATTTTTAATTTAAAAATTAGTCTGGTCCCAATCTTTGTATACCCTCTTCTAGGCTCAGAAGACCATGGATACGCTGGCTGAGGTGGAGGATCTCCCCAGCAGTCGGGATGTCTACCGCAAGCATGTGGGCGCACTCCTGGAGCGGCTGACAGCCTCCCATGGCGAGTGGACAGTGCACTGTGTGCAGCTGCTGAAGTTCATTGTGCTCCTCACGCAGGCAGGTGAGCGTCAGGGAAATGGCCTGGACCCCGACATAGTTCTCGTTAGAGTGACAGGGTCTTGCTGCATAGCTCAGGATGGCATCAACCCAGGTCTGCTCCTGCTTTGTCCTCCCACATGCCAGGTCACAAGCAAGCCACTGAGCCCAGGAGAAATGTCCTCCACAGAAAGCCTTGAAAATAGGGTGTACCATGGCTTCCTTTAGAGCTTGTGTTTTCAATATGTCTGTTTTGCAGTGAAATTCAGCATCTCTAGCCACAGAGGCTGTTGTGGAAGTGAGAAGCGTTGCTTTAGAACCCTTAGTGGGTTTTATTTTTATTCTGTTTTTTAACATTTTTAATGCCGAGAGGTGCGGCCCCCTTCACAAATCCCACTTGAGCCCCCAGCTCTGGGGAGGAGAAGCTGTAGATACAAGAGGCATGGCCCCCCTTCCAGGCTCCAGCCATCCAGCATGGCACTCTCTGTGCATTTGCCAGAAGGCATAGTTTGCTTCGGTGTTTTAGAATATGGACAGATCAGAAGGCAGAGGTGGTATCTAAGGACTGACGAGATGGCTCATTCAGTCAGGTGCTTCTTGAACAAGCATGAGGATCTGAGTCTAATCCCCAGAGCCAGTCATAAAATGTCAGCTGTGGCATTGGAGAGATGGCTCAGCAATTAAGAGTACCTGCTGCTCTTGTGGAGGATATAAGTTTGGTTCCCAGCACCCACGTGGTGGCTCACAGCTGTCTCTAACTCCAGTACCCGTTGATCTAATGCCCTCTTCTGATCTCTGCATACTACTACCGGATACACACGCACATGAACACGCACACACACACACACACACACACTCAGTGCACATCCAGGCAGTAGTATCATGTTCCTGTAACCCTGGCTCTGGGGAGGCAAAGACAGGAGGATCCTTGGGACCTGCTGGCCAGCTAGTCTAGGTGACTCAGGGAGCCCTGGCTGCAGTGAGAATTTGTTTCCAAAATGAAATGAGGAGCTCTTGAGGAGAACGCTTGATGTCAAACTCTGGCTTCCATGTGTGCATGCCCACACAAGGGAATGACAGCAGGCCATCCGCCTCTCTGAGAGGACCTGCCTTGCTGGATAGGGTTGCTCCTGGCCCTGTGATCCTGTATCATGGGAAGGTTCTGCCACATCCTTCAGGACCCAGTACCCTTTCTTCTCCTGGCCTGTGTCAGCAGAGGGGCCCTGTGTACTCAGCCTGGCTGCAAATAGGGGCATTGTTGTACTTTGAGTGTGGCTTGGTGAGTGCCCTGTGTGGCCTCCGGTTCTACCACAGTCAATGTGGCTCTCCTTTCCGATTGGCCCAGCTCACTC
Source organism: Grammomys surdaster (assembly GCF_004785775.1). Lineage (NCBI taxonomy): Eukaryota > Metazoa > Chordata > Mammalia > Rodentia > Muridae > Grammomys > Grammomys surdaster. The sequence continues at coordinate 6,181,761 of NW_021620917.1, read as the reverse complement.
TGGGGCCGTTTCCCACCACCCTCTGGCCCCTAAGCTCCTGGACCTATTCGGTGTCTGGAAGGTAGAGTGTGGGCATCGAAACCTATGTGTCGGGGCCTTTGAGGCTTTCTGTTCAACTTGCTGAGATGTAAGACCAGAAGTACAAGGACTCACTTAGGGCAGCAGCTGCTCCTGTCCCTGTCACTGTTGGCACAGCATCGGGGCTGCCTGTCAGAGCAGAGCACTGAGGTCACATTTGTCTGATCTGACCAATGGCAGAGCACACCCAGGTCTCCAGCCAGGAGCTAAGGATGCAGCTCTGTTCCCTGTTTCCAGTCCCCAGCCCCAGGAAGAGCTGGACCTGCACTAGAGCACATTTCTTGGGGTGAACTTGTTTAGTATTGAAGACTGGGTCTCATGCAGCCGAGACTAACCGCAGACTTGGCTATCTAGCCAAGAAGAAACCTGAAGCCTGCCTCTTGCCTCCTGTCTCCTAAGTGCTGGGGTTACAGCTTTCCACCCTCATGCCTGCTTTATGCAGTCCTGGGCTGGAATCCAGGACCCTAAGTGTGCTAGGCAGGCACTCTATCCACGGATGGATGGATAGCCCTAGCCCCTCACTCTAGATAATTTTCTTGACAGTTTCCTTCTCACTGTAGTTGAGGTGAGAGAGTCAGCTTCCCTCTCCTGCAGCCATCCCCTTTCTTCCTTTGTGAATGAAACTCCCGCCTGAGTACTTGGTTTTATTCTGAGTGCTGCCTCATCACTCGCAGGTTTCTGTTTCCCTTCTCCTCAGACCCACACCGTTGCAGGTAGACACCGCTGCTGCCTCCTTAAGCCTCCAATGCTCCTTTACAGACACTGGACCTACAGGGGTTTGAGAAACTGAATCTTGAAATGGGAGGTTTAGGTGGCTCGCCATGTTGTCCTGTTGTAGAATTAGCAAACTGTACCTGGGATTATGCTAAAATACTAAGCCCCACTTAGGGCTCTGGGCACATCTGAGAAGCGCTTGGGGCCGTGTTCTGGAGAGTCAGCCATATATGTCCAACTCTAGAGACTGTATCGTTCCAGTCACCAGGCAGTGAGCCCTCAAGTAAGAGGTTGCCTATGAAGTCTTTGTGACCTGGGGGAAGGGTAGCTGAAGGGACCAGATCCTGTTTCCTGGCTTTCATACCACAAGGCTTGAGCAGACGGTGGACATGCTTTGAATGAATGCTTTTGGTGCTTTTTTTTTTTTTAAGCGATATCTCTTGACTTTAGTTTTAGGAGTTTGAATGAGTAGGCCTTCGTTGAGGACCATCCCGGGTTCTTGTAAAAATGCCAGGCATTTTGTTGGTTGGTTTGTTTTATTTTGTTTTTCAAGACAGTGTAGACTGTGTAGCTCTGGCTCCACTGGAATTGTTTGTGTAGATCAGGCTGGCCTTGGATTCAGAGATCCCCCTGCCTCTGCTCTGCCTCCTGCTTGCCAGGATTAGAGATGTGCGTCACCATGATGATGTTGGCCCTTGGAGAGGTAGAGACAGGTCAATCTTGGGCTCAGTGACTTGCCAGCCTAGCCTAATCATTAAGTCTCAGGTCCATGAGAGACCTTGCCTCAAAACAAGAAGTGGATGATCACTAAGGAACAACTGGGGGCTGAGATGCTGTTTCAAGTTCAGGGCCAGTCTAAATCCTCTGTCAAAAGAAAAAGGGGGCAGGGGAAAGGGTTCAGCCATGAAGACCTCTTGCTGCTCTTGCAGAGGCCTGAGGCTTGGCTCCTAGCACCCATGTCATATGGCTCATAACCACTGTGACTCCAACTCCAGGGACGTCATTGCTTCTGGCCTGGTCCTGCAGCTCTGCACACATCTTCAGGCACACATACACAGTATTAAGAATAGTGAAGTCATTTTTTAAAAGGTTTATTTATTATGTATAGTGTTCTGCCTTCATGTATGCCTGCAGAAGAGGGCACCAGATCTCATTACAGATGGCTGTGAGCCACCATGTGCTTGCTGAGAATTGAACTCAGAACTCTGGAAGAACAGCCAGTGTAGCCTCTGAGTTATCTCTCTAGCCTCCAGAAGTAAATTTTTTTTCTTTTCTCTCTCTTTTTTTTTTTTTTTTTTTTTTTTTTGGTTTTTCGAGACAGGGTTTCTTTTAAGATTTATTTATTTATTTATGTATGTGAGTACACTGTCTTCAGACACACCAGAAGAAGGCGTCGGATCCTCATTACAGGTGGTTGAGAGCCACCATGTGGTTGCTGGGAATTGAACTCAGGACCTCTGGAAGAACAGTCAGTGCTCTTAACCACTGAGCCATCTCTCCAGCCCTAATTTTTTTTTTTTTTTTTTTTTTTTTTAAGAAAGAATTTAGAAATTGTAAAGAGAAGCTGGATTTGTGTCTTGGTCATGTGATGGGGATGCTAGAGATGATCTTTTGTTAGTGTACTCAGCCGTTGGGAGAGCAGATGTCAGGAAGGGGAGCTGTGCACCGTGGCTTGCAGGGCGCCTTCCCTTGCACTCCTGTCCCTGAATCTGTCTCCTGCCCCAGCAGGGAGGCCTGGGACGCCATCAGCTGGCTGCAGCCCCTTTTCCCTTTCCTAGGCCCAGCTGTGGGAGAAGCTCTGCAGTATGTGATCCCCACCCTCAGGGCCTGTCTCCAGCCCAGCACAGACCCACACATGCGCCTGAAGCTCTTCTCTGTCCTGTCCACGATGCTGCTGAGGCCTAAGGACACTGTCGACTCTCAGGGGTAGGTCAGCCCTCAGGTCTGTGTCGGAGGGGTCTTCCCACGCTGCCCTGGCCAGGGCCCCCAAGGTCCAGGCTTCTTGGTGGTCTGTATCTCTAGAATCCACCCCACTAGATAAACAGTGATCTTGGTGAGTGCACCACAGAGACACAGACAGTAAATCAAAGTCACTTTAGGGGAGTCATTAAAATTCCATCGAGTGAGAAAGTTTTAGGGCATATTAACTATTAATGGCTTCTGTTTCGCTGTTCTGTTTTAAAAGCCTTTTGGCACCTTTTAGACGGAACAGACCTGACTGAATTAGCATTGATGGTGAAGGCTTAGGGGTAGCTTCTGTTATCTCAGAAAAGCTCAGAGGCAGCTCTGCAACCTAAGAGCCTCCAATTTTATAGCTTTGAAGTAAAGAGAAAGTGGAACAAAGAGCTTAGGAAAGAACAGGCTCTCGGGAGGAGGGAAGCCAGCCAAGACCAGCCCAGACCAGCCAGCCCATCCTGGGAGAGGACGGGAGAGCGAGGAGCTGAGTGTGGTGTAGAAAATCAGAGCTGCCCTGGAAAGAAGACCACATATGTATGTGCACGTGTACACACATGCACACACACACACACACACCACACACACACGCACGAACGGTCAATGCCTTCCTTGGTTCATTGAACAGAATAAGATTCAAATCATTCTGGGACCTCCCAATCCTGACAGCCTGGGTCTTACAGATGGAGACCTGAGTTGGCCCCGTGTGAACTCCTGGGACACCACACACACCCCACCCCACCCCCCACAAAAACTAAAAAAAAAAAAAAAAAAAAAAAAACCTGTCACCATGAAGTGTGGTCAGCAAACTATAAAGTTCCCTACAAGTTGGTCGTTCTAACCTTTCTCCTTTGAGTGCACTCTTACTGTGGGGCTGACTGCCAGCCTCTTACACACTGCAGGAAATTCTGTTTCCTGCTATCTAAAAAACCTCAGGGCTGAAAAGGGACCATAAAAAGGTATTAATGAGCGTCTTTGGCAGCAGGCCATCGAGCAGGCGTGTACACGGGAGTGGAGTGAGTAAATGACTGGGCTGCCACCAGGCCGTAGCGTTTTCCACACACCCCGTGTGCTGAGGAACAGTGCCACCCCTGACCCACAAACGCAGCTGCCAGGTTTGGGCCAGGTTCCCAGTGACACACTTCAGACCTCTCCAGGGATCAAGTCAGTCTAGAGAATCCAATTATGCAGATGAGCTACTGAGTGAGAGATTGCTACTGTTTGGGTAGGGACAGTCTGACAATAGCATTGTCTTATAGTTTCTATTCCATGAGTTCTATTGCCATGACAGAACACCATGGCCAAAAGAGATTTAAGGAGGAGTTTATTTCACTTGAACTTCTAGATGACAGTCCATCACTGAGGGAAGTCAGGGCAGAAACCTGGAGCTGATGGAGAGGCCATGGAGGAGGGCTGCTAACTAGCTACTTGTTGGCTTGCTCTGCCTGCTGTGTTATAGCACCCGGGACCACCAGCCGAGCCGTGGCACCACCCACAATGGGCAGGTTCCTCCCATCTCAACCACCAATTAAGAAAATGCCCTGCAGGCTTGCCTACATTCAGTCATGATGCCCTCAGTCATGATCTCTCAGCTAAGTGTAGTTTGTGTCGAGTTAACATAAAACTAGTCAGCACAAAATACCATTTGGTTTTGATTTATACATCACAAAATGATAGAGTGAAAGGTTGGTTGTCCAGTCAAGGCTCAGTCTAAGGATGTCATCTCTGGCAGGGAGTCAGGATTCTCAACTTAGAGAAGCTCTTCCAGCAAACCCGAGTGGTAGCACCACAGCATCCCACCTACCACACAACCGAGACCCCCCACTCCCCCTACCGCTGCCTCACACTCCTGTCTGAGCTGTAGAGATGCCTGTGAGGGAGCGGGAGGGAACTATAGAAAGCTCTACCCAAGCCACTGCCTTTGCTTCAGTCCTTTTGGTAGCCTTGAGTAAAATTTCACGTAAAAATTGTGGACTAGGGCCCAGTGGGATGATTGAGTGAATAAAGACATCTGCTTCCAGCCCTGACAACCTGACTTCAGTCCTCAGGACCCCCATGGTGGGAGAAGGAAGCCAACTCCTGAAACTGTCCTCTGACTCCATGTCTACACTGTGGACATGTACCACACCCCACCCACACATACAATACATAAAGAAAATGTAATGCAAAATTAAGGAACAAAATGACAGCCTAAGGCCTAGGAATGTAGCTCAGTCGGGAGAGTGGTTCTCCAGCTCACAGGAAGCCTTGGGTTCCATCTCCAGCACTGCATAAACCAAGAGTGGTGGTGTATGCCTGTGATCCCAGCACTCAGGAAGTGGAGGCAGGGGGATCAGATATTTCAGGCTAGCCTAGACTATAAAACAAGACCTTGTCTCAAACACTTGAGGTATAGCTCAATTGGGAGAGCGCTTGCCCAGCATATAGGGCTCAGTCCCCGCCTGGACGAGTTGGGAGTGGTGGATATGCCTGTAGTTCCTGCACTCAGGGAGGAGACTAAGACATTGAAGATCATCAGCTCCAGCTATATAGAAGTGCTGTCTTCAGACACACCAGAAGACGGCGCCGGATCCCATTACAGATGGTTGTGAGCCACCATGTGGTTGCTGGAGTTGAACTCAGGACCTCCGGAAGAGCAGTCCGTGCTCTTAACCACTGAGCCATCTCTCCAGCCCTACATAGGAATTTGAGTCCAGCCTGAACTACATGAGATCCCAGCTTTTTAAGTTAAAAATGAAAGTAGATTATGGACCAGCAGCAGTGGGGAGAGAAGTCCTGAGCACCTGGCAGACTGTCTGCTCTCTGAAGGGTGAAGCCCTGAGCAGTCTGTTAGAGAAGGCCTGACAGACAGCTCTTCTTCATAGAGCCTCACATTAGTAAGACTTGCTGGCATCTAATGTATGAGAGTTTTTGGTTTAGAAGCATTTGTTTTGTCTTTAAAGCATAATCATAAAAGAAGATGTTTTGTGTGCGTGCAGATACCTGAAGAGGCTCTTAGAGGAGATTGCGTTTCCCTGGAGCTGTGGTCACGGGGTTGTGAGCCGCCTGGTGGTTCCAGGGACCACACTCGGGTCCTCTAGAGGAGCAGCGAGTGCTCTTGAGCACCAGGTCATCTCCAGCCCCGTGCTACTTTTTGTTTTTCTTGGTTTTTGAGACAGGGCTTCTCTGTGTAGCCCTGGCTGTCCTGAAACTCACTCTGTAGACCAGGCTGGCCTTGAACTCACAGAGATCCTTCTGCCTCTGCCTCTCTAGTGCTGGGATTAAAGGCGTGCGCCACCACACCCAGCCCTTATTTCTTGCTTCTTTTGTTTTAATGGTATAGAGGGCAGGTTCAATGGATGGTGATGGAGGCGCCATGTGACCCACATAGCTGATCATGGTGCAGCACTTGAGCACAGGGTCCCCACCCCACACCCACCACCTTACCAGGTCACTTCACAAGGGTCTCCTTGCAGAGGGGCACAGGGTCAGGTCCAGTTCCGTTCCCAAACTGGAGCGTGTTCTTCAAGAGTAGTCTGTGTGTCCTTCTTCACTTGCCCTCTTGTTCCAGACAGTTCCATGGCTACCTAGATACGGTAATAAATGACATCCTAGCCCCCAACCTGCAGTGGCATGCAGGGAGGACAGCTGCAGCCATCCGGACAGCTGCCATATCCTGTCTGTGGGCACTCATCAGCAGTGACATCTTATCGGCCAAGCAGGTAAGGACAGTTGTGACCAATTGTTTGTCCGTGTGACCTTATAGAACTGTGTCTTTCAGTTTGCAAGGAAAGCTCTAAAGGGCTGAGGTCTTAGTGCCTGGTTGTCATAGGCTCCATCTCCTTGAAGGATCTGGGATCTGGTCTCTGCCTTAGGTTTACAAACTGTTTTAGTTTCTTGTCCTGTTGCTATGATAAAATACCCTGACAAAAGCAACTCAAAAGAGAAAAGGGTTATACCAGGTCACAGGTAAGGTCACAGTCCATCATGGTACAGAAGTCAACGGCAGCAGGAGCTTGGACAGCTGGTCACATCACATTCACAGTGAAATGCAGAAGCGTAGTGGTGTGTGCCTTTAATTGGAAGATAGAGGCAGGTAGATTTTTGAGTTTGAAGCCAACCTGGACTACATAGCCAGTTCCACGCCAGCCACCGTTATATAGTGAGACCTGTCTCAAACAGAGGAGCCGACAGCAGGGAATGCAGGCTGCTGCCCAGCTCAGTTTCTCATTTTATATACTCAGAACCTCAAGCCCAGGAATCGGTCCTGTCCACATGTCAATTAGCCTAATCAAGGTAGTCGCCCAGAGGCATGCCGGAGGATACTCAAGGTCCTAGCAGGTTGACAGTTAGCCCTAACCACCACACAAACCTATTAAAGATTCTTTAAGTTCCTTCCTAATGTACGTGTCTCACTGTAGCATAACCAAGACATTTTCAGCTGGGAGTTGTTCTTTTACAGATCTTGAGACATTCCTGCTGTTTGTTTTATACGAGTCTTCAAAATCAAATGTACTTTACAGCTGCAGTGCACTATGATGCGATTCTGACTGGCCACAGCCCAGTGCTCCCAGCTTGTGGCTAAGGTATTGGACAGTGGTAATGGTGGTGGTTAGCAGCAGATCTCAGAGTCACAACTTGAGTATGAATCTGAATCCATCACTTAACACTCTGCTTATCTATCTAAAATGTTCCTTTGATTCTTATGGCTATAGCATGAAAAATGGGATTTTCCAAGTTTAGCCCTCAGCATGGTGTCTACAGTGAGAGCTGCGCCCCCCCCCCACCCCCGTGCCAGGCTCCGTGACATCATTCACATACTTAGGCAGCTACAGTGTTGGGGCTAAAGAGACGGCATGCCAGTGCCAGCACCTGCACCTGACTTTGGATCCCAGCATCCATGCTAAAAAAAAAAGGCCAAGCCTGGTCCCAGGGGTGACTAGCATTGTGAGAACAGAGGGTGGTGGCTGGAGAGATGGCCCTTCCGCTCTTGCAGAGAACCCAGCTTCAGCTTCTAGCACCCGTGTCTGCTGGCTCACAACTCCAGAGGATCTGATGCCCTCTTCTGGACTCTGAAGGCATGCACATGGTGCACATACAGACGAGCAGACAGCACACACAGAAAGTGTGTGTGTGTGTGTGTGTGTGTGTGTGTGTGTGTTGGAGAAGGATGATGGAAGATGTCTGGTATCAATTCCTGGCCTCCGTAAGCACGTGCACACACATGTGCGTTATGTCTGCTGCAACTGCACACAGAATGATTGGTACCAAAGCAAGTCCTCCATCAGGTACTAGTCTTCTCCTAAATCAGTTTCTACTGAATGCTCTTCAAAAAATTCCAAGCTTAGAATGAGGGCTATCCCTGGGCTGAGTTCTACCACACAGAGATGAAATGGCCGAGGTGGCAGGCTAGGCCTGAATTGCTGTAAGCATGGCTAGTGAAGTGAGCCAGAGACTGTAACTACAGAAACTGTGCTTCTGCTTCTGCATGGTTCCCGTGCCATCCACTCACAGCATGTGAGCGCCCCCTGCTGACAGCAGAAGGTTGTTACCTGACTCTCACGTTGCACAGCAGCATAGGTAGGATCGGAGGACCTCGACTGAGCAAATTAAAACAGATATGATTGAGATGATCTGAAATTTAGAATCAAGATCTGAGCCGAGAGAACATTTGCTCTTAGAGAATGCAGTATTTCTATTCCTAGAACAGCAAAGCTGCAGGCAGAGCCCTCCCTTTGTGCTGTGATCTAGTCCCTCTTGACATGGATGCCCTCCCCAAGGTCCCCCCACCTGCTTCTCCCTCCATCTTCCCACTGGTGCCCTACCTGGTCAGCCATCATCCTGTGGTCCCCCACTGCTGCACCATGAAGGTCCATTTCCAGAAGCCCTTCTGCTTCCCTGGAAAGTGGTACAGAAGCATCCACTAGGTGGCAGTACACACATAACTCACCTGGCACCACCTGCCCTCCCCAGCCCTCTCACCTCCTCAGCAAAGGTGACTCCTCAGGTTGACCATGAGAGCCCTGCTCAGGCTGCTTAGAGACCTGGGAGCCTTTCACTAGCTCACGCCACCCTCACTCTCCTGTCCCATGAAGCCTTACAAGTGCATCTGAATGTGGTTTATCTCCCAGGCCCACCCTCATTACGTGCTAGGCAAGTGCTCTGCATGCGAGCCACACCCTAGCCCCTCCCTGGGGGTTCTCAGCCACAGCCCAGCCTCTCACTGGGGGATTTTAAGCAAGTCTTCTGTGGCTAATCTGTACTCCTAACTGACTTTACTTTTAATTTTGAGACAGGAGCTCAGTAAGATTCCTCAGCTGGCTTTGAACTTCCTCTAGTCCAGGCTGACTGAATTATGAATGTCCTGCCTCAGCTTCCAGTGCTCACTGGGATGTGACAGGGCTCTGCCCAGCATTAACTACTTTCAAAACAATAACTTCCCTGTGACAGCTCTGTGGCTCCCATCACTCCCTGCCTCTTCTCTCTATCGCACGCACCCCTGGAAAACCGCCTACACTTCAAATTTTATTTTAGTTAGAGCAAAAGGTTCTTTTGTTTTAATGGTATCTGTGGTGTGTGTGTGTGTATGTGTGTGTTCATTCATGAGCGCCAGAATAAACTTTTGAATATCCTGGCTAGTTTTATGTCAGCAAGACACAGGCTGAGGTTCTCCGAAGAGGAGGAAATTGCAATTATGAAAATTCAGCTGTAGTAGGACATTTTCGTAATCTGTGATTGATGTGAGAGGGGCAGTACATTGTGGTTGGGAACACCCCTGGGCTGCTGGCCCTGGGTTCTAAACGAAAGCAGGCTGAGCAAGCCAGTAAGCAGTACTCCTCTATAGCGGTAGGTATTAGAAAAAGCGGGCGGTCTGGCTAGCTCCTGGCCTCCGCCATGTTCTCGGTCTAACAGCCCCTGCTAGCCAGGACCCACGGGATGTTGGCGTGGCTGCTGCCTCCACGTCAGCTCCGTGGCATCCATGGCACTAAGCATGGCCCTGGGCCAACCCCGCCACCCTCACAGTGCTCGGCTCAACCCGACAATATTCTTGCAGTACCCAGTAGACTGAAGACTCTTAATGCTTAAAGGTCACTCAGTGGATTTATATATCAGCAAATACTCAGTACACACGATGCCCACACACTTAGAATTGCTAACCCGATTACCTAACCTTGATGTTTATAACTACCTTAGACTGCTAGAGACAGGCGGACATCCGCCTCCCTCTTCTGTCCTCTCTCCCCTCCTCTCATTCCTTCCGCCTTCCAACTCCTAGCTTCACCCACCTCTTCTACTGCCCAATCACTGGTCTAGCATTTATTTTACAAATTAAGGTGGGCAGAAGGTTCACAAAGTCACCTGTATACTGATTCACTCTGGAGCCCCTCCCAGGAAAGTAGAATTAGCATCAAAATTCAAGACCAGGGCTATTCACAGCACTCCTCCATGGCCACTCCATGCGTCTGCCCCTGCCTCTAGGTTGCCATAAGATTTGAGTTCCTGTCTTGGCCTCCCTCAGCAGACTATGATTCAGGATATGTAATCCAAATAGCCACTGCCCAAAACTGTTTGGTTATGATGTTTCATCATAGTGACAGCCTGCCTGAGGAAGACAGCATCAGAAGCTATCCCTCACCGGCTGTCCACTGTGGTTTACAGAGGATTGCTTACTGGCCTGGTACTGGCTAACCATCAGACCATAGGGATCCTGGATTTCTGCTTCCCTGCATTTGGAATATAGATGTATACCACCACACCCAGCTTCTACATGGGTGCTGGGGGTTGAGTTTGATTCTTGCAAGCTCTTTATCACCTGAATCTTCTCTCCAAGCCCCTCATGGGTTTTTTGTTAGTTTATTGATCCCCCCACCCCACCCCCCTTGGGATGGTTTTCTGCAGGCCAGGCTGTCCTAGAACTCCCTGTTTAGCTGAGCCTGCCCTTGAAGTGCTGGGATGACAGGTGAGCTGATTGTCTCTGATTCATATGGTCAGCTTGCCTTGTGTGGCCTGGCCTATCCTCTTAGCCAATAACAATAAGTGACCCAGTGCCTGTGCCTGTGGGGGGTGGCTACACCACACTGAAGTCGGTGGCCTGTAATCCCAGTGCTCAGGAGGCAGAGGCAGCCGGAGCTCTTGAGTGTGAAGACAGCCAGGGCTACACAGAGAAGCCTCGACTGGGAAAAACAAAGAAATAATTAAAGTGATTCAAGGGTCGACAAGGTGACTCAGCCTGAGAGCCTGCGTGTGCTCCCCAGGAGCCATGTGGTGAAGGGACAGAACTGACTCTTGCAGACTCTGCACATGTGCACCTGCACACCCACAGACGTACACATGGAAAGTAACAAAACTTGTGTTATTAAAAACAAAACCAAGAAGATTCAAGTCTACTTGTAGGTGCGATTTGACATAGCATTCCGAGCTGCATTGCCTGGCCGGGGGTGCTGATGCCATCTGACAGCATTGGTGGTCCCACATTCCTCACACGCATTTGTGACCTGCAGGTGCAGGAGGCACAGGAGACCCTGATGCCACGAGTGCTGGCCACGCTGGAGGACGACTCCCAGACCACACGCCTGATCTCCTGCCGCATCATCAGTATGTTCCTCAAGAACTCAGGGGACACCATGGAGCCAGAGAAATTCCTCAAGATCTATCCTGGTGAGACAGCAGACCCACCACACACACACACACACACACACACACACACACACACACACACACACGTACACACACCACGTTATTTAGTAACTTCTTTTGTAGTCAGACATAGAGAGTATTTCTTTTGACCCTTGATTAAGTTGATACTGTGCATCCATATGCCGCCACAGTGACAGATGAGCCGGCCCTGACTAGCAGCCCAGCGTGAGAAGCAGGGAGATGATGGGGCCAGCCTCTGTTTCCAGGACCAGGAGGGTGTAGCCAGTAAAGGTGGGAGACCCTCCTTGCAGCAGAAATTGTTCAGGTCCCCAATTTTAAAAAAAAAAAAAGACATGAAATGAAGTTTCTGTCCGCCATTGCTAGAGAGAGCAGTCTCCCTGGATCTGGGGTGGTAGGCGTGGTGGAGCCAGCTGAACACCAAGCAGATAGTGGGGCTGTCAGAGCCAGCAGGATCCCACATGGTGACCAGGAGGGGACATCTGTTAGGAGCAGAACACTGGCACAGAGGAACAGATCCATGCTTAACACAGCTCCCAACACATTGTAGTGACTGATGGATGGTCTTCAGGACAAGTGACATTAGAGGCTTGAGGACAAACCCCTTATAATTCTTATTTAAAGTGGCTTGCTATTGTCAAAAAGCTAAAATAATAACATCCTTTAGAAGCAAGTTAACACCTGGCCATTCTTGCACACTGCTCTAATCTCAGCACTTGAGTGGCAGAGGCAGGGGGATTGTTGCAAATGTTCAAAATTTCAAGCCAACCAGGTCTATACAGTGAGGCCCAGTCTCAAAACAAACAAGAAAGACAGGTGTGATGGCATGAAACTGTAATCCTAGCACTTTAGGGGTGAAGGCGAGGAACTCCAGTTCAAGACCAGCCTTAGCTTCACGAGCCCGCCTCAAAAAGAACAAAAAGTCCAGGCTAGGCATGCTGATGTATGCCTTTAACCCTAGCACTTCCAAGGCAAGCAGGTCTCCGAGTTCGAGGCCAGCCAGGGCTAAAGAGGGAGATCATCTTTTAAATGAAAAGTCTCCCAAGTGCATTAAATAAACTCTGAAACGGCTGAAGGAGAAGTGAGTACACTGAAGGCCTTTGGCTCCCTAACACAGCCCCTGGCAGGAGGAATCAGGTCTGTTTCTCCAGGGCTGAAGGCAGACTCAGTTCTCAGGCCTACAGAGCAGAACACTGAGGTGGGACAAGCCTCTACGAGAAAACCCCGCAGGCTCTGCCGGCCTCTCCCACTGGCATTATGTTTCTGGTTGCTTTGTTCTCATTTCAACCCACAGCCTGTGTGGCTCTACTTTTTAGCAAGTTAGGCTAATGTGTGCTGCCGACTGCCAGGGCTGGTGGCTTCCTACTTTGTGGGGAGTGCCAGTGGGAGCGTGCACATGTAGGGCACACCTCTGCTCTGTGGTTATGGCAAGCACAATGCTTCAAACATTGCTGCTTCTTAGTGCATGGCGGAGGCTGTTGGAAGGATGACCTAGGCTGGGTATAGGTACCCAAGGCCAACTCTGAACGGGGGACAGAGAGGTTGCTCACAAAGGGCAGTGCCAGCTGCCACCAGCCTGTCATCTTTGCAAGTTAGCCCCAGTGAGCATCAACTCCGTGTAACTCCAGAACTGGTCTGGGTGCCCTCAGGCCTGCAGTGGGGGAGTCTTTGTGCTCGGGTTCCATGCCTCAGCCACCTCTTGACTGAGGTGTAGATGGTTTCTTTCTGTGCCTGTCCAAAGAGTGTGAGCAAGAAGCATCCAGAGCCGAACATGCTGGGAAGTCCTGGTTAGCCCCATGAGTCCTTCCAGCACGTCCTGTCCTAAAGCCTGTGCACTCTGTGTGTAGTGATGCTTTCCCTGCCTTCAGTAAGCCAGACCCAGCCTGCTCACCATCAAAGGTGCTTGCAACATAAACTCAACTCTCAGGGACAGATGACAGACAGCCTTCCCAACCAACACTCAACTGTTACCACTTGCATATTTTCCAGAAGGTTCATACTATAAAAGTAGGTTCCACGCTGGGCAGTGGTGGTGCACGCCTTTAATCCCAGCACTTGGGAGGCAGAGGCAGGTGGGTTTCTGAGTTTGAGGCCAGCCTGGTCTATAGAGTGAGTTCCAGCACAGCCAGGGCTACACAGAGAAACCCAGTCTCAAAAAACCAAAAAAAAAAAAAGATAGGTTCCAGGTATTGCTTTTTATCCCCTTTGGGCAATTAAGATAGGTTTAGCCCACGATGGTTTAGACTCTGTTTAGCCTAACTGGGCCTCAAACTTATGACAGTACTCCTTCCTCAGCTTATCAGGTGCTTGTATCGTAGCTGTGTGCTGCCACAAAATGCCTGGCTTCAGAGAAGGTCGGGGTTGTTCTGTTTGTATTTTGTGGGCAAGCCTAAGTTTAATGAAACTCTACCCATTACTTTAAAAGTTTTTGCCTATGTCAGGTAGTGGTGGTGCACTCCTTTAATCCCAGGACTTGGGAGGCAGAGACAGGTAGATCTCTCATTTCAAGGCCAGTCTGGTTTATGGAACAAGTACTAGGATAACCAGGGCTACATAGAGAAACCCTATCTTGAGGGGGGACAAAAAGTTTCTCCCTGTCAGGAAGGATAGATTTGTTTTTGGCAGCAGGCAACCTGGTGAAGGAATTTCCACAGAAACAAACCAAGGCTGACCCCGTGGTCGGGTTACTGGCCTCAGGTTCTTGAGCCTGCGGCAGTTGTGAGGAAGGTTAGCCGCGTGCTGTTGTCTGGTGTGGATTTGAGTCTTCTTAGGGGTCTCAGGGCTGTTGGGACTGAACAGCTTCAGGGGAGTGAGGGCCATCATTGAAGGTGCCCAGTGCTAAAGGCACCTTCTCAGGTGGGTTCTTGGTCCCCTAGAGCAAAGGCCCTCACGCCTCTCACTCTCCCCACAGAGCTCTTGAAGCGCCTAGATGATGTCTCCAATGAGGTGAGGATGGCAGCTGCTTCCGCCTTGCTCACCTGGCTGAAGTGCATAGAGAGCTCGGACGGGAAATCCGCCTATCAGAGCAGCGTTCAGTTCCTGTACAGGGAGCTGCTGGTCCACCTGGATGACCCAGAAAGTGCCATCCAAGACACCGTCCTAGGTGAGCTCTCCAGGGCCCACAGTCTGCCCTGAGTTACTAGGCGTGTGAGTGTTTGCCTGTGCATGTCTGTGTAATGCATGTGTGCAATAGCCATGAAGGCCGGAAGAGGGCATTGGCTACTCTCGAGGTGGTTGTGAGCTGCCATGTGATATGAGAATCAAATCCAGGTCCCCTGGAAGAGCAGCCAGTGCTCTTAACTGCTGAGCCGTCTCTCCAGCCCCGCTTCTCTATATTCATATTTACTTTGTGTGTGTGTATGTGGGCTTGTGTGCCAAGCACGGTGCACATGGAGATCAGAAGACAGCTTGCAGGAGGCGAGTCTCTCCCTCCAGCATTCGGATTCCAGGGATGGAACCCGGGGTATCAGATTTGGCCACAGACACCTTTACACTCTCAAAACAAATAAGGTGGAGAATAGTAGAGGAAGACACTCCAGCCCTGACCTCTGACCTGCACACACATACACACACACACACACACACACACACACACATAAAGCGGGGGGATAGAAATACTAAGAATGCTGTTACAAATGGCTTAGCATGCAGGAAGGACACCTGGATGCTGCTGACTTAGAGGGAAGGAGGGTGGGAGTAGTCATTGCAGGGCTGAGGGAAGACTCCCGGCTACACTGGAAACTCCCTCTGGCTTCCTTGGCTTAAGCACCTGCTGGAAGAGATTGCCATTTGTTTGTTCATAATAAAACACATTGCAGGGCCAGTGAGATGGCTCAGCAGACAAAGGCACTTGCTGTCAAGGGTCGAAACCTAAGTTCAATCCCCAGGACCCACGTGGTAGAAGGAGAGAAACCTCAAAGGTTTCCCCTTGAAACCTTTGAGGTTCTACATGCATTAGGAAGGTGGTTTCAACCCTGTGGGATCTACCCAGCAGCCAGAGAAAAAACCTGCCAGCTCTGTAAAGTTGTGAGGTGGGCTCCCAGCCCACTGCTGCTGGATTCAGGGTTCCGTGCTCTCTTCTAGAAGTCCTCAAGGAGGGCAGCGTCCTGTTTCCAGATGTGCTGGTGCGGGAGACAGAGGCTGTCGTGCACAAACATCGCTCAGCTGCCTACTGCGAGCAGCTGCTACAGCACATGCAAACCATGGCTGCCGCTCGGTGACCGTGTGCATCACCCACTGCAGAGAGACCATGGTGTCCTGGAGACCTCGCATCTAAGACAGCCATGTCCACAGGCCTGGCTCCCTAGGACCCCACCAGCCATCAGGTGGTTCTGGAGCATCAGCTCCTGTTTTTCCTAAGCAGATTCTGAGATTTTGAAACATGCCTACTTTTCACAGAAGCGTCAGAAAGCTAACATTAAAGTTAAATGCCCCCAGCCATGCCAGCTTCCCAGTTAGCTGCCTGAATGTGATGTTTTTATTCAAGCCCCAGGGGGTCTTGGGCTGCTTTCAGACTCACCATAATGCTCTTCACATTGCTGGAAAGCCAAAGCAATTGTAAAAACAACAGCCATCCACTTCCTCTGGGCTCTGTCCCATCATCTTGTGCTGAGGACAGTGTCCAGTCTTGACTCACTGATAAAGTTTCTCCCAGTTTTTTTGGTTTTTGACACAGAGTTTCTCTGTGAGGCTTTGGCTATTCTGAAACTGTAGATCAGCCTGGCCTTGAACTCTCAGAGATCCACTTGCCTCTTCTTTCCCATACTGGGATTAAAAGCCTGCACCACTACTACCTGGCTCCTCCCAGATTTTAAATACACCAGAATGTCTTGCAATGTGGGTGCAGTGTCCTGGTGTTTCTGTTTCTCAGCATTAGCGATGCTCGTGGGTAAAGGATAGGAAACCAGCAGTCAGTGAGGTAGTCATGCCCCAGTGTTTTTTCCACCAAGTGCCTAAAAAAAAGACTTCTAAGTGGTTGTTATCAGCAGCCAGTATTTTTGTTGTGACGATGTGGGGGAGGGGTGGGGGTTTCCAAAGAATTTTAACATTTCTGCTTTGCATTTATGGAATTAAATTATTTATTATAGTTAATTTGTGTGGCCATCTGAATGATTTGACTGATTACACTACACCCATACACACAGCTCTGTCTCCATATGTTGGTGTCGGGCTGGTCCAGCCTGAGGGATGCTGGCCATGGACGCCATGGGCCCTCTAGTGACAATCATCACTGCCTGTGATCCGCGTTCTGACATGAGGTAGATGGAGGGCCAAATAAGGCCCAGCCATCACCAGGGTGAGCAGGGCCCCCAGCGTGGTCCTGAGTCTGTCTGGGCATCCAGGGTGAGGTTGGCCTCAGAGTCCCTGGCCCGGTGACTACAGCCTGAAGCTGCATTCTGTCCATCTCCACTATCCTTGCTGCCTGAAGCTCTGTCAGTCGTGTGGAAGACTGTTCGCCTGTTTGTTTTATCTATTGCAATCCTTTATTTGTTGGAGAGGGCACGTAGGCTACAGCGTACATGTGGGAGTCGGACCCGACTCCTGAAGGAGTCAGTTCTCTCCTTCCACCTTGTGGGTTCTGGGGATTGAACTCATGTTGACAGGATTGGCAGCAAGCACTTTGGCCTGCTAAGCCATCTTGTTGGCCCGAGACCCAGCATTTTATTTATTGTGCATTACTGAGTATTGAACTTAAGACTCTACAAATGTGTTCTACCCCTGAGCCATGCCCCCAGTTCCTCACTTAAGGCAGGAGCTGCCCCGCCCTCTACCCCTAGATCAGCATCTTCACAAAGAGATACCAGCAAGGATTTCAGGCTTCCTGGACCTTCCGGTTCAGCTGTTGCCGGGGCTCCCGCTGCACACTAAAGCCATTGTGGATGCATTGCTCATGGTGTGGGTGTGTTTCCCATTGCTCTAAACAGAACGGCTGGGTCAGATCTGAGAGGTGAGTCCGGTCGGTGGTTATTTGTAGCAGCATTATTGATCTGAAGTTAGAGTGGACCGTTGGGTGACAGGCACGCACACCACAGAACCGTCTCCATCACGGCAGACCACTTTGAGGAGCCTGCTCTCTCCTCCATGGATTGGGGGCAAGGACTTTAACCACGGTGACATTAGCGTCACACGGACACTTAGAGCAGTGCAGACAGGCCATCTCACCAGCTGCCTCCTTTGGAGGGAAGATGCTTCTTTTGGAAGAGAAGCCTCCCTAGGGTGGAGGTGGGAAGACGAGGACAGGAGCCGTGTCCTTTCCACCTCACGCTCACCTTTCCTTTTGAAGAAAACCCTGAGTCAAGCACATGTAAACAACTGGGTTTCTTTTATTTTTTTGAGACAAGGTTTCTCTGTATAGCCTTGGCTGCCCTAGAACACTCCGTAGACCAGGCTGGCCTCCCTCGACTCAGAGATCTGCCTTCAGCGGGCTGGGGTTAAAGGTGTTTGCCACCTCTGCCTGGCTAACAAATGAGATGGCTCAGTGGGTGAAAGTACTTGGCAGACAAGCCCAGTGACCTGAGTTCAATCCCCAGAAGCCGTGTAAGGGTCAGTGGAGAGAATGACTCCCACATGTGCAGTGTGCCATGTGTGCAGACACACATGGATGATATACAGGAGTAATGAAAACTCAAGGGCTGCAGAGGTGTCTCCATCAGAGGCAGGAAAGGACTGATTCTGTCAAGTTATCCTCTGACCTACCCCTCACAAAATGGCATGTTGTACCCTCCCCCGACATGCAAAGGAATACAATTTAATTTTTAAAAGGGGGGAGGGAAGCCAGATGGTGGCGGTGCATACCTATAATCCCAGCACTCAGGAGGCTGGTGGACCCCTAGACTCTAGGCCCACCTGATCTACAGAATGAGTTCCAGGACAGCGAGGGCTACAAAGACAAACCCTGTCTCAGAAAGAAAGAAAGAAAGAAAGAGAGAGAGAGAGAGAGAGAGAGAGAGAGAGAAAGAGAAAGAGGGAGGGAGGGAGGGAGGAAGGAAGAAAATAAAGAAAAGGAAAAAGAAAGATCTCTTAACCAGTATCATTGCAAAATTGCTTATAATCCTAGCACTTGCTGGTGGAGGCTGAGGATCAAGAGTTTGAGACCAGTTACATAGAACCTTATCAAAACAAAACCCTGACTCAAGGTCCGGAGTGGGAAACTAGATAGTGATCATTCCAGAAGCAGTCAATGCTGGGCGGGGAGGGGGAAGTGGAGTGAGGAAACAACCCTAAGACTCCCCTCATGGCCAAAACTGGAACACCATGAGCAACAAAACAAAATACTTTTTTTGTTTTGTTTTTTGTTTTTCAAGATAGGCCTGGCTGTTTTGTGTAGCCCTGGCTGTCCTGGAACTCACTCTGTAGAGCAGGCTGGCCTCGAACTCAGAAATCCACCTGCCTCTGCCTCCCAAGTGCTGGGATTAAAGGTGTGCGCCTCCACTACCCAGCCAAAACAAAACACTTAACCGCTAACTTCCTGAAGCACAAATAACCCAGGCAGGGCTATACCTCCACATTTCCCTAACATGAGGAAGAACCTTATTTCCATCCTCAGTACCACAAAAGAATTCAAAGTAACCCACAAGTTTATGGTGATGCAAAGAAGTCAGGTCTAGCAGTACAAACCTTAGACTCACCTCCTGGGGAGGCTAAGGCAGGTAAAATTAGAGACCAGCCTGGGATAGATTCAGAGTGAGTCCGAGACCAGACCTTGTAGATGCAGACATATACATAAGTTTTTAAATAAACGGTGGTGACGCACACCTTTAATTCCAGAACTGGGGAGGCAGAGGCAGGCGGATTTCTGAGTTCAAGCCCAGCCTGAGTGAGTTCCAGGACACCAGGGCTACTCAGAGAAATCCAGTCTCAAAAACAATATCAATTAAGATGATACCTGACAGTGATCAGTGGTGGCTCATGCCTTTAAGCCCAGCACTGAAGACCCAGAAGCAGGCAGAGCTCTGAGCTCTGAGTTTGAGGCCAGCCTGGTCTACAGAGAGAGTTCCAGGATAGTTAAAGTGACACAGAAATCCTATCTCAAAACAACAAAGATGATGTCTGTTGTCAGTCAACCTCTGGCCTCTGCAGACATGTACACGTGGGTTGCACATCCAAGCATAAATACAGGAGCAGGCACACGTGTGCACAAATGTGTACACATGCACACACGCACACAGCAGTCAGCTCCGAATTGCATCTGTAGCTTTGTCAATTGTCCTGTGCCCAGTGTTAAATTCCTGGTGTCTATCACGTCTGTGCCTTAGTTATGTAACATGTTAATGTTACGAGAAGTCAAGCAGAACAGACCAGAATGCTCTGTACCAATTTTTCTATTTTTGTGTTTAAGACGTCCTAAAATATTTCCATGTAGAGATTAAAATACATACACAGATGGGCGAGAGCAACTAGAACACTCATCTTTCTCCTAAGTGGGTGAGCAAGCGGTCTCCGGGAAGGGAAGACCTGTGTGTGATCTGGATGGTGCCCTTTGGTGAAATCCCAGCGTTGTGTTGGGATGGCGGCTCCTGTCGGGATAGACCACACCAGGCCAAAGCAGTTCCACGTGGCAGAGGTTTTATTAGGAAAGAACAGAGACAAAGAGGAGAGAGAGAAAAGACAAGGGAAAAAAGGGTTGAAGGTGGGGAAAGGTTTGCCTTTTATCTAGGCTGTGATGTAGGCAGTTCCCAGGTGAGTGTGAGGAGTGGGCTCCAAGAAGGTATGCAGGGTTGTCATGGCAACAGATGTCACCTATGTGTGACATTCCTGAGTTTGGAGCCAGTTTGCCAAGCTGTGGGTACCGAGTTAAAATAAATGCCCTGGGCAGGAGCAAGCTTGGCAACTTAGAGAAGTGGTAAGGAAGCCATCCCGGATGCAAGCCTCCATGTGGGCTAAGGGACACAATAGGAGAACAGTTTGGATAGATGTCAGGAGTAGAGTCATCCTCCTGACTCTACCTGCATTTGTTAACATTTCCTTCCTTTTTCCCTCCCTCCTTCCCATCCTTCCTTTTTTCCTTTTTAAACAGAGGGTCTCTTTATGTAGCCATGGCTTATTCTGAAACACAGACCAGGCTGGCCTAGAACCCATAGAGATTGGCTTGATTCTGTCCTCAGAATGCTGGAACTGAAGGCATACACAACCCTGCCGGCCTTTGTTACCTTCCTCCAGTGCCTGTGTAGCAGGGAGCAACACAGACTTGTGCCCTGCCCCCATCCTCTGCCTCTCCACAATATCCCAGCCCCACATAGACAGCCTTTTCCTTTTCATGGCCAAAGCCACTCCTTGCAGGTAGAACTTGTTAAAAATATTTACATTTCAGTGGTTCCTGTGTAAATCGATTTCAAAGGCTACAGCTTGACTAGACTTTCTGCCTGTAAGTCCTAGGACTCTGAGGCCTGAGGCAAGATGATTACAGTGAGTTCAAGGTCAATTTGTGCAACTTGTCTCAAAAGAACGGAAGAGATGGCTCAGCAGATAAAGCACAGAACCTGTAGGCTTGAGTTCATATTGCAGAAATCCATGAATAAAGCTGGAGTCTGTGGTATGTATGTATACTCTCAGCACTCCAGGGATCAAGTGACAAGATGACCCAAGAGAATCTTCTACAGGCCCACAGGCCTGGAGTACTTAGTAAGGCAGCAAACACCCAGAGTAACTGTCTCAAAACAGGTGGAAGGCAAGAACCAGTACCCAAAGACAAACAAGAAATAGAAGAAGGAGCTGATGAGGTGGCTTCATGGTCAAAGGCACTTACTTGTCACCAAGCCTGATGACCTTATATTGCATCCCAGGGACTTACATGGTGGAACTGACTCCTGAAAACTGTGACTACATATGCACAGTGGCACACACACACACACACACACACACACACACACTTCCATAGGCTACACCTCCATCAGAAACATTTTCTACTTGTGGTTTGTTTATCATTCAGCTAGTAAAGCAAAATATATATATATATATATATATATATATATATATGTATAAATTTTCTCCATGATTTTCTCAAAATGCTGTAGTTTGGTGTATCCATTCATATTTGTTTTGTTTTGAGATACTCTGTGTAGCCCAGGCTCATCTCACACCCGTAAGGTAGCTTAAGCTGACCTCTGACCCACACCACCATGCCTCCTAAGTGCTGGGATTATAGGTCTGCGCCATCTTTCCTGGTTTCTGTGGTGCTGAAGATGGAACTTACCAACTGAGCCATATCCCAGGCACATCAGTGGTTGTGTGTTCAGTTTTGAAACAGTCTCACTGTGTAGTTCTGGCTGTGACTCTCCTGGAACTCACTATATAGACCAGGCTAGCCCTGAGCTCACAAAGATCCATCTGCCTTCCAAGTGCTGGAACTAAAGGCATGCACCACTACACCTAGCTAGCTATTTGTTTTGTTTTGTTTTGTTTTGTTTTGTTTTGTTTTGTTTTGTTTTGTTTGAGACAGAGTTTCTCTGTGTAGCCCTGGCTGTCCTGGAACTCACTCTATAGACCAGGCTGGCCTCGAACTCAGAAATCCACCTGCCTCTGCCTCCCAAGTGCTGGGATTAAAGGTGTGCGCCATCACTGCCCGGCTTATTTTTTTTTTTAACTTGAATTTTAATTTGTATTTTCCTTAAGACTGATGATCCCGGTTCCCTCCGTGTATGTTGTTATTCTTAAGCATTTTGTGGCATATCTGTTCAGTGTTTTCAGCCTATCTCTGGTGCTTTCTTACTAAGATAGCCGAGTCCCTCCACTCTAAAAAGCTCTTCTGCGCCCCCTTCCCTTGATTCCCGTCCCTTGCTCTCCTGCAGGTTCCCTGGAGTCTCCCATTTAGACACCAGTGGCTCTCTTGGCTATTTTGGGTGACCTGGTTTCCTTGTCAGGCCTCTCTCCTGAGCTCAGTGTCCAGGCAGCCTCCCAGGCATCATTCTCATAAGATGCTG
Source organism: Grammomys surdaster (assembly GCF_004785775.1). Classification (NCBI taxonomy): domain Eukaryota; kingdom Metazoa; phylum Chordata; class Mammalia; order Rodentia; family Muridae; genus Grammomys; species Grammomys surdaster. Next base: position 6,159,463 of record NW_021620917.1, on the reverse strand, counting down.
GGACCTCCGTAGAGGCTACACCCAGGAGTCAGCTGCTTAGGAAGCCTGGACCTGCTCTAAGAGCCTGCTGGTTAAGGATGCCCATTTCCTGCAGAGAAGGACCTGGCTCTCTGCTCTTGGGCCAGAGCATCGTGCCAGTTGCCAGTTTTTCTAGGCTCCAGTATGAGAGATCACAGTTGCTTCAGCTCAGAGCTCAGTTTAATCCCCGAGTGCCAGGCATGCCCCAGCCTCACCCTGCCTCAATTCCAGGCCTATTCTGGGATACTGTGCCCACCCACATTCTACAGCTTCCGGCCTGCTGAAATTTGCCTGAATCCTGTGGGATTCTTTTTTTCCCCCGCCTACTTTATCCCCTGTCTTCTCCGATTCTTGGTCACAGGCTTTTTAAACATGGGGATGATTGCCTGGGATGTTTCGTCTTCCTCTTATTCTGTGTGCTGACAGGGTACACACCATTAGGTAGGAAAGCAGCATTTAACAGAAGTCACAAACTCTACCTATATTTTAAAAAAAAGCAATGGGAGCCAGGCATGGTACCTAACGCCTGTGATTTCCATACTGGGGAGACAAGGGCAGAAGGCTCAGGAGTTCAAGGATAACCTGGGCTACATAAGATCCCATGCTAACATAAAGGGCAACCAAAAAGTGTCCAAAAGTAGTTCCTTATGGGTGATGAGAGCCGAGTGACTCCCTCCCTCCCTCCCTCCCTCCCTCCCTCCCTCCCTCCCTGCCTCCCTCCTCCCTCTTCCCTCCCTCCCTCTCTCCTTCCCTTTCTCCCTTTCTCCCTTTCTCCCTTTCTCCCTCTCTCCCTCCCTCCCTCCCTCCCCTCTCTGCCTGCCTCTTCCCCCCATCCCCAGGGTGGGCTCCCTATGTAGCTAAAGCTAGCTTTGTACTCACAGCAGTCCTCCTGCCTCGAGCTCCTGACCCTGTACCTCCCTGCCTGGCACTGGATCTGGCTCAAGGGACAGCCAGTTCTTTACCGTGAGTGGAGCAAAGGTCTTTCGGATCAGAGTGGAAGGAACTAGTTCTGCTTGACTGCTGTGAGGAAGACCAAAGAGGAGAGGGCAAAGGGAGTCTAGGAATGCAAACCCCAAGGTGTCAACTTGGAGATCTCAAAAAGGTCAGAGAGTGGCTAGGGCTCACCTCCAGCCAGATCTCAGAGACACTCGATGTGGAGGTCAGGGGCCCAGGAGGAGCCTGTTATGGAAGGTAGGAAGGAGGCTGGGATGATGGAGCTGCCTTCAAGATGTGGCTGGCCAGGTGCCAAGAGTGCAGGGAGCTGAGATCCACCCGCTTCAGAAGGACCCAGAGCTCTATGGCCCCGGGCAGCCTACTGCAGCAGCAGCTTGGTTAGCAAGGGCTCTGAAAGAGCTCAGGGAGGCCAGACATCCTTCTAGAGTTTTACTGAAAAGAGAAATGAGGAAGCCAGCAAGGGTTTGTTTTGTTTCTAGGACACAAACCTTTTGTTGTTGTTTTATAAAGTGTATGTGCATGAGTGTTGGGCCTGCATGTATCCCTGTGCACCATGTGTGTGCTTGCTGTCTGTAGAGGTCAGAAGAGGCCATCAGATCCCCCGGAACTGGAGTTATGGATGGCTGTCAGGTGCCATGTGAGTGTTGGAAATAAACTGTCTTTGCCAAGCCACCTTTCTAGTCCTCGTTTGTTGTTTTGAAATTAATATGTGTATATTAAAATTATTTTATTATTTTCTATGTATGAGTAGCTTCCTGTCAGAGGGACCAACCTAGAGTCCTCTGGTGCTGAGTCCTGTGAGACAGCTTAGCAGACAAGGGCTCTTGCTGTACAGGCCTAGTAAGCAGCTAGTTCCTCTGTCCTGTGTGTGTGTGTGTGTGTGTGTGTGTGTGTGTGTGTGTATTGTTGTTGTTGAGATAGTTCCTGTGTGTGTGTGTTTCTGTGTGTGTGTGTTGTTGTTGTTGAGACAGTTCCTCTGTGTGTGCGTGTATGTGTGTTTATGTGTGTGTGTGTGTGTGTCTGTGTGTGTGTTGTTGTTGAGACAGTTCCTGTGTGTGTGTGTGGTGTTGTTTAGACAGTTCCTGTGTGTGTGTGTGGTGTGTTTGTGTGTTTGTGTGTGTGTGTGTGGTGTTGTTTAGACAGTTCCTGTGTGTGTGGTGTGTGTGTGTGGTGGTGTTTAGACAGTTCCTGTGTGTGTGTGTGGTGTGTGTGTGTGTGTGTTGGTGTTTGTTTGGAAACTAGGTCTCAGTACGAAGCCCTGGCTGGCCTTGAACTCCGAGCTCTGCCTGCCACGCTCTTCCAACTGCTATGATTAAAGGCATGGCCACCAAGCCCAGATGAAATCAGAAGTTCTACTTCTGGAATTCACGTAACGGTATGAGAGAAACAAGTTCAATAAGCACAACAGCAATAATCAATAATTTGAAAACAGGGTGTGGCTCTGCAGTAGGGCGCTTGCCTAAAATCCCCTAGAGAGAGGCTGGGCACGGCTCCAGCGTACCTGGGGCTTGTGGGAAGTCCTGGGTTCTATGCTAACACTGGGTGCTGGGATGGATGGTCTGTGAGGCAGAGGCTCTATAGCTCCTCCGTAGACACCATCCTGTGTGAGGGGTTCTGGATCCTGGTTTGGAACTGCTGTCAAGGCTGGGCTTGTCTCAACTCTGACTTGCTGTGCCCCTCCCTGCCACACCCAGAACCACAGTGGGACTAGGAAACGCCCTTGACCTCTGCAGGGAACCACCAAGGCATTAAAAAAAAAAAAAAAAAAAAGCGTCCGTTGTGGTACCTCCTGCCCGAAAGCAGAAAGCAGAAGGAAGGGAAGTCCAATTGCTTCCTTAAGAGAAAGGGATTTCCTGGGCTAAATGACTTTCCTTTTGGAGTCTCTGCTGGCCCAGCTTTCTGATCTCTTTGCAGCAGCTGCCCCAAAGACTGGAAGCCTTCAGCTCGGGTTTCTCAGCCTCCTCACTACTGGAGTCAGGTTCTGTTTACAATTGAAAGACTGATCCGGTGCCAGGTGTAAACTCACAGGTACTGTCCTCACAGTCAGCCATCCATGTTGGGCAAGGGGAAGCTACTCAGATGGTGCTCTAAAAAGAAAATGGGCCACTGGGTGGAGTTCTCACCAGCATATAGAAGGACCAGGTTCCATTTCCAATACTCCATAAACCAGGTGTGATGGCTCAAAAGTATGTAATCCCCGGATTTGGGAGGAGGAATTAGGAGGATCAGAGGTTCAAAGTCATCCTCAGCTTCATGGCACGCCTAGGTTGTGAAAGAAAGAATGAAAGAAAGGAGGGAGGGAAGAAGAGAGGGAAGAAGGGAGGGAGGGAGGGAAGAAGAGAAAGAGGAAAAAAAATACCAGAGAGGGGGCCAGTGTTGGTTTAGCTATGGCTGTAGTTATGTCAGCAGGACGTGACAGCTCAGGACATCCACCACTATTGCAGGTCACGCTGATGCTGGACAGCAGGGTCATAGGGTTATACTTATTACAGCTTCTTTTGCTGTTGTTTTGCCTTTTTCTTTTTTTTTTCTTTTTTTTTTTAAGATTTATTTATTCATTTTATGTATTCACCATTGCTCACTTCAGACACACCAGAAGAGGGCATCAGATCCCATTAAAGATGGTTGTGAGCCACCATGTGGTTGCTGGGACTTGAACTCAGGACCTCTGGAAGAGCAGTCAGTGCTCTTAACCGCTGAGCCATCTCTCCAGCCCTTGGCCTTTTTCAAAGACCTTTGAATTCTTGACATTCTTGCCCCCACCTCCCAAGGGCTGGGATTCCCAGTATGTACTACCATAGCTAGTTCGTTATAACTCTTAGATACACCTAGGAAGATGGGATTCCTCCATCCCTGGCAGCAGCTGGGGTTGCAGTCTCTGGGGGGGCCCTGCGTGTTGGGATTCCACAACAGCCAGAGTTATAGCTCTCAGCTTGTGGTGAAAGGGACCCTTGGCCCTACTGCCTTGGCAGCTTTCTGGAACATTTCCAGCTACCGTGGCCTGTGGTTTCCCTTTCCCTTCTCTAGTTCACTGCAGGCTTCTAACTTTCAGCCTTTGCTTTCCACCCTCCCTGGTGTCTTCAGTCCCTTCTCTTCCTGCTGTGGCTGTTCCTTGCCCCATACTTCAGTTCCTCTTACTGACACAGCTGTCATAGTCACTGTCTGCCTGAAGCAGCTTCTGCCCACTGTGTTGCTCCAGGAGGCTCAGTGCACTGCCAGCCTCTGTTGTCACTGGCACCAATGCCTCTCCACTGCTTCTGTCTCAGCACATCTGTTCCCTACTATGTAAAGCAGACAGGGAATGACCAGTGGGAGCAGCTTTTTACTGGATGTTCTGTAACATCATGGAACACAGCATCACAAGACCGTATCCCAGGCTGACCTGCTGTCCCCAGCTGGCCTGCCACATGAGCCCTACAGCCTGCTTCTATTACCAGAGGAGGTGTCTGCACCAATCACAGGAAACCTCTCATGCAGACAAAGCTATGTGTTTGCACCAAGCACACCAATGCCATTGGCACCAGTCACCAGGTCTCACTAAACTGTCCAGGCTAGCTTTGAATTTGGGATTCTCCTACTCAGCCCTTACAGGTGGCTGGGATGACAGGCGTGAGCCATCAGACCTACCCGGTAATACAGAGCTGGTATTGTGTTTGCCTTGCATGCCCAAGATCAATCACTAGCACTGCTTAAGCTGAGTGTGGCAGAGCAGTCCTTTAATTTCAGCACTTCAAAGGTAGAAGCTGAAGGATGAGCAAGTCATATCAAATTTAAGGCTAGCCTGGGCTACAGAAAGCCCTGTCTTAAAAAAAAAAAGAACTAATAAATGAAAGAAGGAAAAAAATAAAAGAAGGAAAATTGCCAGTTGTAGTGGCTAACACTTATAATCTCAGGACTTGGAGTGGAAGCAGGAGGAGAAAGAGCATGAACTGAAATATCCTTGTGGCCTGAAAGCCTCTAACATCTATTACAGAAAAGTCTCTCAACTTGCCAATGGAACAAATCAACACATTGTCAAACGCTTGTCATAGAAGGAGGGAAGTGTGTGTATCATGAGTGACTATCAAAAGCCAGCAACAGCAGGCTGTGGTGGTGCATGCCTGTAATCCCAGCACTGGGATGGAACAAGAGGCATTCCAAGCCATCAATGGCAACAGTCTGTGTGTAGATATGTGCGCATGCGTGTGCCTGCACTAGTGTCTTTCCTTAGGAACCATCCACCTTGTTTTCCGAGACAGGATCTCTCACTGGGTTGGCGCTCATCAAGTTAAGTTAGTTTGGTGGCCGTCAGGCTCTAGGGGTTCCAGTCTGTACTCTCCAGCCCTGAGATTACAAGCATACAGCGCTAGGCTTTTTTTTAAAATTCGTATTCTGAGATTAAACTCAGGTCTTTATAGTTACAGAGCAAGCATTTTATTAATTAATCCATTTTCCTAGCTCTGGACCCTTTCTAAAAAGTGTAAAACCAGCCAAGCATGGTAGTGCACGCCATTGGTCCCAGCGGAGGCAGGCAGATCTACATAGCAAGTTCCAGGGCAGGCAGGACTACATGACGACCCTGTCTAAAAAAATAAAAACAAAACTCAAATTTTTTTTAAAGTGTAAAAGCCGGCCGGGCAGTGGTGGCACACGCCTTTAATCCCAGCACTTGGGAGGCAGAGGCAGGTGGATTTCTGAGTTCGGGGCCAGCCTGGTCTACAGAGTGAGTTCCAGGACAGTCAGGGCTACACAGAGAAACCCTGTCTCGGAACCCCCCTACCCAAAAAAAAAAGTGTAAAAGCCAAGGGTTGGAAAGATGGCTCAGCCATTAAGAGCACTTGCTGGCCATTCAGAGGACTGCAGTTTGGTTGCCAGCATCCACTTCTGGCAGCTAACAACCTGCAGCTCTGGGGCATTTGAGACCTTTGCAGGCATCCACTTCAACAGACATAAACACAAACACGCTTTTAGAAAAGAGTCAAAGCCAGCCAGCTGCTTGTAGCATATGGTAGCACTCTTACTGCTTAGGAGGATAAGGAAGGATTGTGGCAAACTGGAGGTCAGTCTGGGCTATGTCGTGAATGCTAGGCCACACCGTGAGAAAGTTAAAAAAAGCAAAAACCAAGTGGGGCGTGGTGGCACACCTTTAACTCCTGCGTTGTAAGAAGCTGGCTGAGTTCAAGGCCAGTCTGGTCTACTAGAGAGTTTTAGGGCAGTCAAGGTTACAGAGTAAAACCCTGCCTATAAACAAAACAAATGCGATTCTAGTTTTTGCAAAACTGCGTAAGTGAGAGAGGGCCTGGCGGGTGGAGTCCTCAAGAGAAAAGGCTTTGGCTTCCAGCCCGCAGGGCAGGGCGTCGGGGGTTTCCTGCAAACGCTGCGCCGGGACAACAGAGGAGAGGATGTGCTTGGGAGCCCACCGCTCCTTCAGCAGGAGTCGGCTCTTCTGGGTCCACTGAAACCCTGCCTGGAACTCCGCGCGGACGCCTCCGCACAGAATCCTAATTCTAACGCTACCCGAAAGGAGTAGCCTCCCTAGGCGCGGCCCCTCAGGTCCCAGCGCGCCCGCCCCGCCCACTGACGCCAGACGTCCCGCCCTCTCCCCGCCCCTCGCGGGCCGCGGCGGGATAGTCGCTTTCCTATTGGTCTGGAGCTTCAGCAGACGCGCCTGGGATTGACGGATGTTCCCGTCGCTCCCGCCTCCGATCCCGGCGCGGCGCGCGATTGGCTATAGATGTGGAGAGTCTTTGGTCCCCGGCCTGGGCGGCGCGGTCGAGGCCTGAGGCGGCGGCGCGAGGCAGGTGAGCTGCGGCAAACCGGCTGGGGGAAAGAGTGGGCGGGTGGGGGGCGCCGCGGACGCGCCGCAGGCACTGGGAGCTGCCTCAGGGCGGGCCGGGATGTAGGTTGTAGGGACAGCCCCGATGTAGCAACCGCCAACCGGCCACGACGCGCGTGACGCCCTTCGCGTTGCCAGGCCGCGCGCCCCGGCGCCCTGAGTGTCCCGTGTGCCCGGGCACTCTGGTCCCCCCTCGCCCCGGACCCCTGCGCCTTGGGTTCCGGGGTCTCCTGCTACCGTCGAGGCGCAGCCCAGCAGGCGCCCTCCCGAGGGCGCGCCCTCCCGGGGCGCAGGTGTTGTAGGTGCGGGGAAGGGCGCGGGCCATGTAGCGAGTCCCTGGCCTGGACAGCCTGCCACCAGCTTGTTATCCCGAGCTAGTGGCCTTCTCCCCAAGCCCGGCGTGCGAGACCGTACCCAGGCTGGCCCGCTGGAGCTTTATTGGATGCAGCCAGGCGGACCCGATGCCATCAGCCGGGCGAACTTTGCTGCTCTCCGCTGTGTGGCTTGAAGTGCAGTCCTGCAGTGTGCGCTTCGCGCCTCTCGGACAGATTACTAATTAGATTTTACCGTCCTTTCCATTGCACCTGTGTCGAATTTTAACTTGACTGTTCATTTTAGATCCTTCCTAAGCTCTTTTCTTTTTTTTTTTTTTTTAAAGATTTATTTATTATATATGAATACACTGTAGCTGTCTTCAGACACACCAGAAGAGGGGATCAGATCTCATTACAGATGGTTGTGGGCCACCATGTGGTTGCTGGGATTTGAACTCAGGACCTCTGGAAGTGCAGTCAGTGCTCTTAACCACTGAGCCATCTCTCCAGCCCCCTAAGCTCTTTTCTTTATTCTTTCCCAACCTCATGTTTTTTTTCTTTCTGTCTTTTGTTTGTTTGTTTTAGGAGACAGGGTCTCATTACATAGTTTTGACTATCTCTGTGTAGAGGAGGATGGGTTCACAAAGATCGGACAGGCTCTGCTTCCTGAGTGCTGGAGTAAAAGAGTGTGTGCAACTAAGCTGGTATCTTGAGACAGGTCCTGAGATAGCCCAGGCCAGCCTAGAATTTACTATATAGTAGAGATGACCTTGAGTTCCTAATCCTCCCACCTTCATGTACCTAGGATTAGGTCACAGGTGTGCACAACCCCACAGGATTCACAAATCTAGCCCTGGCTACATGTTCTTGAGCTACAGTAACTTCTGGTTTTCTGGTCTTTTGTTTCCCTTGTCGGGCTTGGACTCTTCGGGATTTCAAGACAGGGTTTCTCTATGTAGCCCTAGTGGTCCTGGAACTCCCAGAGATCTATCTGCCTCTGCCCCCAAGCGCTGGGATTAAAGGCATGGGCTACCACCACTGCCCGGCTCAGGCCTGCACTTTTATATGTGCAGGCTGTGGAGAACTCTGCCCAGGCTAATATGCTCGAACCTTTGCTCCAGTCACCTGAGGATCTGAGAGGACTGTTCTGCTATCTATCTATCTATCTATCTATCTATCTATCTATCTATCTATCTATCTATCTATGTATGCCAGGTCTTTTTTAGCTCCAGCAGGCTCCTAGTTGAAATCCAGATGCTTGTGCTTTCAACTCCCCATTGCTGAGATCATAGGTGTGTGTGCTACTGTGCCCTCACTCGAGAGTTGTGCCAGAGATTTGGAGAGATACTTTTTATTTCCCGAAGTTTGGCAGCCTCAGTTTATTTACCCTTTGTTTTTTTCTGGGAGAGAGCAGAAAGGGGATGAAGAAGCAAGGTAGCCAGCTGTGTGTGCCAGCTGTGTGTGCAAGCTGTGTGTGCAAGCTGTGTGTGGTGTGTGCGTTTGACGAAATGCACTCTGACTCCCCTTTAAACTGTATACAGTGTTATGCAACTGTCACCATTATCTAGTTCCATCGGCTTTTCGTCACCTTAAAGGTAAACCCGGAACCCACCAAGCAGTCCCTCCCATTCTCCTCCTCCCTGTCTGTTAGCCTCTGCTTACAGCCTGTGCATTTGCCTGTTCTAGTTATCTCATTTAAGGTTCATCCATGCTGTGTAGCATGTGTTCCTACTCTATTGCTGTTTGTGGCTGAATTGTTTTCCACTGTGTGGACCTATTAAGTATTTAAGAAATACTTTTTTTTATCACATTTTATTTACATGTGAAATGTTTGCTGAGATCAGGAGGACAATTTACTGGAATCACTTGTCTCCTTTACCTGTGTAAATCCTGGGGGACTACACTCAGGTCATCAGGTGTGGTAGCAGACACTGACCCTCCTTGAAGGCCCTATGAAATCCAGTTTATCCACATCTGGAGACATTTGGATTCTTTCCACCTGTTGGATTATTTAGTGCTGCTGGGAACATGGGAACAAGTTTGTGCTTGAACACCTGTTTCTGTGTGTGTGTGTGTGTGTGTGTGTGTGTGTGCATGTGTCTGTGTGTGTCTGTCTGTCTGTCTGTGCGTGCCTGCATGTGTGTGGAGAGAGAGAGTGATTGATTGATTGATTGATGATTGTGGAGGCCCAAGGTGGATGTCGGCTGCCTGCCTCCATCATTCTCTACTTTTATCTTTTGTTTGTTTTGTTTTCTTCAAGACAGGGTCTCACTTTGTAGCCTCAGCTGTCCTGGTTCTGTAGACCAGGCTGGTCCCTGAACTCAAAGATTGCCCTGCCTATGCCTCCCAAATGCTGGGATTAAAGGTATGCAGCACCTGCTTCCTTAATTTTTGAAACAGTGTCTCTCACTGGAACCCAAGACTCACCAATTTGACATAAACTGGCTGCCCAGCAAGCTCCAGAGAGCCTCATGTCTCTCCTCTCCAGTGCTAGGACTGCAGTTGCAGGCTGCTGGGCTCGGCCTTTATTTTGGGTCCTGGGGATCAGACTCAGGTCTTAATGCTTGTGTTTCTAACTCTTTACTGGCTAAGCCATGGCTCCAGCCCCTGAGCAGCACCTGTTTTTAATTCTTGGAGTATAGACCTAGGAGTAGAATTGCTGGGTCACATGGTAATTCTATGTTTAACTCTGTGCAGAGCATCCAGACTGCTTTTCCACAAACTGGCATGTTTTACACTCCCACCCACGATGTGGGAGACAGCCCACTTTGTCCACGTCTTTCCTAATGCTTATTTTCCTTCCGTCCACCCACCTTCCCCATCTCAGCGAATTGTATCTTTGACTTTGGTCTGCATCTCCCAGCTGACACGGGGATGTGTGTGAATTTTTGCTTTAGGTCCTCATTGGTCATCTGTATGTCTTTGGAGAGATGCCTGTTCTGTCCCGTCCCAGTCCATGTGCACATGTGCATGTGTGTAGACCAGGCTGGCTTGGAACTCACAGTCCACCTGCCTCTGCCTCCCAAGTGCTGGGATTAAAAGTGTGATCGACCATGCTTAGCCTTTTCCTGTCTTTTAATTAGGTTGTCTTGATTGTGAAAGTTGTTTATACATTCCAGATGTGCATATGTGAGTTGCAGACACCGCCCTACCTCTGTGCCCATCTCTCTTTGAGTAGCATCTCACCGTAGTCTCAGACTGGTTTCAAAGTCATGTTCCTTCTGCCTCGGCCTCCTGGGTGCTAGGATGACTGGTGTTTGTTGTCATGCTTTGCTCTACCTTTGACCCCTCCCCCTAACTATCATTGCGTGTGATATGTGTATGTATTTGTAAGTCAGAGGCCAATTTTGTGGATTAAGTTCTCTTTCACCTTCCCTTGGTCCTGGGGATGAACTCTGGGCATCTGGCATATGTGGCAAATGCTTTAACTATTGAGCCGTTTGCCAGTGGTGGCCATCTTTTTCATAGTATCTGTTGTGCTGTTGTTTTGAGGCAGGGTGCCATGTATAGCCCTAGCTGGCCTGGAACTCTCTCTGTAGACCATGCTTACTCAAACTTAAGAGACTTATCTGCCCTGCCTCTTAGGCATTTTTAGTGCTTGAAGTAATAAAGCTTTTTTTTGTTTTTTTTTGTTTTTTTTTTTTTTTTTTGGTTTTTTGAGACAGGGTTTCTCTGTGTAGTCCTGGCTGTCCTGGAACTCACTCTGTAGACCAGACTGGCCTCGAACTCAGAAATCCACCTGCTTCTGCCTCCCAAGTGCTGGGATTAAAGGCGTGTGCCACCACCGCCTGGCCAAGTTTTGTTTTCTTTAGGTAGGTATATTGCAAACTCTAGATCATGAAGACTTGTCTGTATACGTTCTTTTTTAAAGTTTGATAGTTTTTGTGGTTGTATTTAGGTCTTTGACCTGTTGTGAGTTCATTGTGGGCTATGATGTCCGAGGGTCTGACTTCATTCTTCCCCTGAAAGCTCAACCATTCTAGCAGCATTTGCAGAAAGAGACCGTCTTCCCTTGTCAGCTGGCTCCAGAAGGAAGGTTAGCCTTTGACCCTGTATACCATTCTGTTGGAGTATGTCTGCTTGTATGCCAGGACTGTAGGGCTTGCAGTGGACTCCTCAGCTCAGCTACTTTTTCCAGACTTACTTGTTCTCTGGAACCTTCTGCAGCTCTGTGTAAATGAGGAACGGCATTTCCAGGTTTGCAGAAAGGGCCCTGGGATATTGACAAGGGTCACAGTACTTCTGTAGATCCCTTGGGCAGCATTGCTTGTCAGGATAGTGAGTCTTTCTGTTCTTGGACTTTTACATTTCCTTGTGGCATTCAGTGCCCAGTTCAGCCCTTGGGAGGTGAAATTGACTCCCAAGCCCTTTTCTTGCCTGTGCTGTTGTGGAAGGAGTTCTCAATTCCGCTTACCTTGTTCGTTGTAGCGCACAGCTGGCTTTGTGTGGCTGTGTACCCTGCCGCTTTGCTGAATTTGTTAGCTTTACGCTGTTCTGTCTATGAAATGCCGTCAGCTGAGAGGAAAGGTTGCCTTACTCTTACTGCCTTCCCGTCTGTATGTCTTTTCTCCCCTTGTCTTGAGTAGTTGCTCTGGCTTGAACATCAGGACACTGTTAGATCCACTGCTGCCTTGTCCTTTCCTCCCTTCACTTGGGAGCAGTAGGTCTTTTCACCTTCCGGTATGATGCTGCCTGTGGGCTTCTCACTGATGCCTGTGTGCTGGATTCAGGAAGTTCCCTCCCAGACTGAGCTGCCTGTGTAGCTGAGGATGAACTTATGCTCCTCCTGCCTCTGCAGGATCACATGTATACCACCACATCTGGTTTATGCAATGCAGGATGGAACCCAGCGCCCGTGTACGAGAAGTGTTCATTCTACCCACTGAGCCACACCCACACACTTTAATTTTTTGGCAAGGTGGGGCCAGCTTTGTACCCCAGACTTGGAGTATTACTTGCAAAGAGCTGGGAATTCAGATGTGAGCCACTACACTTGGCTGTTGAATATTGTATTATGCATGAAGGGGTGTGGGGATTCTCTACACTTACTGCCCTGCTCAGTGGTTTCCCCCGAGGGCATCGCCAACAGACTTCAGGTCTGACCTCCTCCAGACACTTAGTTTCCCTGACACCCTCACTTGCACGTGTTAAATGGGTGTCACTAGTTCTTGAGTCTCTGGAGTTCTTCCATGAAAACCAGGCACTTTTGCTGTTCCAAACACTCCTTTTCTCTTAGCTCTTCCTTTCTGTTCCATGTGCATCTGCCTGTCCATGAAATCTGATGCCATTGTTCAACGCCTAATTTGTTCCCTGTGCAGGTGCATGTGCCATAACACCTAGAGAGGAGAGGACAGCTTGCCCGAGTCAGTTCTCTCCTTTCACGTGGATTCCAGTGATCCAACTCAGGTCCCTAGGCTTTGTGACAAGTACCTTTGCCTACTGAGCCATCTTGCTGGCCCTGGGCTCATCTGTCACAGGGACATGCTGACTGGAGCTTACTAGGTGACCTGTTTTCAAAGACCATGGGTATTAAATGGAGTGTGCTTCACCTTCTGGGTTTGTGAGTCCAATGCTCTCCCAATTGCTCTGCTCCTTTTGGGGTTGACATCCCATAAACTAGGCCACTCTGCATTTGCTCCCAGTAAACAATGGCAGCAATTTAAAAGTCAGCCTCAGGACTCTTGCCCTCCCTTAAAGGTCTCAGGTAAGGCAAGAGAGTCCCAGGGGCTGGCAGGATGCCTCCCAGAGCACTGAGCCCTCAGGCTGCTGCTCCTGAGTGCTTGTTGTTGTTGTAGTAAATCCTCAAGGGGCTGGTCCTGGACACCGGCTGAAGGGTTGCCATGCCACCACTTGATTGAAAACACGCTCCTGTTTTCCCCTCCCCACTGCCCAAACTTGGAATGCACTGCCATTCTGGACCTCCTACCCCACTAGATTTTCCGATGGCGAATCTGAGAATGCTAGCTCTGCATCTGAAACCGGTCCCTTCACCGGTGACAGATGAGCAGCTCTCCCCGAGATGCTAGGCTCTGATGGGTTCTGCTCATCAAGCAGTATAGTCTTCGATGGTCAGGCAGGTGCTCCCCATCTTTGGCAGTATGGGTCATAGATTTTAGTGTGGAGACAAGATCTCTGTGACAGATGCCTTTTGACCTTTGCAGAATTAAACTGCAAGTCACAGACAGGTGGTACGAAAGGGTTTCCTGGGCCAGTGGTTCCCCAAGCAGCAGAGAGGATTCCCTCAGGGCAGGTGTGGTTTCAGAGTGCCCCTGTCTGCATGCCCTGGTGCTGCTGCTGCTGCTTTCTGCTTTGTTCTTTTTTCAGTGTTGGGCATTGAACCCAGGTCCTCGTACAGGCTTGCTTGCTTAGTCCTGTCACTGAGCTGTATGGCCTGGTTGTAGTCTTTTTTATTTTATTATTATTTGTAAAATCCTTTTTGGGATAGGGTCTTACTAAGTTGTTCAGGCTGGCTAAGTAGTCTGTAGAACAGGCAGACCTACTTGAGATTGTCCTATCAGCCTTTCAAGTAGCTGGGACTACAGACCTATCCCACCATACTGGGTCATAGTACTGATGTTTTTTATTTATCTGTTTGTTTGTTTGTTTGTTTGTTTGTTTTGAGACAGGGTCTCCCTGTATAACTCTATCTGGGCCAGAACTGTCTGTGTAGACCAAGCTGACCTGGAACTCGGAGATCCACTTGCCTCTGCCTTCTGGGGGCTGGGATTATAGAGGTACACCACCATGCCTGGCTTTTGCTTTTTTTTTTTTTTTTTTTTTTTTTAAAAAAAAAAGCAGAGTCTGACTTTGTAACCTAGGCTGGCCTCTAGTTCTCTGTTCCTATCTCAGCTTCCTCATGCTTAGTTACAAGGATGCCCTATCAAACCTGGTCTAAGGTAGGTGCCGCGAGTGTGTGTGTGTCTGTGTGTGTGTGTTTAATACTGATTTTTCCCCCAATAAATATGGCAGAATTATTTACTTTTGAGGCAGGGAGGACCTTGCTATGTAGCCATGCTGGCTAGAAACTTGTAGTCCTCTTGTATCAGCCTCTGCAGTTGTACTCTAGGCCTAGCAAAAACTTGGTTTTTACAAGAGGTTACTCTGGAATATTCACAGCTATAGAGCACTTTCACAGCATGCAAAATCCCTTGGGTTTCATCTCTAGCATTGCAAAAAAGAAACCAAAGAAACATCAGTTTTCAAGGTTTTTTTTTGTTTGTTTTTGTTTTTGTTTTTGTTTTTTTGGTTTTCGAGACAGGGTTTCTCTGTGTAGCCCTGGCTGTCCTGGAACTCACTCTGTAGACCAGGCTGGCCTCAAGCTCAGAAATCCGCCTGCCTCTGCCTCCCAAGTTCTGGGATTAAAGGCGCGCGTCACCACTGCCCAGCTCAAGTATTTTTCTTGACAGTGAACATAGTCACTGAGCCTGCTAGGTAGCACCTGGCTAATGTGGAGAGCTAAGTCCTAGGTGATGGTGAATCGGTGAGGCGGAGGTGGAACATGCATGTACATGATGCGTGTGGCTGTGCTGTGCTGCCTCGGTTCTTGTAGACGGTCCTGTAGGCAGGGATCAAGTGAAGCATCTGTCTAGAAGGGCCAGGGGAGCACCCACTACCAGTTATGGTGTGATGGGGTTTCAGAGCACCACTGAGGGATGAGGCCTATGACAGATGGTGCTTCCTAGGGAACTATAGGAGAGCCTGGCATCCTGTACTCCCTGCCCCCTCAAATTGTAGTGGGGTGCACTGGCAGACGTGAGTCTCCAGGATTTGATCTCAAATGGTAGGGAAAGTGTTTTTAAGACATGCTGTGGCCCTCCCCTGGGGCAGGTCATCATGATTTCTGGCCAAAGCTGTGGTATGGCTTTCTGGATGTACTTTACTGACAGTGCCAGGAGGTGCCAGCCCCAACTGCAGCATCTTCCACCTTCCCAGAGACAGAAGGAGGTGCTGCCATCAGTTTTCAGGTTTGCTTCTCAGGGTGTCTCTGAGACCAAGTGCTCTGTTATTTTTCACATAGAGTTTCATCACCATGGGTGCAGATCAGATCTCTTGTGTGGTCAGTATCTGAGACCCAACCCAGACAGCTGTCCCCTGCTATGGCTCTCAGCAGGGACCAGTAGAAAGACTGTGCTTGTTTTATTTGAGAGCTGCAGTTCTGTTCTGTGTCTTAGGTTTGTGTTGTTTGAATGAAGCTATATTTAATGTGTTCCTGAAATTTTCCTGATGTATTTTCTGTTTTGTTGTGAAGAAAGTACAGATATTCTAGGTGGCAGAGATTTGGGTGATAGGGTGGAAAGACTGGCGGTCCTGGAACTCACTCTGTAGACCAGGCTTCAGAAATCCGCCCACCTCCGCCTCCCAAGTACTGGGATTAAAGGTGTGTACCACCACTGCCCTGCTGAAACTCATTTTTGATGGAAACATTCACAGACAAGACCTAGGCTTTACATTTCATCTTCAGTGTATGTGAATCCTCCAAGGGGAGTAGTGGTGAGTGAGATATGAATGTACTGAAGGATCCCGCTGAGACATGTCTTCTTATAAAAACACTTTCGGGGCTAGTGGCATGGTGGCAGTTGTGGTTGGGTAGAGCATTTTACCTAGCATGTGACAGGCCCTCATGTGGACAGCTTGGAGGGTAGAGCTCCTGTGTCTGCTTCATCCGAAGCTCTGGCTCTCCACCTTCTGTTCTGTGTGGGGCAGTGTGCTAGGCTAATGCCCTGGAGCCTACACTCAGCCCCTGCCTATGCTCCAGCAGCAAACTGACTTCAGGCAAATCCTTGAGGCTGGGGCACCTGTGGGGAGCATGATCTGAACAAGGTTCATTTCAGTGGTAACACTGGTTTAGGCAGCTAGAAAGGCTGGAGGAGTGACAGGACCTCTGGTGACCAACGGGGTCTTTTCAGGGTTTGCTGATGCTGTTGAAAACAGTTGTATTTCTTCACTGATGGTTTTGTTACCCTTCAGCCTATGGATGCAGACCATTTCCCATCAGTCCCATAGACTGAGACCCCACAGAACACTTCTTCAGGGTGCAGCCAGGAGGCAGACTCTGGGCAGCAGATGAGAAGGGTCTCGGGAATGGAACATTGTGAAGCTGCTAAGCCTGTGCTTGGATACCAGGAGGAACAGCAGATTACATTTGGCCTCTAGGTGGTGACATGAGCCTGTGAGGGACCAGGTGTGTCTGAGCCATCTATGATGATCAGTGGACTTTAGTCTTCTGTTCAGGACACGGTTGAGTTAATCTTCCAACTCTGGGATTATTGGCCTAGGAGGAAACAATCTTAAATACGTTTATTTTTAAACCTTTACATTCGTTTATTGCTTCTCCGAATGTATGAGAGAGAGATACCCAGAGGGAAGACTGATGGTGTGTGTGTGTAGGTCAGAGGATGACTTGCGGTCAGGTCTCAGTTTCTGCCTTTGTCACGTGGGTTGCAGGTATTTGAATTTAGATTGTTAGGCTTGACTCCAAGCACCTTGACCTGCTGAGCCATGTTAGCAGCACTCCCACCCCTAATAGCTGCAAACCTAAATCATTCTGTCTGTTTGTTTGTTTGTTTGTTTTTCAGAGCTGAGGACTGAACCCAGGGCCTTGCTCTTGCTAGGCAAGCGCTCTACCACTGAGCTAAATCCCCAACCCCCATTCTCTGTTTTAACTTACAGCATAGCTTATATTTCCTACAAAGTAATTGCAGCTGACATTGCAGTGTGTGCCTGTCAGGCTCTGCCATAGGTATACTTCTCCATTCTGTCCTCTCTGACTTGGTTTTTTGAGATCATCTTACTCTTTTTTTTTTTTAAAGAATTAATTATTTTATGTATATGAGTAGCTGTCTTCACACACACCAGAAGAGGGCATCAGATCCCATTACAGATGGTTGTGAGCCACCATGTGGTTGCTGGGAATTGAACTCAGGACCTCTGGAAGAGCAGTCGGTGCTCTTAACCACTGAGCCATCTCTCCAGCCCCCATCTTACTCTTTATATCACTCAGGCTACCTTGAATTCACACTCTGTCTTCCTGAGCTTCCTGAACAGCATTGACTGCAGGTGTGTGCCAAAGAGTAAAATAAATCTTTCTTTTTCTTTTTTTTAAGAATTATTTATTTTATTTATATGAGTACACTATCTTCAGACACACCAGAAGAGAAAATCAAATGGCATTACAGATGGTTGTGAGCCACCATGTGGTTGCTAGGAATTGAACTCAGGACCTCTGGAAGAGCAGTCAGTGCTCTTAACTGCTGAGCCATCTCTCCAGCCCCATAAAATAAATCTTAATGGTAACTTTTGTCCTGTAATTCAGATCTGCGGTGAGCTTGAGAAGGAATGGGCTGCTTTTCTGCATGTGTGTGCGCGCGCCTGTGTGTGTGTCTGTGTGTGTGTGTGTGTGTGTGCATGTGCCTGTGAGTGCAGTCATGTTTTCTGGGCTGTGGGGTGATTGGCTGGATCATCAGTAGACTACGGGGCTGGTGAGTTTGGGCCCATGTCAGATGGTTTAGGGTTCTGTGTCCTCACTTAGTGAGGACATATTAGCTTAGTATTGGGAAACAGGGAGAGTGGTAATCTGCACACAGCTTTGTGGTTAGTAGGCTTCTCTAGAGAATGTGATACCTACCAGAGCTCTGAAGATTCAAGAGACATCAGGTTTAACGGAGGGGAAGGCTCAGGATCCATTCAGGCCTGATGTCATCAGTTATTGCTTCCTCCCTGTCCTGCCCTAGACCTGGCTGCCTGGACTCAGCGTGTGTTCACACTGGTGCTCTGTGTATCATCACCTTTGTATCTCAGTTCATCAGACACTTTTTCATCCCACCATCCTCAGTTGCAGGTGTCCAGACCACTCCTGTGGACCTTCGAGCCTTTGACCGGAAGCTGGCCCTTGGCTCCTGGCTGTCTTTGTTCCTCTTGTAGATTTGTGCTCAGAGGAAGTTAGATTCTCCTTAGATGGTGGCATGGTTGTCCCACTGACTGTGAGAACTGGGCTGAACTGTGCAGACACCAGGATGTGCAGTGAGATGTGTGGCCTCCTCTGTCCTGGAGCTTTCCCATGGCTCCATGGGTGAGAGCATGCCAAGCTATTTGTCCCCATAGAAACACATACATAACCTCTGACATGTCCCTGCTCCCCACCTGTGGGAATCAAGTCTTGACTGTGTGAGACTTTGTTGTCCCATATAGCTGGTGTGAGTGGTATGACAGGGCCAAGTCTCTCTCTGCTGTGATATTACCCCTAGTGATCCCTTTGCCTTCTAGTCCTCATCAGGGCTTGCAGGCATTAGCCATGGATTTTGGCATTGCTTTGCATGTCTGGAGGTTGAGCCAGGCCAAAAATGCCCCATCCACTAGAGTGTTTAGACTAGAGAGAGCTTGCCAGATGTCTGTGGTGTCCTTGGGCTCAGGCTTGATCACGCCACACAGTGAATTTGCTGGAAGACTGGGCAGTGTAAGTCCTTCTGGGGAGTGAAGGGAGGAAGTTGGGTTTGGATGTTGAAAGGATAATGGATGAAGAGAAGCGGTGGGACACCTGTCCTGAAGAAGTTAAGAATGAGGGTTGTCTACTGATGCTGTCACTCAGCACAGAATGCTCAGGTCGCCTGCTCGGAATCCAGTATTACATTCCACCAGGGTGGGGCCCTATTGTGCTTGGGGGCGGGGAGCAGTGTGCTGAGGCCTTGGGGGCCAGCCAGGAGGTTGGAGCCAGTGAGTTGTCAGGTTCTGTGCCTTGACATTCTCCTCTGGGTCTGTTCAAGAGTCGCTAATACACAAAAGGGGTATGGAGCAGCTAAGCAGGTATCAGGAATTCTGTGGGTTCAGCAGTTGCTGTTCTCTGTAGAAGTTGTTCACTTGTCCCCTCACCTGCCAGGGGTGTGGCTGACAGGCCAAAGTGTTTTCTCACAGGTATGTCGTGGAGTTCTTAGACCTGCTGGGTGTGATGACAAGTGCCTTCTGTCCTAGCTGCTGAGGAGGCTGAGGCAGGAGGATTGATTGAGCCCTGAGTTAGAAGTCAGCCTTGAGCTGGGCAGTGGTGGCACTCGCCTTTAATCCCAGCACTTGGGAGGCAGAGGCAGGCAGATTTCTGAGTTCAAGGCCAGCCTGGTCTACAGAGTGAGTTCCAGGACAGCCCGGGCTATACAGAGAAACCCTGTCTCGGAAAAAACAAAAACAAAACAAAAAAGTCAGCCTTGAAGACGTTATGAGACTTCATTTCTAAAAGACCAAAAGAGAATCAGTGCTGCAGTAATCAGCAGTAGCAGCAGTGTATGACACACCATATTGCAGCCTAGGCTGACCTAGAATTCCCAATCCTCCTGCCTCTGTCTCCCAGATGTTGAGATGATTGATAGCCATGTGTCACCATAGAGATACCATACAGGTATGGTAGTTTTTATGAGTGTTTTCTTTTTAAGAGACTATTTGGGCTATTTTAAGGAAAATAGTGTTAGGACTGGAGTGATGGAAGGCTCAGTGGGTAAGAATACTTCCTGCCTTTCCAGAGGACCAGGTTCATTTCCCAACACCCACAACCATCTATAAGTACAGTTTCAGGGGATACTACACCCCATTCTGGCTTCGGTGAGAACCAGTCATGTACATGGTGCACATGTGTATATATAGGCAAAACACTCACTCATGCACATAAAAAATTTAAACCCTTAAAAGACAAAATAATATAATGAAAGTGCTTTCAGCCAGGAAGTGGCGGCACACGCCTTTTATCCCAGCACTCTGTGAGTTTGAGGCCAGCCTGGTCTACATAGGACAGCTAGGGCTACGTAAAGAGAAACTCTTGTCTTGAAAAAAAAAAAAAAAAAAGCAAAACTTTGGATGAGCTTATAAGTGCCATTTCTGTGCAACATGTTGTTGTCGTGCAGGATATTGTTAATTTCCACTTTACTTCTTCCTCTTCTATCAATTTGATTTTAAGTCTGTTTATTTGAAACAAGATTGCCCTTTATAGCTCAGCAGGCTTCAGATTCACAGTGTCCCCTTCTCTACCTGCTGAGCTCGGCAGTGAACCACCATGCCTGGCTTCCTCAGTTCTGTCTGTTTGTTTGGGTTTGGTTTTGTGTCACTCTTGTAAAGGGAGTGGTTGGAGAGTTACTTACTATGTAGATGAGGCGTGTGTGTCGGGGTTGCAGGTGTCAGCCACCACGGCACTTCTAGGGTTTTCAATGGGCCATGATTCACATTACAGTGAGGAATTGTGTTATCTTGGTTTTCAGTTCTGGGGTGAAACCCCGGGGCCTTGTGAACAGTAGGTGTGCAGGCGCAGCCCATCTTTATGAGGTCTCCAGTGCATTCCATGTGAACTGTGGCTGCCTAGGGGGGAAGATAGAAAAGTCTCCAACTCCTGGTTGTTTTTCCTTCCTTTCTGCTGTGTTTTCTTCTTTGGTTCTGACATACCCATGTAAACCTCAGCTTTGCAGCAAAGTATGGATGGCAGTGTTGCTCTCTGACCATAGGATAAAAGTTAGCCCTTTTACTTAATGCCACCCCTTATGCCAGAAGAAGAGAGCATGTGACACCTTCAAGAAATGGAAAGTCTCAGGCCCAGTGTGGTGGCACAGGCCTAAAGGACCCCCAGCACTTGGGAGGCAGAGGCAAGGGAACCTTGTGATTTGTGAGTTTGAGCCCATTCTGGTCTACATAGTGAGTTCCAGGACTATATAAGAGTCCTCAAAAACAAGCAAGAGAGGGAAAGATGGAAGGAAGAGAGAAAGGAAGGAAGAAAACTGTCTTAGTTTGTTGTGGTGGCTCACACCTTTAATTCTAGCACTTTGGAGGCAGAGACAGGCAGATACCCATTAAGGCCAGCTTGGTCTACAAAGTAAATTCTAGGACAGCAGAGCTACACAGAGAAACACTGTTTTGAAATACCACCTCTCCCACACCAAAAAAAGCCACATTTTAAAAAGCCTTTTGGAGTCACTTGTCAGTTTTTCTTAGAAAGTACCCAGTTTATATAAGCCTCCCAAGAGTTCTCGTTACGTTTTATTTTTAGTGAGGGTCCTGCTATGTAGACCATGCTGGCTTCAAACTCATGATATTCTTCTGCTTCAGTCTCTCTGGTGTTGGGATTATTATCACGCCTCGCTTGCTTGTTATCTTTTGGTTTTGAGGTGGGGGGCTAGCATATGATTGTGTGTGTGTGTGTGTGTGTGTGTGTGTGTGTGTGTGTGTACAAGTATGGTGATCAGAGGAAAATGTCAAGCGTTGTTCCTTGCCTTCCACCTTGTTTGAGACAGTGGGAATGTGTACCAGGCTGTCTCACCCGTACACTCCTGGGGATGCTTCTGTCTTAACCTCCCATCTCACCATGAGAACAGTAGGATTACAGATGAACTTCAGTGTCTGGCTTTACATGGGTTCTGGGATCCAGCCCTGGTGGACACGGACGAGCTTCTGTGGCCAGAGCTTTGCTTTTATGCACACATTTGGAGCTAACATGACAGAACCTTTGACCTGGGACTAAGAAAAACGATATCTTTTGTTACAGTCAAAATGGGACTGCCAGCTCTGTCTCTGAACTTCTGCTAACCCTCTAACATCTGGTCCTCTTCTGTCTCTTGCAGCATGGTCTGAAACAGTGAACATGGACTTTTCTCGGCTGCACACATACACCCCACCCCAGTGTGTGCCAGAGAACACTGGCTACACCTACGCACTGAGGTGAGTGAGTGTTGTGGTGGTGTGCAGTGCCACAGGCCTCAGAGCACACAGCTCTGTGTTGATTTGACAGTCATACTGCATTGAGCTCTATACAGCTCATAAATGATCATGGCGGCTGCCAGTGTCTCCTAGAGCTGTGGACTTCTGAGTCACCTCTTCCAGTGACTCAGGTGTTAGTCACTTTGAGTGACTCACTGTTCCAGGCTCCACCCTGTGGCCATGACTGGGAGCCAGCCTGTTAGTGTGGCCAGTGTTTCTCTCTGGCTTCAGTAGAGTTGAGCATCCACCAGAGACCCTGGCCTAGGGGCTGTCTTCGGAAGGCCAGCTTCCAGGAGCATGCTCCACACAGGATGTCTGGGTCCGTTGAGCCTCAGTAGCTGCTTGGTGCCCTGCTCCTTTCCAGTTTGCCTCCTCCTAGCTGCCCTGTGTGCTCAGGAGAGTCAGTTGTACGACTAGGTTAGGGTGTGCCTGGCAGGATGTGGGAGGCCGTGAGATGTATGCGCTGAGTCATTGTCCTGTGGCTTCCCCGTGAGGGTGAATCCTCAAGAAAACCTAAAGGAAGCATCTAAAGATGATACTGTGCGTGAGTGTGTGCGAGTGTGCGGCCATGTGTGCGAGTGTGCGGCTGTGTGTATGTGGGTATCTTTATTCTTACCTTCTTTACTCCTGCGAGGTCTCACTGAATTCAGAGCTCACCATGTTTGGATGTCTAGCTAGCTGTTTGTGCTGGAATCTCCACTTCCTGAGCACTGGGATTACGGGCAGGCGCAGTGGCTTTCTGATGGCACGTTGGAGAGCGCTTTTCTCCTGAACTGGCCCCAAGAAGATGCTGTTAGACAGCAGTGGTCAGCGGTGATGTGTGACCACTCTGCTTTCCGTTTCCATCCTCAGTCAAGTTTCACTCGCTGGGCTCAGTCTTAAGTTTTCAGACAGGTTGTCCCCACATAGCCACATAACCCAGGCTGGCCTCACTCAAACTCCCAATGATGATTTAGCCTGGAGCCTGGATTATGTCAGAAGTGAATGAGTGGGCAGCTCAGGTGACTTCCCTGAGCCTGTCTGGGAACATAGAAACAGTTATTGTTGGTGATTGACTTTTAGCCTTTATGACCTATTTTAAGTATAGTACTAAAGAATCCCTGTGGCCAGGGAGACCTGAGCTTGACTGCAGTGAGGGTTGCAGCATTTGGTCAATTAGGCTTGTGGGGCCTGTGGTGGTAACCTGTCGGGTATGTAGACTGGAGTCCACTGAGGATGTTGATCCATAGAGATGTGCTTAAAGTACATAGGACTGAGTAGGTCAGACCTGTCTAGGGATGCTAAGGTGGGTGGGTGGTCAGTGAGAGCCATTGGTAATATTCCCAACCTTAGTTGATTCTTTGGAGTGGGTAGGATTGACGGGCAAGAGAGATATATGGCTGTGGTCCAAGCCAGTTAACAGTGGGTAGCAACTGGGCCCCTAAAGTAAGTGAGCATGCCATAGGCCATGACAGCAGGGGCCAGGCGTGAGAGCAGGGTTGGGACAGGGAGCTGGATTGGCAGAGATGCTGGGAAGACCCAGCAGGAGATGGTCTGCCTGGGCACAGCTATGGCACAGGGTTCTGTGGGTACAGCTTCAGGCTTCTGGTCCCCAGCCAGATGCTGAGGGTAGCAGGAGGCAGAGCAGCTGCGCCCTGCTTTCCTCCAGTAACACCTGCTAACCCATTCCAGAGCTGCTTCAGCAACTTTCATATCTTAGCTCTCAGCCATCTCAGTGACTATCTACACACTCTGTGCTCTAATTAAAAGGCCTTTCTCTAGCTCTCTTGTTCTCTTGCTCTCTTGCCTCTAGCTTCTCTCTGTCCCCTGGCCTCTCCCCCCTTCCCTTCCCCCTCTCTCCACATGGTCATGGCCGGCCTCCACTTCTCTCCTCTCTCTCTCCTCTTTCTCCGACATCTTCTCCCATTTCTCTCCCCACCTTTGCCCTCTGCCCTGAATAAACCCCTTCCCCTTTGGGGAAAAAAAAAGGCCTTTCTCTTAGAAAACACCATGCGTCGTAAGATTTTGGAGCTCTGTTTTGCAGCAGCTCCATTTTTCAATGACATGGGCTCTCTCTTGCCTACACTGGTTTATGAATACTAGTCGGAATATCAGTTTTGATGGGATGTGGTGACATAGGCCTTTACCCTAAACACCCAAGAGGCACGGGCGGGGGGAGCTCTGCTTGAGGCCAATCTGGCCTGTAGAGAGCTCCAGGGTAATTCAGACCCTAGCTCCAAATAAACACAGACAGACAGACAGTCAGACAGACAGACAGACAGATTCCCAGATTATTCTTGTGTTTATACTGAGTTTTTTTCAAAAGAAGATCGTTACCCTGTGTTTAGATAGCTTATTTATTTTTCCCTTTCCTTCCTTCTTTCTCTCTCTCTCTCTCTCTCTCTCTTTCTTTCTTTCTTTCTTTCTTTCTTTCTTTCTTTCTTTCCTTTGTCTACCAATATTTCCTGTAAAGTGGTGTTTGAGCATCTCTGTTTTCTTATTTGTGT
Source organism: Grammomys surdaster (assembly GCF_004785775.1). NCBI lineage: Eukaryota > Metazoa > Chordata > Mammalia > Rodentia > Muridae > Grammomys > Grammomys surdaster. The sequence goes on along the minus strand of NW_021620917.1, from coordinate 6,135,158 downwards.
GTGAATGCAGATAGGGAGAGGTAGGTGTGTGTGTGTGTGTGTGTGTGTGTTGAGGCCAGATAGCAACCACGGGAGTCATCTACATTGTGTTTTGAGACAGGATTCTAACCTGACACTCATTGATTGAGGTAGGCTGGTTGGCAGAGATCTGCCTGGTGCTAGGGTTGCAATCATAAGCTACTCGTACTTATTTTTTTTGTGGGTGCTGGGGGTTGACCTCAAGTCCTGCTGCTTGTATTCCAAGCACTTTACTAATTGATTTATCTCTGCAGCTGCTGATTTTATTTTTTGAGAGAGAATCTCACGAGCCTGGTTCTGAAGTTTAGTTATGTATCATTGTACTGGCCCCTCTTCACTGGCATGGCTCCATGCCCCGTGGTGTGATGGAGTCTGTGTCATTGTCTAGAGAAGATTTGAGGCTCCTCTTGGAGAATTGAGGCGGCTTGTGTTGTTCTTTGACCCACCTGTTGTCAACCCAGTCAGCTGCTCACAAGGGTCACAACAGCTGTTGATGGCCTTTGCCTCCCTCAGAGAGGAAACCTCTCCCAGAAGCCCACTGGCCTTGAACTGCACGCTCTGTAGACAGTCACTACTTTTTTCCTCTGGGAGGGACATGAGATGGCTGTAGTGAGCCAGCCTCAGTGTGCCTGGGAGTCAGGTGGCTGCAGCAGGCCAAATATATAGAAAGGCAGGAGTGCTGGGACTGAGCTCGTGAGTCAGCTGCTTGAAGCCAGGGCCCTCAGGGCGGAGCTGTGCTGGTGGAGTGGGGCATGATGTGGCCAAGTATGCATGCTACTTTTCACGTCTCGGCCCTGATGAGTCTGGATGCTGTGGCAGACCTAGACCTACAAGAGAACCTGAGTGAGTAAGAAGGAAGGCTCCCAGGAGGCTAGGAGGGACTCAGTATAGGGCACAGGACGTGGTTGTAGGATGCTCGTCACTACGGCAGGAAGGAAGGGTGTGTGTCAGGTTTCCCTCTTTGAGGAACTCTGTGTGTGTGTGTGTGTCTGTGTCTGTGTCTGTGTCTCTGTGTGTGTCTGTGTGTGTATCTGTGACTGCAGCTGCCACTCAGTAGAGCAGAGATAGGTTAGAGACTTGCCTGGGCTACAAAGGCTTAGTGGGTTAAATAACATGTCACCACAAAGCCCAATGAACTGACTCCTATCCCTGGGAAACAAATGATGGGAGGAGAGAATTGTCATTTAAAAGCTGTCCTCTGACCTGTACATACAAACCATGTGTCTCTCCTCCCCTCCCCCTCCCCCTCCCTCTCTCTCTCTCTGGAAAAAATTAATCTTTTTTCTAGGAGAGTGGGTCTATAGAGATCCAAGCTGTTACTTTTCTCAGGATGGTCTTTGTGATTGATCACGAGGACCTGTAACTTCATCTACCACTTTGTCTCCCTGTGCTGGATGGAACCTGTAAACACAGCTACTAAAAATGCTTCAGGATTTGGGGGTTTATGCTGCCTGGAGTGGGGTGCAGGGTCCCTCTTGCATCTGGCTCTGGGCGTCCTTATCTGTGGGAACCATGCTTATGGGTAATGGGTTATAGCCTGGACAGCCTAGGTAGCTGGTGACACACTAAACTACAGTCCCTACAGAACTGTGGATTCAGCAGATAAACAGTAGAGACCTGGGAACTGTCAAGTCCAGTTCTTCATTTGGAGGTCAGTAGAGTAGTTGGTCCCCTTTTTCTTCCCTTTCCTTTTGTATCTGTCCCAGACACTTCTGCCCTATCCAGATTGTGAATTATTTATTGCCCAGCACATAGAGAAAGTGTGAGAACCATGTAGATATTTCCTGAGCTTACGTGCTGTGTAGAGACTTAATGTGAGTTTCTTTTTAGCACAGTGTCAACCTCTCATCAGTGACAAAAATATGGGACAGAAGCCTTTAAAATGAAGGTATAATTTGACTCACAGTTTTGCAAGTCTCAGGCCGTGGTCTTCGGCTCTATTGATTCTGGACTGTGGGATGTGGGTTGCTTACCTCACTGATGCCACAACAGGGAACATGGAAATAACTGGAGTCTCAGTGACTACTTCTAGTCAGGCCCTACCTATTGTTTCCAGAATGTTCCAAATCAGTGCCTGTAGCTGTAGATGAAACATTTATCCCGTTACCTATGGCATCATTTTGTATCCAGACTGTAGTAAGCAGTGTGAGTGGGGCAGTTTGTGTTTTCTCTTAGCTTCCCATGTGGAAGACCTTGCTTCTCTTGCTAGGTGGTTTGGTCCTTTGCATATAGAATAGCCTGTGCTCTTCCTACCACATTACAGGGTCAAACACTCCCAGAGCTGTGAGGGTCCCTTACCCTGCAGCTAGAATCTGAGGGTGAATATGTGTTGAGGAATGGGAAGCAGAGATGGTGCTTACCTTAGTCACTGTTGTGTTGCTGTGAAGAGACACAACGACCAAAGCTACACTTGTAAACAAAAGCATTTAATCAGAGACTTGCTTACAGTTTCAGGGGATTAGTCCATTCTCGTGCCAGGAAGCATGGCAGCATGTAGGCGTACGTGACACTGGAGTAGTTGAGAGTTCTATATCCTACCTATTCTGCAGACAGTGGATAGAGGTGCACTGGGCCTGGTGTGGACTTTCGAAAACCTAAAGCCCACCTTCAGTGACACTCCTTCCAGCAAGGCCACACCTACTCCAACAAAGCTATCCCTCATCCTTCTCAAATAGTTCCACTCCCTGGTGACTAAGCGTTGTAGTATGAGTCTGTGGAAGCCATTCTTAGTCAAACTATCACAGTGCTGGTCTATATCTGCAAGATTAATTCTGATGTAAAATGTAATCTTTTTTTTTTTTTTTTTTTTCGAGACAGGGTTTCTCTGTGTAGCCCTGGCTGTCCTGGAACTCACTCTGTAGACCAGGCTGGCCTCGAACTCAGAAATCCGCCTGCCTCTGCCTCCCAAGTGCTGGGATTAAAGGTGTGCGCCACCACCGAATGGCCGTAAAATGTAATCTTTGTTAAACTAAAGCCATGATTATATACAGTGCTCTGCTAGAAGGAAGTTGTCTGATTTTAGGGTTCATTGAAACTAGCTAGCATTCTCATTGAATTCATGCTGTCAGCTCCTATCTCATTCTGACTCTGCCTTTAGCTAGTACACCAGAGTGTCCTAAAGGCCATGCCTGCTGAAGCCACTTGTACCGCCTTCTGAGTGGTCTGACTAGTGGTGCTTACCAGGCTGGATTGGTGATCCATTTGTGAGGTCTTACATCACCCCAGACCCTTGAGGCTACAGAGCCCTTGTGTTAGGTTACCCATAAAGCAGTGTTCCCCAAGGGGTCTGCTGTTCTCCTGCCTACTTTGTTTCCCTCTTATGTTCTCGAGGTGCTAGCTGACAGCATTCTCTGACTCTTCCCCTCTTCTCCCTAGCTGCCTCCTGCTTCTCTGTTGTCACCCTTATCATTGCAACGTCTTCTCCAGAGGTACTGGGTTCCTTGTGTCATGATGAAAATGGGTGCTGTTCATGGTGTTAGCATAGTCTTTTTTAAAAAAAACATTTGTTTATTTATTTTATGTGTATGAGTACACTGTCGCTCTCTTAGACACACCAGAAGAGGGCACTGGATCTCATTACAGATGGTTGTGAGCCACCATGTGGTTGCTGGGAATTGAACTCAGGATCTCTGGAAAAGCAGTCAGTGTTCTTAACTGCTGAGCCATCTCTCCAGCCCCCGAGGTTAGCATAGTCTTAACCCAAGGGTACCAGAGTGGGCAGCCAGCTGGCTTCTGACCTAAACAAACTTGTACCACTACTTGGGGCCCTGTGGCAGTGTGCACCAGAGTGATGATGCATCACTCTATCCCCTGCACTGAGCTGACAGCTGAGGGAGGCATCGAAAGTGACAGGCTCTTCCGTGGCTCTGGGGGCTTTTATTGTAATCTAGCTTCAGCTTATGAAATGTGTGTCCTGGGACTTTCCATTTTCTTCTCAAGAACATACTGCTGAATTCACTTTTAGTCTCTTCAGTGTCACTGTCTTGTTAGTTGCCCCGTCAGGCCTGGTGTCTGCTTATAACGGTGCTCTGATTGTATCATGATACACTGACACCATTCTTCCCTGGAGCTAGGGATTCCGACAGTCTTGGCCTGCCCCAAACAGCTGTTCTCAGCCAGAGTCCCAGGCCCACCCGGCTGAGCTCTGCAGGTGAAGGAGGTTGGCAAAGGCATATGCACAGCTGCTTGCCTGACTGATAGCTGCCCTTGCAGTGCAATAAAGTTATCCCTCAGGAGTCCTGCCACTACTTGCCTGGCCACCAGTGTTTCCTCCAGCCATGTATTTTTCCAGTTCTAGTTATTCTTCGGATGCTCTGGATTTTGAGACTGAGCACAGGTTGGAACCTGTATTTGACTCTCCAAGGATGTCCCGCCGCAGTTTGCGCCTGGTCACAACAACAGCTACGTACAGCAGTGGGGACAGCCAGGCTGTTGACACACACATCAGCACCAGCAGGGCCACCCCCGCCAAGGGGAGAGAAACCAGGTGAGCATTATGTGGCTTGTCGTCACAGCTGTCATTCCCTCCCCCCAATACCCCCCGCCCCGGATTTTCACATTGTCAAGTCAAGCTCTTCCCCTGGGATTGTTTGTGCACACATGTGCAGATCTGCCATCTGAACGGCCTCAGATTGATTCTGGAATGCTCGGGGTCCACCTGCAGGGTGGAGCTGGTGGTGTTGGGGAGATGGCAGTGCAGATGCAATTCTCATGGTCGTAGCCACAGACCGCCTCATCCTGGCATGAGCCGAGCTTCAGTGGCTTACCAAGTGTAGAGTGGAGTCTTGCTGGGTCCGTGCTGCTGATGGGTCATAGCCAACTCAAGCCTGTCTGTGACATGTGTGAGCTGGGTACTATGCACGTACAGTTGGGTGGCCAGTACATGTTGTCTCTATTCCTTTCACACCTCGTCTTCACTGTAGCTGATGGCAAAAGTTCCCACCGTCTGTACCTTCTGAGACTGAATAGAAGTGGCACTCCTTAGTTCATTTTGCTCATATGAAAATCACATTACCTTAGAGATTGCTGGCACTTTGTTCACACTACTTGGGGCCCTCTGGTAGTGTGCCCCAGCCTGAGACCTACAGGCTGTAAGGTAAAATGTCAGGCTGTTGAGGTGTAGTAGCTGACTCCCAAGCACAGCTTACTGTCAGGCCACCCAGAGGTGTGGAGGTGCCCTGAAGCTACAGTCCCTCCGACAAGAGACCAGGACAGTGCCTAGGGTATATATTAGTACTGCCTTCATCACACCAGTTTCCTGGAGGAGGTGGCTTGGGTCCCTTTGGCCTATGTGTACCCACTCAGATCACTTGATGTGTGATACTTACAAACATTTGGATTTTTTTTTTTGGGGGGGGGGGCAGTTTCGAGACAGGGTTTCTCTGTGTAGCCCGGGCTGTCCTGGAACTCACTCTGTAGACCAGGCTGGCCTCGAACTCAGAAATCCACCTGCCTCTGCCTCCCAAGTGCTGGGATTAAAGGTGTGCGCCACCACCACCCGGCTTAACATTTGGATTTTTGTTTGTTTGTTTGTTTTGAGACAGTCTTACATAGTCTGCCTACCTCTGTCTCCTGATGGCTGGGGCTAAAGACAGATGCCACTACATCTAGCTATCATTTGCTTTTGGGCTGCTGTGTTGTGTGATAGGAATAAAGGCAGAAGAAGTTCTTTTTTTTTTTTTTTTTTTTTGG